>NW_026991331.1:2456496-2763558 GCF_036370855.1 Dromaius novaehollandiae
TCGAGAACTCTGTTTCAAGTATTAGCAGGGATGCTTCATAAAAACAAAGCGGGGAACTGTTAAAGAATAGCGAACTGAAACTGTCTAGAGGTAGCCACTTAGCACAACTTCTCTAAAACTTGCTTAGCATGAGGAGCTAAATTTGCTGAAGCCTTAGGCCGCACTTAGCGAAAACAATGAACTTTTACTTAGTCCAGTAAGAAAAGGGCCTCAGAGCTGGTTCCAGCTGGGAAGATAAGGAAGTTACAAGCAGTCTGCATTCCTGCATCTCACACTCCCAAAGGGAGGGTGTCTGCAGGAATGCGTCTCACACTCCCAAAGGGAGGGTGTCAAGGCTTTGAAGTAAGACCAGTGCAGGGCATTAGGACCTTGAGGGGCAAAGCCTTAGCTCACTGCTGGGGCAGTGTTCATTGTTATGATTTAGAATCACCTCCTCCTCAGGACCTTGAGACACAACAGTAAGACCCCACAAAAACAGAGGTACAACTGTCAGCAGAGACTGCAAAAAACAAAAATAAGGAGAAAAACAGCTTACCTCAGAATGACAATGAGACACAATGAGGAGCAGGAGACCCCAGACCAAAAAATTACTATTGGTCTAACTACCACGTGAAGGGTGGGAAATGTACGTTGAAAAAACTATAATTGCCCAGGATTTGTTTATGTTAGGGTCCCTCTTCGGAGGCACCCAGCTCGAGCTGTAATTACTGCACGCACGTCATTAATATTTAATTCTTTAATTTGTTTTGATTTGGCTCTGAATTTTTCTGCGGAAACCTAGCGTCAAGCCCTCTTATGGTGGCCAACAAGCCTAATTTCCATAGAATTTCCATAACAATAACTGGGCATGGGCGCGGGAGCATTTGAGCCAGGAGGGAGGGAGGAAAGAAACCTGCCGAACGTAACACTTGTGCTAGCAGATACTAGTACCCCGGACTGTGCTCCAAAAGTTTCTGCTCCACCTGATATACCTGATGATCTCTCTGTCATTACTTCTCCTTCTCCTCCTCCTTCTCCCTCTACTCCATTGGCTGCCGGACTCTATCCTATGATCCCCAACGTGCTGACTAACCCTGCCGCTTTACAGCCAGGGGGAAAGGGAGGGGCCAGTCCCCCTCCTCCTGTGCTGCGGGTATTTACTAATCAGCCCTGGCACCCCGGCCATCTCGCCTTATGGGGGGGTAAAATGCAGAGATTAAGAAAAGATGCAGGGCGATGTGTCCAGTTATTTTCTAGTATCTGCACTGGGCACAACCCAAACTGGAGTGATACCCAAATTCTTTTGAGGGAATTATTTCAACCAAATGAAGGGGATAAGATAATTAAAGATGCAGAAGAAGCGCAGCAAGCCGGGGGAAATAGAAACCTCTGGCTAGCAAATGGTCCAAATTGGGATTGTAATAATGCAGGAGATAGAGCTGTGTGTCCAACAGGACTTTGAAATTTAGTAGAAGTAATTAGAGCATGCAGAGAGTTAGGAGTAAATTGGACTAGAGTGCAAGAATGCAGACAGTGATTAGATGAACACCCCCAAGACTTCTGGGGACTTTTGCGGTAAGCCCCGCTAAAATAGGGAGGAATGACCCCACAAAACTTCAATGATGCTCTCGCAATTAGTGTTTTTATAGATCAAGCAGCCCCTGATACACAAAAGTATTTTAAAGAGCATATGGCAGGCTGGCAAGGGGAGGGGCGCGGAAGAACCAGGGGAGATAGATGGAATCAAAGTGAAGGGGGTGTACAATTAAGAGTTAATGATGTTTGTCATTCTTGGGGGGAACAAGGACACTGGAAGCAGGAATGCCCAGTGAGGCCCTGTGCACTTGGGAATAGAGGGGCCAGCATGAGGCAATCAAATATTGAGAAGGAGACCAGGCAATTCCCAGGCAGTCCACAATGACAGGAGATAGGAGACTCAGAAAATACTGTGGAAATGGGGGTAAATTCATGGGATGTAGATTTGGATTTGAAGGGCAGGTAATGGCAAATATAGAAGGCTTAGAAGTTCCCTTTCTAGTGGATACTGGAGCCACCCTTTCCCTTTTAAAGTTTGAGCCTAAAGGATGCAAGTCACCAGATAAAATAATGATGCAAGGAATAGCGGGAAAAGGCGAACGAATGTTATCTAAGCCCTTATTGCTTACTATTGGAGGTAAAAGAGCGTGGGGATGTATTATAATTTCCACAGACGCGCCCATGTGCCTTTTAGGGAGAGATCTCCTGCAAGCCTTGGATACTCAGATCTGTTTACAGCCAGAAGAGGTGGAATTAATAATTATGGGCTCATGTGTTCTGGCTAAGACACCAGAACCAGAGTCGACTAATCTGCAAATTCCAACAAGGTTAGAATCAGTTCCTAAACGGTTATGGAGCTCTTCAGGAATGGATGTGGGACTACTGAAATCAGCTAGTCCAGTCTCGATAAAAACAAAGGGGGGATTGCCTCCTGCAGTTAAGCAATACCCTATCCCAAAGGAAGCAGAGAAGAGCATCCAAAAACAAATCAATCATTATTTGAAACTGGGTATCCTTAGAGTCTGTGAATCCCCGTACAACACCCCAATTCTGCCAGTTAAAAAGAACAGGCAAGATTCTGATGGTGATCCAGAGTATCGCTTTGTACAAGACTTAGGGGCTATAAACCAACATGTAGTTGCTCCACATCCAGTAGTCCCTAACCCATCAACCATTTTACTACAGATACCCCTTTGGGCAACTTATTTTACTGTGATTGACCTAACGGCAGCTTTTTTTAGTATACCGATAGCTGAAGATAGCCAAGATCTCTTGGCTTTCACTTGGAAGGGACAACAATTAACTTGGACAAGGCTGCCACAGGGATTTACTGGGTCTCTGACTATTCTTTCGCGTATACTCAAAAATGACCTCTCAGATATCGAACTTCCAGGACATTCTGTAGTAATACAATATGTAGATGATATGTTATTAGCAAGTAAAGATTATGAGACATTTTTAAAAGACACTGTTTCTCCATGTAACGCTCTTGCAGAAAAAGGGCATCAGGCATCTCTGTCTAAACTCCAGCTGTGTCAAAGAGAGGTAAAATATTTGGGTTTTATCTTAAAAGAAGGACACAGGTTAGTTGATCCAGAACGAGTAAAGACAATTCTTGATATGCCTCGTCCTGTAACAAAAAAACAACACGGGATTTTTAGGAGCTGTAGGATTTTGCCAACCGTGGATTCCTGGGTTAGCAGAACTTACTAAGCCTTTAGTGCAGGCAACAAAAAAGGAGGAGATGGAGCCTGTGGCCTGGGGCCCAGAAAGGGAGAAAGCTTTTACATCTGTGAAAAAAGCGTTGGTTTCAGCCCCTGCTCTAGGGTGACCAGATTATAGCAAACCATTGGAATTGTTTGTCCATGAACGACAGGGAGTAGCAAGTGGGGTACTCACCCAAAAACTAGGCCCTCACCACAGACCAGTGGCCTATTATTCCACGCAGCTAGATGAGGTAGCTAAAGGCACTCCAGGATGCATCAGAGCAATAGCAGCTATGGCAGCTCTTACTGAAAAAAACATGACCTGTAGTTTTGGGTCACTCATTGACTGTGTATGTGCCACATGAAGTAGAACTGTCAATGAAACAATACGTGACTCAAGCACTATCCCCACAGAGAGCTCACCGCTATCAACTGATAATACTGCATGCAGATAATGGGACCTTAAAGAGATGCAACATCTTAAATCCAGCAACACTATTGCCTCTACCTGAGGATGGAGAACCACATCATTCCTGTGAGCAGGTGATCGTCAGCTCGAGCAAGCCCCGGGAGGACCTTAAAGACGAACCTTTGGGAAACCCAGACTTAGTTCCGTTTACAGATGGATCATCCTAGTATTTGGACGGAAGGCACCACTCCGGCTATGCTGTCACTAACCTCTTTGAGGTACTTGAGGCCAATCCTTTGTCTCCGTCTGTAAGTGCTCAAGCAGCAGAATTAATAGCATTGACCCAAGCAGTAAAAATTGGTAAGAACCTGCAGGTAAATATCTATACCGATTCTAAATATGCATTTGGAGTAGGTCATGTAACAGGGATGTTATGGAAAGAGCGAGGATTCTTTTCGTCATCAGGAAAGAAATTAGCTAATGGAGAAGAAATACGTAATTTGCTGGAAGCAGTCCAACTGCCCAAAGAAATTGCTGTAATACACTGCCCAGCCCATACTAAAGACACTACAGAAATTAGCAGAGGAAATGCTTTAGCCGACGCTGCTGCGAAGGCTGCAGCTCGACAACCTCTGAGAGAATGTATGGGGGCAGTTCCAAGGATGGACCAGAGTGAATGGCCAATTTTAATAGACCCCAAAACCACGTATGAAAAAGACTGCTCAGTGGAAGAGAAAAAACAATGGGAGCAGTGGGAAGCAAAACAAAGTGATGATGGAATATGGACACTTGGAAGAAAACCAATTCTACCAAAAAAAAAAATTTAATTACTATAGCTAGGTGGTTTCACGATAAAGCTCATGGGGGAGCGGAGGCGGTGGCTAACCAGGTACAGAAAGTATGGGCTGCTCCAGGAATCTACGCGGCTGCAAAAAGAATAACAAATAGCTGCCCGACCTGCCAGAAGTTTTCAAATAACAAGCCAAGCTCAGAGTTAGGGGGACGGTCATGGGCCTACTTCCCTTTCCAGAAGCTACAAATAGATTATGCGGATATGCCATCTGCCAATGGCTACAAACACTTGTTAGTGATAGTAGATCAGTTATCAGGCTGGGTAGAAGCTTTCCCAACAAGAAAGGCCGACACACGGGGAGTGGTAAAAGCCTTACTGAAGGAAATCATATCCAGGTATGGGGTCCCAGAAGCCACTGATTCAGACAGGGGTGCCCATTTTACGGCAAGCATAATCACTCAGTTATAGAAATCATTAGGCATAAAAAGAAACCTACAACCCCTTATCACCCACAATCTTCAGGACAAGTAGAAAGAATGAATAGAACACTAAAAGGAAAAATAGCAAGAATATGCGCACATGCTAGCCTAAAATGGCTGGGTAGGACTTTTTCCAACAAGAACGGCTGACACAGGGCGGGTAGTAAAAGCCTTACTGAAAGAAATCATACCCAGGTACAGAGTCCCAGAAGCCACTGATTCAGACAGGGGTGTCCATTTTATGGCAAGCATAATCAGTCAGTTTTATAAATCATGAGGAATAATGAACTTTTACCTAGTTCAGTAAGAAAAGGGACTGAGAGCTGGTTCAAGCTGGAATGATAAGGGAGTTGCAAGCAGTTCGCATTCCTGTGCTTCATGCTCTGGGAGGGAGGATGTCAAGGCTTTGAAATAAGGCCTACTTGGGCACCAGGACCCTGGGAAACAAAGCCTCCTCTCATTGCTGAAACAGTGTTAATTAGGGGGTCTGGACTATCTCGGGGTCTAGATTATATCCCTTCATCAGGACCTTGGCAGATAACACCTATTGTCACTGCTGGGGCAGTGCTAATTGCTGGAACAACACCTCTTTGTCAGGGCCTGGAGAGACAAGGGCGGGACCCGAGGAACCAAGACACATCTGTCAACAAAAACCATAACAGTAAAGATAAACAGCCTGCCTAGGCACAGGGATGAGACCCAATAAGGAGCAGGAGACTCCAGGCCCAAATATTACTATTGGTCCAAACTACTGCCTGAGGGGTGGAGAGCTTACATTGGAAGGTATAATTGCCCAGGCATTTCTTTGTTTGGGGTCCCTCTTCGGAGACACCCAGCTCGAGCTGTAATTACCGCACGCGTGTCATTAAAATTTCATTATTTCATTTGCCTTGATTTGGCGCCAAACTTTTCTGCGGGAACCTAGGGTCGGGCCCTGTTATGGTGGCTGACAAGCCTCATTTCCATAACACCGAGCCCGGGGCCCGTCCCCGTGTCCGGGGGGTCCCGCCTCGCCCTCACCTCTCCTCTCCAGCGCAGCCCTCCTGTACTCCATGTATCTCCACTGCCACTCCATGCAGCTCTTCTCCAGGTAGTGCTTCAGCCTCTCAGGCTCATTCTCTGCCTCCCACTTCCTCTTGGTGATTAGCGCAGCAGCATACGCCATGACGAATGTCAGCGTGTCCTTGTCAAAGGCGATGAAATCCTTCCCGTCGTAGGCATCCCGCAGAAACCCCCAGATCCCACCGTCCTCCAGGAGGTCACAGCCGTACGTGCGCTGCACTGTGTGATACCCTGAGACACAAGCAGGGAGACGGGGGCTCAGGGGCAGCCCCGGCCCCGCACAGGGGCTTGGACACGGCACCCAGCGCAGGGCCGGGGGCACCCCAGACCCGCAGCCCCCAGCGCTGACAGCGAGCAGCTGCCGCTGGGAGCCCCGGCCCGCGCTCACCCCCGCTCTGGTTGTAGTGCTTCTGCAGTGTGTCCAGCTCCACTCTGGAAGACTAATGATTGCCATATGCGTTCTGGGGCTGCCTGTCCCAGTGGTCCTGACCCTCCTGCTCCATCCAGGCCGCACCCGGCACCGCCCTCTGCGTCTCGCTGTCGTAGCCATCGATGAGCTCTCCGTCCACGTAGCCCACGGAGACGAAGGCGGGCAGCCCCGGGCTGGGCTCCGTCACGGCGGTGTGGAAGTAGCGCAGGGAGTGGGGGCCTGCGGGGACACGGGGGGTGGTGAGGGGCCGGGGGGGGCACGTTGGGGGGCATCCGGGGGATCAAGATGTCCCGGGGGGAGAAGTCGGGGGGGTCGGGGGGGGCAGCACGTCCCGGGGGGCAGGTCAGGGGGGCAGCACGACACAGGGGGGGCACGTCGGGGGGGCAGCACATTCCGGGAGGGCAGGTCGGGGGGCTCCGGGGGGGCAGCACGTCCCGGGGGGAAGATCGGGGGGGCAGCACCTCCCGGGGGCGGTTGCAGGCCGGTCCGTGGGGCCGCTGACGGGGAGCCCGGCGCCGGGGGAGGGGCAGAGGGGGGCCCGGGGGCCCCGCCCGCACTCACCGCTCGCCACCGCCGCCGCCGCCGCCGCCGCCGCCCAGCAGCAGCAGCCCCGGCCCCAGCGCCCGCCCCGCTACCGCCTCCTCGCTGCCAGCGCCCTCGCCCTCACCCGGCGCCGAAGCCCACGGCGGCCACGCCCCCGCGCCACCATTGGCTCCGCTGCGGCGCACCGCCATTGGCTGCCCCGCCCGCCAATAGCGGCTCTTGTCGGCTGAGGCGTCCCCAGGCGCTGGGCTGATCCCGGCGCGGCGGGTTGGGAGAAGCGACAGCGAGGGCGCTTGCGGAGGGCGCTGCGCAGCGCCGAGCCGCGGCTCCCGCTCCGCCTTGTCGCACGGCCATTGGCCCCGCCGGCGGCCGCCCGCCAATGGCGAGGCGCGGCAGCGGTGACGCCCCCGGGCGCCGGGCGGATCTCCGCGGAGCGCGTGGTGGGCGGGAGCGCGGAGGCGATGTGGGAGGCCGAGGCCGATGTGGGGACGGAGACGACGTGGGGATGGGGATGCCATGGGGATGGGGCCACTGGGGGGATGGGACGCCGTGGGGCTGGAGACGATGTGGGGATGGGGACACCGTGGGGCTGGAGATGGAGTTGGCTCTGTCACAGGGACAGGGGGACACTGTGGGGATGGGGATGATGGGGGGATGGGGACGATGTGGGGACGGGGACGCCATGGAGATGGGGACGATGTGGGGACGGGGACACCATTGGGATGGGGATGGAGTTGGCTCTGTCACAGGGGGGGACGCGGAGCCAGCAGTGGGAGCTCAGGGAGTGGCGCCCATCGAAGGCCGAGTGCTGGTAGGTGGTCCCCGGCCCACCCCGGCACCCATAGGTCTACTGGAAGATGTGGAAACCTGCCCAAGGTGGCACCCATGGGTGAGGAGCTGCCCAGGGCCCCAGGCGTCTAGCCCCGTTGCACCCCTGGAGCCAGGCATCCAATCCCATCAGCACCCACACCCTTCCATGTGTTGTCCGAAAAGCGGATTCGTTGCCCGGTGTGCAATAAGCCAATAATTACACACTCAGGAGAGACATTTGTTTATTTATTTCAGAGTTGCGCAAGCCTGGGTGCTCGGTGGTTTCCCACAAATCGAGCACACACACCCCAACTTTTCAAGTAGCATTTATACAAACAAATTGCCAGATTTGCGACTTTCCCTTTTACACTGATTGGTTAGTGATTTCTTCATTCCCTGGGTCCCACCCCTGCTTCTCAAGGTCCTGATCAATTAACACTGCCCCAGCTAGGTCAGTAGATGTTATCTCCCAAGGTCCTGAGGAAGAGGACATAATCCAGACCCCTTAATTAACACAGTTTCAACAGTGAGAGGAGGCTTTGCTTCCCAAGGTCCTGGCGCCCAAACAGGCCTTATTTCACAGCCTTGACATCCTCCCTTTCGGAGAGTGGGGCACAGGAATGCAGACTGCTTGTAACTCCCTTATCTTTCCAGCCTGCACCAGCTCTGGGGCCCTTTCTTACCGAACTAGGAGCGTGGCCTAAGGCTTCAGCAAATTTAGCTACTCATGCTAAGCAAGTGTGTGGCTACTCATGCTAAGCAAATTCTGTCTAAGATAGAAGTTATCCAAATCTACCTACTTCAAACATTCTTTCTGAGCTTCTCAGGGTTGTCTTGTAACAATTGCACCCATGTTATCACCCATGGGCCCAGGTGGCCACCCATCAGCACCTGTGACCACCCATGGACCCAGGTGTCCAGCCCCATTGCACCCGTGTTATCACACATGGGCCCAGGTGGCGGCCCCATCAGCACCCACCACCACCCATGGACCCAGGTGTCGACCCCCTTTGCACCCATGGACTCAGGCGTGAGGTCACATCACCACCCCTGAACCCAGGCCCCCCACCCCATTGCACCCATGGTCCCAGCCCCCTGGCCCATTGCACCTGTGTCCCCAGCCCCCCACCCCATTGCACCCACGTCCCCAGGCCCCTGCCCCTGCCCCATTACGCCCATATCCGGAGCTTCCCCGACTCATTGCACCCATATCCCCAGCCCCCTGCCCCTTTGCGCCCATGTCCCCAGGCCCCTGCCAATTGCAACCACCTCCCCAGGCCCCCTGCCCCATTGCACCCACATCCCCAGGCCCCCGCCCTATTGCACCCATATCCCAGGCCCCCACCCCATTGCACCCATATCCCCAGCCCCCTGGCCCACGCAGATGGGGCCACACTGCAGCAAGCCCAGCGCAGGCCCCCAAGCTGCCTGGCAGCTGCAGCACAGCACACAGGAGCAGAGACCAAGGGTGCTGGCTTGGTGCAGCCGGCAGAAGAGAAGGCGTAGGGGGATCTCACTGCTGCCTGCAAGTGCCTAACGGGAGCGTGCAGAGAGCATGGAGCCAGAGACGTCCTGAGGGGCCTGGGGACAGGTTGAGGGCAACGGCACGGCTTGTGGCAGGGAAAAGTCCCCTCAGAGACTGCAAATGGCCTTGGAAGCCGAATGGTGGTGCAACACTGGAGCAGGGTGCCAGGGCCGTGCGGGAATCCATCGCCAGAGACAGACAGAGCTCGACCCTGACAGGCCCTGCGAAACCTCCTCTGCTTGCCTCCACTTGCAGCAGGAGGTTGCAGCAGACACCTCCGGAAGACCCTTCCCACCCCAGCTGCTCTCTCACTCTGCGACTGCTTGTAGGGCTTTCTCTGCAGCCCTGACTGCCTTCCTTGGCAGCGCCTGCACTAGTCTTTCTCCTGACAGTTCCCTGACACCAAGTAACACAGCGGGAACAGCTGCCGAGGGTTTATTTGGAGCAGCACATGGGCTGTGGGACACGACGCAGTAGCATTGCTGTAGCAGCCAGGAGAGAGCCTCCGTCGCTCTGCCTCTTTGCTCTGCGCCATCTCCCATCTCGGGCCACCTGTCTGGCAGCTGCATCCTCGCGCTGTTCCTCTCACTGCCCTGAGTCACAGCGGCAGCTAAAAGCTCTGCGCAGAGCCCGAAGCGCTGCCCTGAGCCGCAATGGCCATCGCCTGGAAGGCGCAGCATGCGGGAGGGCGGTGATGCCTGTGGAGGAAGGAGAGCCGTGGGCGAGGGGCTGGGCAAGTGCAGGGCAAGCCTGAGGGTCTCTGGCTGCGGGGGAGGCCTCCGCCTTTGTTCCTGTGCTGGCTGATGGGGCCAGAGGCACACTGTCCCCCGCATCCTGGCAGCCTCCCGCCAGAGCAGATGCCGCTGCCTCGGCTCCTCGGGGCACTGCTGGGGCCAGAGGCGTGCTCTGCAGGTCACCAGCTGCCTCCCTGGCAGCATCTCTGCCCTTCACAACGGGTGAGCAGGGCACCTCCTCAGGACACGGCTGTGGGTCTGCCAAGAGGCTCCTGAGGCTCGGTCTGACCCAGCTCATGACCAAGGCCATGTTTTCCTCCAGCTCCTCCCATTCCAAAGGCTCTTCATCAACATCCTCTTCCTCATCGCTCCACTCCACGCCAGCATCCTCTGGCACTTCCCAGACTCTCTTCCCAGCTCCCAGCTCCCGCGCCCTCCCGCAGGGCCGGAGGGAAGACGATGACTTGTGCTCCTCTTTGGGCTCACAGGCAACCTGCATGGGGAGAGCAGGAACACAGCCCTGTGTGATATCAGCTGGCCATGCTCAGCATCCTGGTGCCCTGGGATATAGGAGGGGGCAAAGGGTTTGGGGTGGGGGGATGCTGTGAGTGGCCGCGAGCCCCAAGGGGAGGCACATGCAGCTGGCTGGGCAATGGCACAAGGCTTGTCTTGGGGCCGTAGCAGCAGGGCTGGGCCGGGGGCCACGACGGGCAGCGGGGGATGGAGGTGGCCGGGTACGTGGCACAAGGGGGCTGGCTCGCTGGCTGTGGGAGGCGGCTGCTGCTGGGGCTGCCCCTGCCCTCCTTGCTCAGCATCCATGCCCCAGGGCTGGATGCTGTGCAGGCCGGGGAGGGCACGTCAGCCCTGGGCCTCTGGCACTTGGAAACACAGAGCACCAGGCATCTTCCCCAGGACAGAGAGTGCAGAGCGCAAAGGGCTGGGGGGACAGCTTCTCACCACGGCCGCGGGGGACCCATGCAATGGGGCAGCTCTTCTCACCCACCCTGCACACCCCAGACGCTGCTCACACCGCACCTCCCTTTGGTGGTGGGTGCCGACGCCATGCTCCTTGCTCACCTGGTGAGGAAGGCCTGCGGCCAGGGCAGAGCCTTCTGCTGCGCTTTCTTCGGGCAATGGTGGTTGGAGAGGCAGGCTGTTGCTCTCCCCACAAGGGCCTCCGCACAACTGGGAGGCCTTTGGCGCAGCCTCTGCGGGAAGCGATGGAGGCAGAGGAGCATTTTCCCCTGCATCCTCAGGGCCTCTGGCTGCAGGGGAGGCCTCTGCCTTTGCTCCTGTGCTGGCCAGTGGAGCCAGAGGCACACTGTCCCCCGCGTCCTGGCAGCCTCCTGCCAAAGGAGATGCCGCTGCCACGGCTCCTCGGGGCACTGCTGGGGCCAGAGGCGTGCTCTGCAGGTCACCAGCTGCCTCCCTGGCAGCATCTCTGCCCTTCACAACGGGTGAGCAGGGCACCTCCTCAGGACACGGCTCTGGGTCTGCCAAGAGGCTCCTGAGGCTCGGTCTGACCCAGCTCATGACCAAGGCTGTGTTTTTCTCCAGCTCCTCCCATTCCAAAGGTTCTTCTTCAACGTCCTCTTCCTCATCGCTCCACTCCACGCCAGCATCCTCTGGTGCTCCCCGGACTCTCTTCCCAGCTCCCATCTTGCGCTCCCTCCTGGGCGCATGGGCGTACAGCCGCTCCAGCACCTCCCACTTGGACCTCGCATCCTTCAGGAGCTCCACTCGCGTCACCTCCGGTTGCCACAGGTTATAGAAGGAGTTTCTGGCACAGAGCTGAAGCCAGAGAGGGAGATTTGTGAAGGCAGCTGCTTTTCCCACCAGCAATGCCCCCCGTGGCCCTGCCAGCACTGCCACCATCACACTGTTGCAGCAGGGCGCAGCGGCTGGCCCCAGCACACGGAGGGTCACCATCTGCCCTGGCCCACCCTTTGCACTCACCTCCTTGGGGCGAACATTGAGGCATCCCGATGCTGTCAGGGAGAAACGTTTCCCCTTGCCCTCCTCTTCCTCGACCTCCCTCTCCTTTGGCCTCGGCTCCTTCCTCTCCAGAAAGGCTTCTCGCAGCTGAGCCAAGCTCTGCCCGGTGCGCGCCACGCAGCTCCTGTCGAGCTCCTCCAGCGTCTCTGTTTTGATTGAGAGCACGGCGAGATACTGCGAGGGGTTGTCGGGGTGTATGCGCAGTGGCGTGCCTTGAAGGCGACAGATGATGCCCAGAGGCTGCTGTTTGGGCCTCTGCACTGCAAGTTGCCATCCTAGTGTGACCAGTCCATGGCCCCTGCCCGGGGAAGCTGGTGCACCGGCCCCCATGACCTTCCTTTTGCCCCCACGCCTGTTGCAATCTGGCCCTTGCAGAGCTGTGGCAGCTGTGTTTTTGCCACGCTCCCTGCTCTCCTTCTGCAATGCGCTTGCCAGGCCTGCTAGAGCAATGGTGTATGCCAAGGTCCTTTGTGGCCCGGCTGCCCTGAGCTCCCGGCCATGTCCCGCACTCACATCATCAGGACGGCTCAAGGCTGCAGACGCGAGCGCCAGCAGTGCGTGCATCAGAGGTGCGGCAGGCAGTGCGGGGCTGTGTGCAGCAGGTCTCTGGTCCTCAGCCCTCATTTCCATGCACACATCTGCAAGGATGTTCTCAACAGCTTGCAGCATCCTTGCTTTTCCCAGCGCGGAAGACCCAGGCCTGGCCTCAGGCAAATAGGAGACAGGAGCTTGAATTGCTCGGGGGAGAGCGCCAGCTTCCTGCTTAGCTTTTGGAGAGGCAGGCACTCTCCTTGCCACATCCTCCAGAGCCTCAGCAGTGGCCGTGCATCTCAAAGAAGATCTGCAGGATTTTTCTGGAGGTCGACGTGCGGATGCCGCTCTTTGACCTGTAGAGGCCTCCAGGCCTCCACGTGCCTGCCTAGCTGCCTTAGTTGCGTGAGGCGCTAAGCCGGGCCGATGCGGTGTCTCTGCTCTTGCACAAGGCCTGCTGTGCAGTGTCTCCCGGCGCCCCGGAGGAGCCTTCTTCACAAGGCTGCTGGAGGCATGAAGAGCTTGCACCGAGTCGAGAACCTCCCTCACAGTGTCCTCCGCCATCTGCAATCAAAGCCCATGAGGAAGGCCAAGTTACTGCTGCCCTTTACCCCTCCCCCCCAGCCTTCCCACATGCACACTCCCTGTGGCCCCTGAAACCCTCCACAACAGCAGCACTCTCCCACGCAGCTGGCTCCCAAAGGCTGCGTGGGGAGAAGGCTGGTCACCACTGGGCAAGAGATGGGCAAAGGCAGCTCCCTCGGAAACCTCGAGCCATATCCTTGCCGACTGCCATGCAGAGCAGGCGCTCCTCCTGCTCCCTCCCACCACTTCCCGCCTGCTGCTTGGCAGCTATGCACAGTCAGGCAGAGGCTTTGCCACCATCGCTGCTCAGCTCGCTACCTTCGCGATGACGTCTTCAGGGTCTTGCCAGCTCTGTGGGCCGGGCAGCAACGGCCGCCTGTCCCTTTGCTGCGATGAAGTCGGGGTCGGGATGCGTTGCGTCACTGCATGCGGCTCCCGCTGGCCCCCCTGCAGGGAGAAGGAAGCACATGATGGAGGCGGTTGCGTTCGTACAAGCGGCCCCTCAGGCACAGGAAAGCCCGGCCCCATGGCAAAGGGAAGCTCATGGCCTAGCACGACCCAGCTGTGCTAAGCCTGGAGATGCTCTCTGACCCTCAGCACAGCTCACAGGCTCCATTTGGGCCTTGCAGCACCCCAGTCGGTGTGCTTTGTGCACCAGAAAATCCCCAGCACCAGCAAGAAATACCCCCTGGCCAGAGAAGATCAGGCCTGGCTCGCTTGCCCCACCTCCTCTTCCCCACCGTCCTCATGCTTTCCGTGCGGCTCCCAGCCCTGCTGCCTGCCTCTCCCTCCAGCCCCACCGCTCACCTTGCTTCTGCGCTTCGGCCTCACAGAAAGCCCATCCACGGGCTGGGAGCCGGCATTCGCCTGCCGCCCCTTCTCCATCTGCAGGAGCTTCTCCTGCGCACCTGCCACTCTGGCACTCAAGAGAGCTGCTCCCTCCTCAGCGAGCTGCTCTCCTCAGAGGGCACAGCCAGGGGCTCTGCTCCCAGCATGGACTCGGTCACCACGGGCACCGCCCCATCACAATGGCCTTGGGGGCATGATGCCACCCCCATCACAAAGCCCTGCACGTTGCCATGGGGACCCCCGTGACCACCTCCTGCTGGCCACCAGGGGCACCCGCATCACAAGGCCTTGCTGGTGACCGTGCTAGCACCGACATCACAAGGCCTTGCTGCTCACCGGGGGCACCTCCAGCACCAGGGCTTTGCCTCCCAGCCTCTGGTGCCAGCTTCTGAGCCCAGCTCCGAGCTGCCATCTGTGCCGCAGCAGGAATTTTCCTCTCCCCACCTCTCTGCCTCCTACACCGTGCAGATGCTGCCCTTCTTCAGGCCCTCTAGAGCACACAGCCAGCCACTGCAAGACCACTCCTCTTGCTCGGGCCACTAAGCCTCACCCATATGCCTCACCGTCCAGCCCTAGGCAGAGCGTCCTGCATTCCCGCTGCTTTCTCACAGAAAGGCCAACTGCCCCTCCGCACCTTCCCAGACGGGCCTTCCCAAAGAGGCTGCAGCCATCCACCGCAGCGCTCCAGGCATGCCACGCTGCAGGCCCGCAGCTGCACACAGACTGCAAAGTGCTCCTGTCTGGTCCCCAGGCTGCAGGCATTAGCGGACGGACCCCTGAGACAGGTGCCCGCCTCTGCAGATTTCCCACAAAAGCTGTCAGAGATTCATTTCTCCAGACTGTTGCTCTCTAAGCACTTCCCTATTGGCGTGCACGCACTGCGCTGGGCCCCTCCAGGCTTTCTTTGCTCCACATCACCCTGCACCTTTGCCTTGCCCTCCCACACCATCGCTTCCTCACTCTTCCATGCATCCTCCTCTCCCCTCAGGGGCACCGACTTTTGGGCTCTCCTCACCACCTTGGCCACCGGCTTGAGCCTCACGGCAGCACACGGGCACACTCTCCTCCTGATGAAGCGTGACACCCCCCAGCCTTGGTGCCTCGCTGCTGGCTCGCCTTCGGGACGTCCAGCTGCTGGACCGCCAGGCCACCTGGGCAAGCAGGCCCTGCCCTCACCTGTGCACCTCTTCCTACTCACGGGGCTTGTGCTTTTCTTGCTTTTGCCCCCAGGGGGCACGTGGGGACCATCTCTCCACGCCAGCCTTCATGCACAAAGAGGGGCCCACGCTCATGAAAACAAAGCCCTGCTGCCAGCACCAGCTGCACACCCAGGGGCTGACCTGCTGGATCCAAGCACTGCTGCTCAAGCCCATTCCCCTCACTGGCAGCATGCAGGAAAAACCCCACCTGCCCTGCCAGGCCTACAGCCATGTCATCACACTTGGTACTTTCCAGGCAGGATCCTTGTGTTAAGGAAGAGCAAACTGAAACTGCCTACAGGCAGCCGCTTAGCACAACTTCTCTAAAACTTGCCTGGCATGAGGAGCTAAATTTGCTGAAGCCTTAGGCCGCACTTATCGAAAATAATGAACTTTTACTTAGTCCAGTAAGAAAAGGGCCTCAGAGCTGGTTCCAGCTGGGAAGATAAGGCAGTTACAAGCAGTCTGCATTCCTTGCAATTACTGTTTTTATAGATCAAGCAGCCCCTGATACACAAAAGTATTTTAAAGAGCATATGCCAGGCTGGCAAGGGGAGGGGGCGCGGAAGAACCAGGGGAGATAGATGGAGTCAAAGTGAAGGTGGTGTACAATTAAGAGTTAATGATGTTTGTCATTCTTGGGGGGAACAAGGACACTGGAAGCAGGAATGCCCAGTGAGGCCCTGTGCACTTGGGAATAGAGGGGCCAGCATGAGGCAATCAAATCAGTCCACAATGACAGGAGATAGGAGACTCAGAAAATACTGTGGAAATGGGGGTAAATTCATGGGATGTAGATTTGGATTTGAAGGGCAGGTAATGGCAAATATAGAAGGCTTAGAAGTTCCCTTTCTAGTGGATACTGGAGCCACCCTTTCCCTTTTAAAGTTTGAGCCTAAAGGATGCAAGTCACCAGATAAAATAATGATGCAAGGAGTAGCGGGAAAAGGCAAACGAATGTTATCTAAGCCCTTAGTACTCACTATTGGGGGTAAAACAGTGTGGGGATGTATTATAATTTCCACAGACGCGCCCATGTGCCTTTTAGGGAGAGATCTCCTGCAAGCCTTGGATACTCAGATCTGCTTACAGCCAGAAGAGGTGGAATTAATAATTATGGGCTCATGTGTTCTGGCTAAGACACCAGAACCAGAGTCAACTAATCTGCAAATTCCAACAGGTTTAGAACCAGTTTCTAAAAAGTTATGGAGCTCTTCAGGAATGGATGTGGGACTACTGAAATCAGCTAGTCCAGTCTGGATAAAAACAAAGGGGGGATTGCCTCCTGCAGTTAAGCAATACCCTATCCCAAAGGAAGCAGAGAAGAGCATCCAAAAACAAATCAATCATTATTTGAAACTGGGTATCCTTAGAGTCTGTGAATCCCCGTACAACACCCCAATTCTGCCAGTTAAAAAGAACAGACAAGACTCTGATGGTGATCCAGAGTATCAGTTTGTACAAGACTTAAGGGCTATAAACCAACAGGTAGTTGCTCCACATCCAGTAGTCCCCGACCTATCAACCATTTTACTACAGATACCCCTTTGGGCAACTTATTTTACTGTGATCGACCTAACGGCAGCCTTTTTTAGTATACCGATAGCTGAAGATAGCCAAGATCTCTTGGCTTTCACTTGGAAGGGACAACAATTAACTTGGACGAGGCTGCCACAGGGATTTACTGGGTCTCCGACTATTTTTTCGCGTATACTCAAGAATGACCTCTCAGATATCGAACTTCCAGGACATTCTGTATTAATACAATATGTAGATGATTTGTTATTAGCAAGTAAAGATTAACACTCTTGCAGAAAAAGGGCATCGAGCATCTCTGTCTAAACTCCAGCTATGTCAAAGAGAGGTAAAATATTTGGGTTTTATCTTAAAAGAAGGACACAGGTTAGTTGATCCAGAACGAGTAAAGACAACTCTTGATATGCCTCGTCCTGTAACAAAAAAAACAACACGGGATTTTTAGGAGCTGTAGGATTTTGCCAACCGTGGATTCCTGGGTTAGCAGAACTTACTAAGCCTTTAGTGCAGGCAACAAAAAAGGAGGAGATGGAGCCTGTGGCCTGGGGCCCAGAAAGGGAGAAAGCTTTTACATCTGTGAAAAAAGCGTTGGTTTCAGCCCCTGCTCTAGGGTGACCAGATTATAGCAAACCATTCGAATTGTTTGTCCATGAGTGACAGGGAGTAGCAAGTGGGGTACTCACCCAAAAACTAGGCCCTCACCACAGACCAGTGGCCTATTACTCCACGCAGCTAGATGAGGTAGCTAAAGGCACTCCAGGATGCATCAGAGCAATAGCAGCTACGGCAGCTCTTACTGAAAAAAACATGACCTGTAGTTTTGGGTCACTCATTGACTGTGTATGTGCCACATGAAGTAGAACTGTTAATGAAACAATACGCGACTCAAGCACTATCCCCACAGAGAGCTCACCGCTATGAACTGATAATATTAAGGTCACATTATCTGCATGTAAAGAGATGCAACATCTTAAATCCAGCAACACTATTGCCTCTACCTGAGGATGGAGAACCACATCATTCCTGTGAGCAGGTGATCGTCAGCTCGAGCAAGCCCCGGGAGGACCTTAAAGACAAACCTTTGGAAAACCCAGACTTAGTTCCGTTTACAGATGGATCATCCTATTATTTGGACGGAAGGCACCACTCCGGCTATGCTGTCACTAACCTCTTTGAGGTACTTGAGGCCAATCCTTTGTCTCTGTCTGTAAGTGCTCAAGGAGCAGAATTAATAGCATTGACCCAAGCAGCAAAAATCGGTAAGAACCTGCAGGTAAATATCTATACCGAGTCTAAATATGCATTTGGAGTATGTCATGTAACAGGGATGTTATGGAAAGAGCGAGGATTCTTTTCGTCATCAGGAAAGAAATTAGCTAATGGAGAAGAAATACGTAATTTGCTGGAAGCAGTCCAACTGCCCAAAGAAATTGCTGTAATACACTGCCCAGCCCATACTAAAGACACTACAGAAATTAGCAGAGGAAATGCTTTAGCCGACGCTGCTGCAAAAGCTGCAGCTCGACAACCTCTGAAAGAATGTATGGGGGCGGTTCCAAGGATGGACCAGAGTGAGTGGCCAAATTTAATAGACCCCAAAACTCTGTATGAAAAAGACTGCTCAGTGGAAGAGAAAAAACAATGGGAGCAGTGGGAAGCAAAACAAAGTGATGATGGAATATGGACAATTGGAGGAAAACCAATTCTACCAAAAAAAATAGTTAATTACTATAGCTAGGTGGTTTCATGATAAAGCTCATGGGGGAGCAGAGGCAATAGCTAAGCAGGTACAGAAAGTATGGGCTGCTCCAGGAATTTATGCAGCTGCTAAAAGAATAACAAACAGCTGCCTGACCTGCCAGAAGTTTTCAAATAACAAGCCAAGCTCAGAGTTCGGGTTGGGGGGCGCAACCATGGGCCTACTTCCCTTTCCAAAAGCTACAAATAGATTATGCGGATATGCCATCTGCCAATGGCTACAAACACTTGTTAGTGATAGTAGATCAGTTATCAGGCTGGGTAGAAGCTTTCCCAACAAGAAAGGCCGACACAGGGGGAGTGGTAAAAGCCTTACTGAAGGAAATCATACCCAGGTATGGGGTCCCAGAAGCCACTGATTCAGATAGGGGTGCCCATTTTACGGCAAGCATAATCACTCAGTTATATAAATCATGAGGAATAAAAAGAAACCTATTACCCCTTATCACCCACAATCTTCAGGACAAGTAGAAAGAATGAATAGAACACTAAAAGAAAAAACAGCAAGAATATGCACATGTCCTGGCCTAAAACGGCCAGAAACATTTAACTTAGCTCTATGGGATGTTTGAAATGTCCCATGGCAACCCATAGGACTAACACCAGCAGAAATTCTCTTTGGGAAACATTTAGCTGTACTAGGGACTTATTATTCCAGCTAAGACCAGCCTGTTAGACAGAGATGGACGACTAACCCAGTATGTTCTAAGTATGCAAAAAAGGTTTGAAAATCTTAAAAAATATATATATATATATGCGCTCAGTGATATCAATCCACACCACCTGAAATACAAGTGCTTGGTATACAGCCTGGGGATGAAGTTTTAGTTAAAGTATTTTCACAAAAATCCAAGTTAAAACCTAACTGCAACAGGCCATATACTGTCATACTATGTTCTTATTTTGCTGTTCAAGTTGAACTGTACTTGTATATGTTGCAAAAGAATGTGTATGTGTAAGAACACTTTGTAATCTTATATTCATAGATAACATTGGTGTAGATACAAGTAATCACTCAAATATTTGTATTTGTAACTTTACCAAAGATTATGGGATGCGACTTTAATTATTCAGCTCCTATTAGATCTTATCAATTGTTACAATCTAATTATACATTAATTCAAAATTTACTACCTAACCCCATTGGGATGAATCTCACCCTGGTATGGAAACTACTACAACATGATGATTTGAGTCGACTGCTAGAACGCATCCGAAACAATGGACAGAAAACTCTTAATCACCATTCATCATGAAGCGGGAGAGATGCACCACGTCTCAGAAAGGATAAAAAGGGATGGAGAACATCATGGCTGGGAAACTCTTCTAGGGTGGTCACCAACTACAACAGCGATTTATAATCACGTGTTGCACCCACTAGTAGTTGTGTTAACTTTAACTGTGTTATGCCTATTGCTTACGATCATATTATGCATAAGATTATGGAACGTGATAGCACGCCTTGAAAGGCTTCGAGAACTCTGTTTCAAGTATTAGCAGGGATGCTTCATAAAAACAAAGCGGGGAACTGTTAAAGAATAGCGAACTGAAACTGTCTAGAGGTAGCCGCTTAGCACAACTTCTCTAAAACTTGCTTAGCATGAGGAGCTAAATTTGCTGAAGCCTTAGGCCGCACTTAGCGAAAACAATGAACTTTTACTTAGTCCAGTAAGAAAAGGGCCTCAGAGCTGGTTCCAGCTGGGAAGATAAGGAAGTTACAAGCAGTCTGCATTCCTGCGTCTCACACTCCCAAAGGGAGGGTGTCAAGGCTTTGAAGTAAGACCAGTGCAGGGCATTAGGACCTTGAGGGGCAAAGCCTTAGCTCACTGCTGGGGCAGTGTTCATTGTTATGATTTAGAATCACCTCCTCCTCAGGACCTTGAGACACAACAGTAAGACCCCACAAAAACAGAGGTACAACCGTCAGCAGAGACTGCAAAAAACAAAAATAAGGAGAAAAACAGCTTACCTCAGAATGACAATGAGACACAATGAGGAGCAGGAGACCCCAGACCAAAAAATTACTATTGGTCTAACTACCACGTGAAGGGTGGGAAATGTACGTTGAAAAAACTATAATTGCCCAGGATTTGTTTATGTTAGGGTCCCTCTTCGGAGGCACCCAGCTCGAGCTGTAATTACTGCACGCACGTCATTAATATTTAATTCTTTAATTTGTTTTGATTTGGCTCTGAATTTTTCTGCGGAAACCTAGGGTCGAGCCCTCTTATGGTGGCCAACAAGCCTAATTTCCATAGAATTTCCATAACAATAACTGGGCATGGGCGCGGGAGCATTTGAGCCAGGAGGGAGGGAGGAAAGAAACCTGCCGAACGTAACACTTGTGCTAGCAGATACTAGTACCCCGGACTGTGCTCCAAAAGTTTCTGCTCCACCTGATATACCTGATGATCTCTCTGTCATTGCTTCTCCTTCTCCTCCTCCTTCTCCCTCTACTCCATTGGCTGCCGGACTCTATCCTATGATCCCCAACGTGCTGACTAACCCTGCCGCTTTACAGCCGGGGGGAAAGGGAGGGGCCAGTCCCCCTCCTCCTGTGCTGCGGGTATTTACTAATCAGCCCTGGCACCCTGGCCATCTCGCCTTATGGGGGGGGAAAATGCAGAGATTAAGAAAAGATGCAGGGCGATGTGTCCAGTTATTTTCTAATATCTGCACTGGGCACAACCCAAACTGGAGTGATACCCAAATTCTTTTGAGGGAATTATTTCAACCAAATGAAGGGGATAAGATAATTAAAGATGCGGAAGAAGCGCAGCAAGCCGGGGGAAATAGAAACCTCTGGCTAGCAAATGATCCAAATTGGGATTATAATAATGCAGGAGATAGAGCTGTGTGTCCAACAGGACTTTGAAATTTAGTAGAAGTAATTAGAGCATGCAGAGAGTTAGGAGTAAATTGGACTAGAGTGCAAGAATGCAGACAGTGATTAGATGAACACCCCCATGACTTCTGGGGACTTTTGCGGTAAGCCCCGCTAAAATAGGGAGGAATGACCCCACAAAACTTCAATGATGCTCTCGCAATTAGTGTTTTTATAGATCAAGCAGCCCCTGATACACAAAAGTATTTTAAAGAGCATATGGCAGGCTGGCAAGGGGAGGGGCGCGGAAGAACCAGGGGAGATAGATGGAATCAAAGTGAAGGGGGTGTACAATTAAGAGTTAATGATGTTTGTCATTCTTGGGGGGAACAAGGACACTGGAAGCAGGAATGCCCAGTGAGGCCCTGTGCACTTGGGAATAGAGGGGCCAGCATGAGGCAATCAAATATTGAGAAGGAGACCAGGCAATTCCCAGGCAGTCCACAATGACAGGAGATAGGAGACTCAGAAAATACTGTGGAAATGGGGGTAAATTTATGGGATGTAGATTTGGATTTGAAGGGCAGGTAATGGCAAATATAGAAGGCTTAGAAGTTCCCTTTCTAGTGGATACTGGAGCCACCCTTTCCCTTTTAAAGTTTGAGCCTAAAGGATGCAAGTCACCAGATAAAATAATGATGCAAGGAGTAGCGGGAAAAGGCGAACGAATGTTATCTAAGCCCTTATTGCTTACTATTGGAGGTAAAAGAGCGTGGGGATGTATTACAATTTCCACAGACGCGCCCATGTGCCTTTTAGGGAGAGATCTCCTGCAAGCCTTGGATACTCAGATCTGCTTACAGCCAGAAGAGGTGGAATTAATAATTATGGGCTCATGTGTTCTGGCTAAGACACCAGAACCAGAGTCGACTAATCTGCAAATTCCAACAAGGTTAGAATCAGTTCCTAAACGGTTATGGAGCTCTTCAGGAATGGATGTGGGACTACTGAAATCAGCTAGTCCAGTCTCGATAAAAACAAAGGGGGGATTGCCTCCTGCAGTTAAGCAATACCCTATCCCAAAGGAAGCAGAGAAGAGCATCCAAAAACAAATCAATCATTATTTGAAACTGGGTATCCTTAGAGTCTGTGAATCCCCGTACAACACCCCAATTCTGCCAGTTAAAAAGAACAGGCAAGATTCTGATGGTGATCCAGAGTATCAGTTTATACAAGACTTAGGGGCTATAAACCAACATGTAGTTGCTCCACATCCAGTAGTCCCTAACCCATCAACCATTTTACTACAGATACCCCTTTGGGCAACTTATTTTACTGTGATTGACCTAACGGCAGCTTTTTTTAGTATACCGATAGCTGAAGATAGCCAAGATCTCTTGGCTTTCACTTGGAAGGGACAACAATTAACTTGGACAAGGCTGCCACAGGGATTTACTGGGTCTCTGACTATTCTTTCGCGTATACTCAAAAATGACCTCTCAGATATCGAACTTCCAGGACATTCTGTATTAATACAATATGTAGATGATATGTTATTAGCAAGTAAAGATTATGAGACATTTTTAAAAGACACTGTTTCTCCATGTAACGCTCTTGCAGAAAAAGGGCATCAGGCATCTCTGTCTAAACTCCAGCTGTGTCAAAGAGAGGTAAAATATTTGGGTTTTATCTTAAAAGAAGGACACAGGTTAGTTGATCCAGAACGAGTAAAGACAATTCTTGATATGCCTCGTCCTGTAACAAAAAAACAACACGGGATTTTTAGGAGCTGTAGGATTTTGCCAACCGTGGATTCCTGGGTTAGCAGAACTTACTAAGCCTTTAGTGCAGGCAACAAAAAAGGAGGAGATAGAGCCTGTGGCCTGGGGCCCAGAAAGGGAGAAAGCTTTTACATCTGTGAAAAAAGCGTTGGTTTCAGCCCCTGCTCTAGGGTTACAAGATTATAGCAAACCATTGGAATTATTTGTCCATGAACGACAGGGAGTAGCAAGTGGGGTACTCACCCAAAAACTAGGCCCTCACCACAGACCAGTGGCCTATTACTCCACGCAGCTAGATGAGGTAGCTAAAGGCACTCCAGGATGCATCAGAGCAATAGCAGCTACAGCAGCTCTTACTGAAAAAAACATGACCTGTAGTTTTGGGTCACTCATTGACTGTGTATGTGCCACATGAAGTAGAACTGTTAATGAAACAATACGCGACTCAAGCACTATCCCCACAGAGAGCTCACCGCTATGAACTGATAATACTGCATGCAGATAATGGGACCTTAAAGAGATGCAACATCTTAAATCCAGCAACACTATTGCCTCTACCTGAGGATGGAGAACCACATCATTCCTGTGAGCAGGTGATCGTCAGCTCGAGCAAGCCCCGGGAGGACCTTAAAGACGAACCTTTGGGAAACCCAGATTTAGTTCCATTTACAGATGGATCATCCTAGTATTTGGACGGAAGGCACCACTCCGGCTATGCTGTCACTAACCTCTTTGAGGTACTTGAGGCCAATCCTTTGTCTCCGTCTGTAAGTGCTCAAGCAGCAGAATTAATAGCATTGACCCAAGCAGCAAAAATTGGTAAGAACCTGCAGGTAAATATCTATACCGATTCTAAATATGCATTTGGAGTAGGTCATGTAACAGGGATGTTATGGAAAGAGCGAGGATTCTTTTCGTCATCAGGAAAGAAATTAGCTAATGGAGAAGAAATACGTAATTTGCTGGAAGCAGTCCAACTGCCCAAAGAAATTGCTGTAATACACTGCCCAGCCCATACTAAAGACACTACAGAAATTAGCAGAGGAAATGCTTTAGCCGACGCTGCTGCGAAGGCTGCAGCTCGACAACCTCTGAGAGAATGTATGGGGGCAGTTCCAAGGATGGACCAGAGTGAATGGCCAATTTTAATAGACCCCAAAACCACGTATGAAAAAGACTGCTCAGTGGAAGAGAAAAAACAATGGGAGCAGTGGGAAGCAAAACAAAGTGATGATGGAATATGGACACTTGGAAGAAAACCAATTCTACCAAAAAAAAAAATTTAATTACTATAGCTAGGTGGTTTCACGATAAAGCTCATGGGGGAGCGGAGGCGGTGGCTAACCAGGTACAGAAAGTATGGGCTGCTCCAGGAATCTACGCGGCTGCAAAAAGAATAACAAATAGCTGCCCGACCTGCCAGAAGTTTTCAAATAACAAGCCAAGCTCAGAGTTAGGGGGACGGTCATGGGCCTACTTCCCTTTCCAAAAGCTACAAATAGATTATGCGGATATGCCATCTGCCAATGGCTACAAACACTTGTTAGTGATAGTAGATCAGTTATCAGGCTGGGTAGAAGCTTTCCCAACAAGAAAGGCCGACACACGGGGAGTGGTAAAAGCCTTACTGAAGGAAATCATATCCAGGTATGGGGTCCCAGAAGCCACTGATTCAGACAGGGGTGCCCATTTTACGGCAAGCATAATCACTCAGTTATAGAAATCATTAGGCATAAAAAGAAACCTACAACCCCTTATCACCCACAATCTTCAGGACAAGTAGAAAGAATGAATAGAACACTAAAAGGAAAAATAGCAAGAATACGCGCACATGCTAGCCTAAAATGGCTGGGTAGGACTTTTTCCAACAAGAACGGCTGACACAGGGCGGGTAGTAAAAGCCTTACTGAAAGAAATCATACCCAGGTACAGAGTCCCAGAAGCCACTGATTCAGACAGGGGTGTCCATTTTATGGCAAGCATAATCAGTCAGTTTTATAAATCAGGAGGAATAATGAACTTTTACCTAGTTCAGTAAGAAAAGGGACTGAGAGCTGGTTCAAGCTGGAATGATAAGGGAGTTGCAAGCAGTTCGCATTCCTGTGCTTCACGCTCTGGGAGGGAGGATGTCAAGGCTTTGAAATAAGGCCTACTTGGGCACCAGGACCCTGGGAAACAAAGCCTCCTCTCATTGCTGAAACAGTGTTAATTAGGGGGTCTGGACTATCTCGGGGTCTGGATTATATCCCTTCATCAGGACCTTGGCAGATAACACCTATTGTCACTGCTGGGGCAGTGCTAATTGCTGGAACAACACCTCTTTGTCAGGGCCTGGAGAGACAAGGGCGGGACCCGAGGAACCAAGACACATCTGTCAACAAAAACCATAACAGTAAAGATAAACAGCCTGCCTAGGCACAGGGATGAGACCCAATAAGGAGCAGGAGACTCCAGGCCCAAATATTACTATTGGTCCAAACTACTGCCTGAGGGGTGGAGAGCTTACATTGGAAGGTATAATTGCCCAGGCATTTCTTTGTTTGGGGTCCCTCTTCGGAGACACCCAGCTCGAGCTGTAATTACCGCACGCGTGTCATTAAAATTTCATTATTTCATTTGCTTTGATTTGGCGCCAAACTTTTCTGCGGGAACCTAGGGTCGGGCCCTGTTATGGTGGCTGACAAGCCTCATTTCCATAACACCGAGCCCGGGGCCCGTCCCCGTGTCCGGGGGGTCCCGCCTCGCCCTCACCTCTCCTCTCCAGCGCAGCCCTCCTGTACTCCATGTATCTCCACTGCCACTCCATGCAGCTCTTCTCCAGGTAGTGCTTCAGCCTCTCAGGCTCATTCTCTGCCTCCCACTTCCTCTTGGTGATTAGCGCAGCAGCATACGCCATGACGAATGTCAGCGTGTCCTTGTCAAAGGCGATGAAATCCTTCCCGTCGTAGGCATCCCGCAGAAACCCCCAGATCCCACCGTCCTCCAGGAGCTCACAGCCGTACGTGCGCTGCACTGTGTGATACCCTGAGACACAAGCAGGGAGACGGGGGCTCAGGGGCAGCCCCGGCCCCGCACAGGGGCTTGGACACGGCACCCAGCGCAGGGCTGGGGGCACCCCAGACCCGCAGCCCCCAGCGCTGACAGCGAGCAGCTGCCGCTGGGAGCCCCGGCCCGCGCTCACCCCCGCTCTGGTTGTAGCGCTTCTGCAGTGTGTCCAGCTCCACTCAGTAAGACTAATGATTGCCATATGCGTTCTGGGGCTGCCTGTCCCAGTGGTCCTGACCCTCCTGCTCCATCCAGGCCGCACCCGGCACCGCCCTCTGCGTCTCGCTGTCGTAGCCATCGATGAGCTCTCCGTCCACGTAGCCCACGGAGACGAAGGCGGGCAGCCCCGGGCTGGGCTCCGTCACGGCGGTGTGGAAGTAGCGCAGGGAGTGGGGGCCTGCGGGGACACGGGGGGTGGTGAGGGGCCAGGGGGGCACGTTGGGGGGCATCCGGGGGATCAAGATGTCCCGGGGGGAGAAGTCGGGGGGGTCGGGGGGGGCAGCACGTCCCGGGGGGCAGGTCAGGGGGGCAGCACGACACAGGGGGGGCACGTCGGGGGGGCAGCACATTCCGGGAGGGCAGGTCGGGGGGCTCCGGGGGGGCAGCACGTCCCGGGGGGAAGATCGGGGGGGCAGCACCTCCCGGGGGCGGTTGCAGGCCGGTCCGTGGGGCCGCTGACGGGGAGCCCGGCGCCGGGGGAGGGGCAGAGGGGGGCCCGGGGGCCCCGCCCGCACTCACCGCTCGCCACCGCCGCCGCCGCCGCCCAGCAGCAGCAGCCCCGGCCCCAGCGCCCGCCCCGCTACCGCCTCCTCGCTGCCAGCGCCCTCGCCCTCACCCGGCGCCGAAGCCCACGGCGGCCACGCCCCCGCGCCACCATTGGCTCCGCTGCGGCGCACCGCCATTGGCTGCCCCGCCCGCCAATAGCGGCTCTTGTCGGCTGAGGCGTCCCCAGGCGCTGGGCTGATCCCGGCGCGGCGGGTTGGGAGAAGCGACAGCGAGGGCGCTTGCGGAGGGCGCTGCGCAGCGCCGAGCCGCGGCTCCCGCTCCGCCTTGTCGCACGGCCATTGGCCCCGCCGGCGGCCGCCCGCCAATGGCGAGGCGCGGCAGCGGTGACGCCCCCGGGCGCCGGGCGGATCTCCGCGGAGCGCGTGGTGGGCGGGAGCGCGGAGGCGATGTGGGAGGCCGAGGCCGATGTGGGGACGGAGACGACGTGGGGATGGGGATGCCATGGGGATGGGGCCACTGGGGGGATGGGACGCCGTGGGGCTGGAGACGATGTGGGGATGGGGACACCGTGGGGCTGGAGATGGAGTTGGCTCTGTCACAGGGACAGGGGGACACTGTGGGGATGGGGATGATGGGGGGATGGGGACGATGTGGGGACGGGGACGCCATGGAGATGGGGACGATGTGGGGACGGGGACACCATTGGGATGGGGATGGAGTTGGCTCTGTCACAGGGGGGGACGCGGAGCCAGCAGTGGGAGCTCAGGGAGTGGCGCCCATCGAAGGCCGAGTGCTGGTAGGTGGTCCCCGGCCCACCCCGGCACCCATAGGTCTACTGGAAGATGTGGAAACCTGCCCAAGGTGGCACCCATGGGTGAGGAGCTGCCCAGGGCCCCAGGCGTCTAGCCCCGTTGCACCCCTGGAGCCAGGCATCCAATCCCATCAGCACCCACACCCATCCATGTGTTGTCCGAAAAGCGGATTCGTTGCCCGGTGTGCAATAAGCCAATAATTACACACTCAGGAGAGACATTTGTTTATTTATTTCAGAGTTGCGCAAGCCTGGGTGCTCGGTGGTTTCCCACAAATCGAGCACACACACCCCAACTTTTCAAGTAGCATTTATACAAACAAATTGCCAGATTTGCGACTTTCCCTTTTACACTGATTGGTTAGTGATTTCTTCATTCCCTGGGTCCCACCCCTGCTTCTCAAGGTCCTGATCAATTAACACTGCCCCAGCTAGGTCAGTAGATGTTATCTCCCAAGGTCCTGAGGAAGAGGACATAATCCAGACCCCTTAATTAACACAGTTTCAACAGTGAGAGGAGGCTTTGCTTCCCAAGGTCCTGGCGCCCAAACAGGCCTTATTTCACAGCCTTGACATCCTCCCTTTCGGAGAGTGGGGCACAGGAATGCAGACTGCTTGTAACTCCCTTATCTTTCCAGCCTGCACCAGCTCTGGGGCCCTTTCTTACCGAACTAGGAGCGTGGCCTAAGGCTTCAGCAAATTTAGCTACTCATGCTAAGCAAGTGTGTGGCTACTCATGCTAAGCAAATTCTGTCCAAGATAGAAGTTATCCAAATCTACCTACTTCAAACATTCTTTCTGAGCTTCTCAGGGTTGTCTTGTAACAATTGCACCCATGTTATCACCCATGGGCCCAGGTGGCCACCCATCAGCACCTGTGACCACCCATGGACCCAGGTGTCCAGCCCCATTGCACCCGTGTTATCACACATGGGCCCAGGTGGCGGCCCCATCAGCACCCACCACCACCCATGGACCCAGGTGTCGACCCCCTTTGCACCCATGGACTCAGGCGTGAGGTCACATCACCACCCCTGAACCCAGGCCCCCCACCCCATTGCACCCATGGTCCCAGCCCCCTGGCCCATTGCACCTGTGTCCCCAGCCCCCCACCCCATTGCACCCACGTCCCCAGGCCCCTGCCCCTGCCCCATTACGCCCATATCCGGAGCTTCCCCGACTCATTGCACCCATATCCCCAGCCCCCTGCCCCTTTGCGCCCATGTCCCCAGGCCCCTGCCAATTGCAACCACCTCCCCAGGCCCCCTGCCCCATTGCACCCACATCCCCAGGCCCCCGCCCTATTGCACCCATATCCCAGGCCCCCACCCCATTGCACCCATATCCCCAGCCCCCTGGCCCACGCAGATGGGGCCACACTGCAGCAAGCCCAGCGCAGGCCCCCAAGCTGCCTGGCAGCTGCAGCACAGCACACAGGAGCAGAGACCAAGGGTGCTGGCTTGGTGCAGCCGGCAGAAGAGAAGGCGTAGGGGGATCTCACTGCTGCCTGCAAGTGCCTAACGGGAGCGTGCAGAGAGCATGGAGCCAGAGACGTCCTGAGGGGCCTGGGGACAGGTTGAGGGCAACGGCACGGCTTGTGGCAGGGAAAAGTCCCCTCAGAGACTGCAAATGGCCTTGGAAGCCGAATGGTGGTGCAACACTGGAGCAGGGTGCCAGGGCCGTGCGGGAATCCATCGCCAGAGACAGTCAGAGCTCGACCCTGACAGGCCCTGCGAAACCTCCTCTGCTTGCCTCCACTTGCAGCAGGAGGTTGCAGCAGACACCTCCGGAAGACCCTTCCCACCCCAGCTGCTCTCTCACTCTGCGACTGCTTGTAGGGCTTTCTCTGCAGCCCTGACTGCCTTCCTTGGCAGCGCCTGCACTAGTCTTTCTCCTGACAGTTCCCTGACACCAAGTAACACAGCGGGAACAGCTGCCGAGGGTTTATTTGGAGCAGCACATGGGCTGTGGGACACGACGCAGTAGCATTGCTGTAGCAGCCAGGAGAGAGCCTCCGTCGCTCTGCCTCTTTGCTCTGCGCCATCTCCCATCTCGGGCCACCTGTCTGGCAGCTGCATCCTCGCGCTGTTCCTCTCACTGCCCTGAGTCACAGCGGCAGCTAAAAGCTCTGCGCAGAGCCCGAAGCGCTGCCCTGAGCCGCGATGGCCATCGCCTGGAAGGCGCAGCATGCGGGAGGGCGGTGATGCCTGTGGAGGAAGGAGAGCCGTGGGCGAGGGGCTGGGCAAGTGCAGGGCAAGCCTGAGGGTCTCTGGCTGCGGGGGAGGCCTCCGCCTTTGTTCCTGTGCTGGCTGATGGGGCCAGAGGCACACTGTCCCCCGCATCCTGGCAGCCTCCCGCCAGAGCAGATGCCGCTGCCTCGGCTCCTCGGGGCACTGCTGGGGCCAGAGGCGTGCTCTGCAGGTCACCAGCTGCCTCCCTGGCAGCATCTCTGCCCTTCACAACGGGTGAGCAGGGCACCTCCTCAGGACACGGCTCTGGGTCTGCCAAGAGGCTCCTGAGGCTCGGTCTGACCCAGCTCATGACCAAGGCCATGTTTTCCTCCAGCTCCTCCCATTCCAAAGGCTCTTCATCAACATCCTCTTCCTCATCGCTCCACTCCACGCCAGCATCCTCTGGCACTTCCCAGACTCTCTTCCCAGCTCCCAGCTCCCGCGCCCTCCCGCAGGGCCGGAGGGAAGACGATGACTTGTGCTCCTCTTTGGGCTCACAGGCAACCTGCATGGGGAGAGCAGGAACACAGCCCTGTGTGATATCAGCTGGCCATGCTCAGCATCCTGGTGCCCTGGGATATAGGAGGGGGCAAAGGGTTTGGGGTGGGGGGATGCTGTGAGTGGCCGCGAGCCCCAAGGGGAGGCACATGCAGCTGGCTGGGCAATGGCACAAGGCTTGTCTTGGGGCCGTAGCAGCAGGGCTGGGCCGGGGGCCACGACGGGCAGCGGGGGATGGAGGTGGCCGGGTACGTGGCACAAGGGGGCTGGCTCGCTGGCTGTGGGAGGCGGCTGCTGCTGGGGCTGCCCCTGCCCTCCTTGCTCAGCATCCATGCCCCAGGGCTGGATGCTGTGCAGGCCGGGGAGGGCACGTCAGCCCTGGGCCTCTGGCACTTGGAAACACAGAGCACCAGGCATCTTCCCCAGGACAGAGAGTGCAGAGCGCAAAGGGCTGGGGGGACAGCTTCTCACCACGGCCGCGGGGGACCCATGCAATGGGGCAGCTCTTCTCACCCACCCTGCACACCCCAGACGCTGCTCACACCGCACCTCCCTTTGGTGGCGGGTGCCGACGCCATGCTCCTTGCTCACCTGGTGAGGAAGGCCTGCGGCCAGGGCAGAGCCTTCTGCTGCGCTTTCTTCGGGCAATGGTGGTTGGAGAGGCAGGCTGTTGCTCTCCCCACAAGGGCCTCCGCACAACTGGGAGGCCTTTGGCGCAGCCTCTGCAGGAAGCGATGGAGGCAGAGGAGCATTTTCCCCTGCATCCTCAGGGCCTCTGGCTGCAGGGGAGGCCTCTGCCTTTGCTCCTGTGCTGGCCAGTGGAGCCAGAGGCACACTGTCCCCCGCGTCCTGGCAGCCTCCTGCCAAAGGAGATGCCGCTGCCACGGCTCCTCGGGGCACTGCTGGGGCCAGAGGCGTGCTCTGCAGGTCACCAGCTGCCTCCCTGGCAGCATCTCTGCCCTTCACAACGGGTGAGCAGGGCACCTCCTCAGGACACGGCTGTGGGTCTGCCAAGAGGCTCCTGAGGCTCGGTCTGACCCAGCTCATGACCAAGGCTGTGTTTTTCTCCAGCTCCTCCCATTCCAAAGGTTCTTCTTCAACGTCCTCTTCCTCATCGCTCCACTCCACGCCAGCATCCTCTGGTGCTCCCCGGACTCTCTTCCCAGCTCCCATCTTGCGCTCCCTCCTGGGCGCATGGGCGTACAGCCGCTCCAGCACCTCCCACTTGGACCTCGCATCCTTCAGGAGCTCCACTCGCGTCACCTCCGGTTGCCACAGGTTATAGAAGGAGTTTCTGGCACAGAGCTGAAGCCAGAGAGGGAGATTTGTGAAGGCAGCTGCTTTTCCCACCAGCAATGCCCCCCGTGGCCCTGCCAGCACTGCCACCATCACACTGTTGCAGCAGGGCGCAGCGGCTGGCCCCAGCACACGGAGGGTCACCATCTGCCCTGGCCCACCCTTTGCACTCACCTCCTTGGGGCGAACATTGAGGCATCCCGATGCTGTCAGGGAGAAACGTTTCCCCTTGCCCTCCTCTTCCTCGACCTCCCTCTCCTTTGGCCTCGGCTCCTTCCTCTCCAGAAAGGCTTCTCGCAGCTGAGCCAAGCTCTGCCCGGTGCGCGCCACGCAGCTCCTGTCGAGCTCCTCCAGCGTCTCTGTTTTGATTGAGAGCACGGCGAGATACTGCGAGGGGTTGTCGGGGTGTATGCGCAGTGGCGTGCCTTGAAGGCGACAGATGATGCCCAGAGGCTGCTGTTTGGGCCTCTGCACTGCAAGTTGCCATCCTAGTGTGACCAGTCCATGGCCCCTGCCCGGGGAAGCTGGTGCACCGGCCCCCATGACCTTCCTTTTGCCCCCACGCCTGTTGCAATCTGGCCCTTGCAGAGCTGTGGCAGCTGTGTTTTTGCCACGCTCCCTGCTCTCCTTCTGCAATGCGCTTGCCAGGCCTGCTAGAGCAATGGTGTATGCCAAGGTCCTTTGTGGCCCGGCTGCCCTGAGCTCCCGGCCATGTCCCGCACTCACATCATCAGGACGGCTCAAGGCTGCAGACGCGAGCGCCAGCAGTGCGTGCATCAGAGGTGCGGCAGGCAGTGCGGGGCTGTGTGCAGCAGGTCTCTGGTCCTCAGCCCTCATTTCCATGCACACATCTGCAAGGATGTTCTCAACAGCTTGCAGCATCCTTGCTTTTCCCAGCGCGGAAGACCCAGGCCTGGCCTCAGGCAAATAGGAGACAGGAGCTTGAATTGCTCGGGGGAGAGCGCCAGCTTCCTGCTTAGCTTTTGGAGAGGCAGGCACTCTCCTTGCCACATCCTCCAGAGCCTCAGCAGTGGCCGTGCATCTCAAAGAAGATCTGCAGGATTTTTCTGGAGGTCGACATGCGGATGCCGCTCTTTGACCTGTAGAGGCCTCCAGGCCTCCACGTGCCTGCCTAGCTGCCTTGGTTGCGTGAGGCGCTAAGCCGGGCCGATGCGGTGTCTCTGCTCTTGCACAAGGCCTGCTGTGCAGTGTCTCCCGGCGCCCCGGAGGAGCCTTCTTCACAAGGCTGCTGGAGGCATGAAGAGCTTGCACCGAGTCGAGAACCTCCCTCACAGTGTCCTCCGCCATCTGCAATCAAAGCCCATGAGGAAGGCCAAGTTACTGCTGCCCTTTACCCCTCCCCCCCAGCCTTCCCACATGCACACTCCCTGTGGCCCCTGAAACCCTCCACAACAGCAGCACTCTCCCACGCAGCTGGCTCCCAAAGGCTGCGTGGGGAGAAGGCTGGTCACCACTGGGCAAGAGATGGGCAAAGGCAGCTCCCTCGGAAACCTCGAGCCATGTCCTTGCCGACTGCCATGCAGAGCAGGCGCTCCTCCTGCTCCCTCCCACCACTTCCCGCCTGCTGCTTGGCAGCTATGCACAGTCAGGCAGAGGCTTTGCCACCATCGCTGCTCAGCTCGCTACCTTCGCGATGACGTCTTCAGGGTCTTGCCAGCTCTGTGGGCCGGGCAGCAACGGCCGCCTGTCCCTTTGCTGCGATGAAGTCGGGGTCGGGATGCGTTGCGTCACTGCATGCGGCTCCCGCTGGCCCCCCTGCAGGGAGAAGGAAGCACATGATGGAGGCGGTTGCGTTCGTACAAGCGGCCCCTCAGGCACAGGAAAGCCCGGCCCCATGGCAAAGGGAAGCTCATGGCCTAGCACGACCCAGCTGTGCTAAGCCTGGAGATGCTCTCTGACCCTCAGCACAGCTCACAGGCTCCATTTGGGCCTTGCAGCACCCCAGTCGGTGTGCTTTGTGCACCAGAAAATCCCCAGCACCAGCAAGAAATACCCCCTGGCCAGAGAAGATCAGGCCTGGCTCGCTTGCCCCACCTCCTCTTCCCCACCGTCCTCATGCTTTCCGTGCGGCTCCCAGCCCTGCTGCCTGCCTCTCCCTCCAGCCCCACCGCTCACCTTGCTTCTGCGCTTCGGCCTCACAGAAAGCCCATCCACGGGCTGGGAGCCGGCATTCGCCTGCCGCCCCTTGTCCATCAGCAGGAGCTTCTCCTGCGCACCTGCCACTCTGGCACTCAAGAGAGCTGCTCCCTCCTCAGCGAGCTGCTCTCCTCAGAGGGCACAGCCAGGGGCTCTGCTCCCAGCATGGACTCGGTCACCACGGGCACTGCCCCATCACAATGGCCTTGGGGGCATGATGCCACCCCCATCACAAAGCCCTGCACGTTGCCATGGGGACCCCCGTGACCACCTCCTGCTGGCCACCAGGGGCACCCGCATCACAAGGCCTTGCTGGTGACCGTGCTAGCACCGACATCACAAGGCCTTGCTGCTCACCGGGGGCACCTCCAGCACCAGGGCTTTGCCTCCCAGCCTCTGGTGCCAGCTTCTGAGCCCAGCTCCGAGCTGCCATCTGTGCCGCAGCAGGAATTTTCCTCTCCCCACCTCTCTGCCTCCTACACCGTGCAGATGCTGCCCTTCTTCAGGCCCTCTAGAGCACACAGCCAGCCACTGCAAGACCACTCCTCTTGCTCGGGCCACTAAGCCTCACCCATATGCCTCACCGTCCAGCCCTAGGCAGAGCGTCCTGCATTCCCGCTGCTTTCTCACAGAAAGGCCAACTGCCCCTCCGCACCTTCCCAGACGGGCCTTCCCAAAGAGGCTGCAGCCATCCACCGCAGCGCTCCAGGCATGCCACGCTGCAGGCCCGCAGCTGCACACAGACTGCAAAGTGCTCCTGTCTGGTCCCCAGGCTGCAGGCATTAGCGGACGGACCCCTGAGACAGGTGCCCGCCTCTGCAGATTTCCCACAAAAGCTGTCAGAGATTCATTTCTCCAGACTGTTGCTCTCTAAGCACTTCCCTATTGGCGTGCACGCACTGCGCTGGGCCCCTCCAGGCTTTCTTTGCTCCACATCACCCTGCACCTTTGCCTTGCCCTCCCACACCATCGCTTCCTCACTCTTCCATGCATCCTCCTCTCCCCTCAGGGGCACCGACTTTTGGGCTCTCCTCACCACCTTGGCCACCGGCTTGAGCCTCACGGCAGCACACGGGCACACTCTCCTCCTGATGAAGCGTGACACCCCCCAGCCTTGGTGCCTCGCTGCTGGCTCGCCTTCGGGACGTCCAGCTGCTGGACCGCCAGGCCACCTGGGCAAGCAGGCCCTGCCCTCACCTGTGCACCTCTTCCTACTCACGGGGCTTGTGCTTTTCTTGCTTTTGCCCCCAGGGGGCACGTGGGGACCATCTCTCCACGCCAGCCTTCATGCACAAAGAGGGGCCCACGCTCATGAAAACAAAGCCCTGCTGCCAGCACCAGCTGCACACCCAGGGGCTGACCTGCTGGATCCAAGCACTGCTGCTCAAGCCCATTCCCCTCACTGGCAGCATGCAGGAAAAACCCCACCTGCCCTGCCAGGCCTACAGCCATGTCATCACACTTGGTACTTTCCAGGCAGGATCCTTGTGTTAAGGAAGAGCAAACTGAAACTGCCTACAGGCAGCCGCTTAGCACAACTTCTCTAAAACTTGCCTGGCATGAGGAGCTAAATTTGCTGAAGCCTTAGGCCGCACTTATCGAAAATAATGAACTTTTACTTAGTCCAGTAAGAAAAGGGCCTCAGAGCTGGTTCCAGCTGGGAAGATAAGGCAGTTACAAGCAGTCTGCATTCCTTGCAATTACTGTTTTTATAGATCAAGCAGCCCCTGATACACAAAAGTATTTTAAAGAGCATATGCCAGGCTGGCAAGGGGAGGGGGCGCGGAAGAACCAGGGGAGATAGATGGAGTCAAAGTGAAGGTGGTGTACAATTAAGAGTTAATGATGTTTGTCATTCTTGGGGGGAACAAGGACACTGGAAGCAGGAATGCCCAGTGAGGCCCTGTGCACTTGGGAATAGAGGGGCCAGCATGAGGCAATCAAATCAGTCCACAATGACAGGAGATAGGAGACTCAGAAAATACTGTGGAAATGGGGGTAAATTCATGGGATGTAGATTTGGATTTGAAGGGCAGGTAATGGCAAATATAGAAGGCTTAGAAGTTCCCTTTCTAGTGGATACTGGAGCCACCCTTTCCCTTTTAAAGTTTGAGCCTAAAGGATGCAAGTCACCAGATAAAATAATGATGCAAGGAGTAGCGGGAAAAGGCAAACGAATGTTATCTAAGCCCTTAGTACTCACTATTGGGGGTAAAACAGTGTGGGGATGTATTATAATTTCCACAGACGCGCCCATGTGCCTTTTAGGGAGAGATCTCCTGCAAGCCTTGGATACTCAGATCTGCTTACAGCCAGAAGAGGTGGAATTAATAATTATGGGCTCATGTGTTCTGGCTAAGACACCAGAACCAGAGTCAACTAATCTGCAAATTCCAACAGGTTTAGAACCAGTTTCTAAAAAGTTATGGAGCTCTTCAGGAATGGATGTGGGACTACTGAAATCAGCTAGTCCAGTCTCGATAAAAACAAAGGGGGGATTGCCTCCTGCAGTTAAGCAATACCCTATCCCAAAGGAAGCAGAGAAGAGCATCCAAAAACAAATCAATCATTATTTGAAACTGGGTATCCTTAGAGTCTGTGAATCCCCGTACAACACCCCAGTTCTGCCAGTTAAAAAGAACAGACAAGACTCTGATGGTGATCCAGAGTATCAGTTTGTACAAGACTTAAGGGCTATAAACCAACAGGTAGTTGCTCCACATCCAGTAGTCCCCGACCTATCAACCATTTTACTACAGATACCCCTTTGGGCAACTTATTTTACTGTGATCGACCTAACGGCAGCCTTTTTTAGTATACCGATAGCTGAAGATAGCCAAGATCTCTTGGCTTTCACTTGGAAGGGACAACAATTAACTTGGACGAGGCTGCCACAGGGATTTACTGGGTCTCCGACTATTTTTTCGCGTATACTCAAGAATGACCTCTCAGATATCGAACTTCCAGGACATTCTGTATTAATACAATATGTAGATGATTTGTTATTAGCAAGTAAAGATTAACACTCTTGCAGAAAAAGGGCATCGAGCATCTCTGTCTAAACTCCAGCTGTGTCAAAGAGAGGTAAAATATTTGGGTTTTATCTTAAAAGAAGGACACAGGTTAGTTGATCCAGAACGAGTAAAGACAACTCTTGATATGCCTCGTCCTGTAACAAAAAAAACAACACGGGATTTTTAGGAGCTGTAGGATTTTGCCAACCGTGGATTCCTGGGTTAGCAGAACTTACTAAGCCTTTAGTGCAGGCAACAAAAAAGGAGGAGATGGAGCCTGTGGCCTGGGGCCCAGAAAGGGAGAAAGCTTTTACATCTGTGAAAAAAGCGTTGGTTTCAGCCCCTGCTCTAGGGTGACCAGATTATAGCAAACCATTCGAATTGTTTGTCCATGAGTGACAGGGAGTAGCAAGTGGGGTACTCACCCAAAAACTAGGCCCTCACCACAGACCAGTGGCCTATTACTCCACGCAGCTAGATGAGGTAGCTAAAGGCACTCCAGGATGCATCAGAGCAATAGCAGCTACAGCAGCTCTTACTGAAAAAAACATGACCTGTAGTTTTGGGTCACTCATTGACTGTGTATGTGCCACATGAAGTAGAACTGTTAATGAAACAATACGCGACTCAAGCACTATCCCCACAGAGAGCTCACCGCTATGAACTGATAATATTAAGGTCACATTATCTGCATGTAAAGAGATGCAACATCTTAAATCCAGCAACACTATTGCCTCTACCTGAGGATGGAGAACCACATCATTCCTGTGAGCAGGTGATCGTCAGCTCGAGCAAGCCCCGGGAGGACCTTAAAGACAAACCTTTGGAAAACCCAGACTTAGTTCCGTTTACAGATGGATCATCCTATTATTTGGACGGAAGGCACCACTCCGGCTATGCTGTCACTAACCTCTTTGAGGTACTTGAGGCCAATCCTTTGTCTCTGTCTGTAAGTGCTCAAGGAGCAGAATTAATAGCATTGACCCAAGCAGCAAAAATCGGTAAGAACCTGCAGGTAAATATCTATACCGAGTCTAAATATGCATTTGGAGTATGTCATGTAACAGGGATGTTATGGAAAGAGCGAGGATTCTTTTCGTCATCAGGAAAGAAATTAGCTAATGGAGAAGAAATACGTAATTTGCTGGAAGCAGTCCAACTGCCCAAAGAAATTGCTGTAATACACTGCCCAGCCCATACTAAAGACACTACAGAAATTAGCAGAGGAAATGCTTTAGCCGACGCTGCTGCAAAAGCTGCAGCTCGACAACCTCTGAAAGAATGTATGGGGGCGGTTCCAAGGATGGACCAGAGTGAGTGGCCAAATTTAATAGACCCCAAAACTCTGTATGAAAAAGACTGCTCAGTGGAAGAGAAAAAACAATGGGAGCAGTGGGAAGCAAAACAAAGTGATGATGGAATATGGACAATTGGAGGAAAACCAATTCTACCAAAAAAAATAGTTAATTACTATAGCTAGGTGGTTTCATGATAAAGCTCATGGGGGAGCGGAGGCAATAGCTAAGCAGGTACAGAAAGTATGGGCTGCTCCAGGAATTTATGCAGCTGCTAAAAGAATAACAAACAGCTGCCTGACCTGCCAGAAGTTTTCAAATAACAAGCCAAGCTCAGAGTTCGGGTTGGGGGGCGCAACCATGGGCCTACTTCCCTTTCCAAAAGCTACAAATAGATTATGCGGATATGCCATCTGCCAATGGCTACAAACACTTGTTAGTGATAGTAGATCAGTTATCAGGCTGGGTAGAAGCTTTCCCAACAAGAAAGGCCGACACAGGGGGAGTGGTAAAAGCCTTACTGAAGGAAATCATACCCAGGTATGGGGTCCCAGAAGCCACTGATTCAGATAGGGGTGCCCATTTTACGGCAAGCATAATCACTCAGTTATAGAAATCATGAGGAATAAAAAGAAACCTATTACCCCTTATCACCCACAATCTTCAGGACAAGTAGAAAGAATGAATAGAACACTAAAAGAAAAAACAGCAAGAATATGCACATGTCCTGGCCTAAAACGGCCAGAAACATTTAACTTAGCTCTATGGGATGTTTGAAATGTCCCATGGCAACCCATAGGACTAACACCAGCAGAAATTCTCTTTGGGAAACATTTAGCTGTACTAGGGACTTATTATTCCAGCTAAGACCAGCCTGTTAGACAGAGATGGACGACTAACCCAGTATGTTCTAAGTATGCAAAAAAGGTTTGAAAATCTTAAAAAATATATATATATATATGCGCTCAGTGATATCAATCCACACCACCTGAAATACAAGTGCTTGGTATACAGCCTGGGGATGAAGTTTTAGTTAAAGTATTTTCACAAAAATCCAAGTTAAAACCTAACTGCAACAGGCCATATACTGTCATACTATGTTCTTATTTTGCTGTTCAAGTTGAACTGTACTTGTATATGTTGCAAAAGAATGTGTATGTGTAAGAACACTTTGTAATCTTATATTCATAGATAACATTGGTGTAGATACAAGTAATCACTCAAATATTTGTATTTGTAACTTTACCAAAGATTATGGGATGCGACTTTAATTATTCAGCTCCTATTAGATCTTATCAATTGTTACAATCTAATTATACATTAATTCAAAATTTACTACCTAACCCCATTGGGATGAATCTCACCCTGGTATGGAAACTACTACAACATGATGATTTGAGTCGACTGCTAGAACGCATCCGAAACAATGGACAGAAAACTCTTAATCACCATTCATCATGAAGCGGGAGAGATGCACCACGTCTCAGAAAGGATAAAAAGGGATGGAGAACATCATGGCTGGGAAACTCTTCTAGGGTGGTCACCAACTACAACAGCGATTTATAATCACGTGTTGCACCCACTAGTAGTTGTGTTAACTTTAACTGTGTTATGCCTATTGCTTACGATCATATTATGCATAAGATTATGGAACGTGATAGCACGCCTTGAAAGGCTTCGAGAACTCTGTTTCAAGTATTAGCAGGGATGCTTCATAAAAACAAAGCGGGGAACTGTTAAAGAATAGCGAACTGAAACTGTCTAGAGGTAGCCGCTTAGCACAACTTCTCTAAAACTTGCTTAGCATGAGGAGCTAAATTTGCTGAAGCCTTAGGCCGCACTTAGCGAAAACAATGAACTTTTACTTAGTCCAGTAAGAAAAGGGCCTCAGAGCTGGTTCCAGCTGGGAAGATAAGGAAGTTACAAGCAGTCTGCATTCCTGCGTCTCACACTCCCAAAGGGAGGGTGTCAAGGCTTTGAAGTAAGACCAGTGCAGGGCATTAGGACCTTGAGGGGCAAAGCCTTAGCTCACTGCTGGGGCAGTGTTCATTGTTATGATTTAGAATCACCTCCTCCTCAGGACCTTGAGACACAACAGTAAGACCCCACAAAAACAGAGGTACAACCGTCAGCAGAGACTGCAAAAAACAAAAATAAGGAGAAAAACAGCTTACCTCAGAATGACAATGAGACACAATGAGGACCAAAAAATTACTATTGGTCTAACTACCGCGTGAAGGGTGGGAAATGTACGTTGAAAAAACTATAATTGCCCAGGATTTGTTTATGTTAGGGTCCCTCTTCGGAGGCACCCAGCTCGAGCTGTAATTACTGCACGCGCGTCATTAATATTTAATTCTTTAATTTGTTTTGATTTGGCTCTGAATTTTTCTGCGGAAACCTAGCGTCGAGCCCTCTTATGGTGGCCAACAAGCCTAATTTCCATAGAATTTCCATAACAATAACTGGGCATGGGCGCGGGAGCATTTGAGCCAGGAGGGAGGGAGGAAAGAAACCTGCCGAACGTAACACTTGTGCTAGCAGATACTAGTACCCCGGACTGTGCTCCAAAAGTTTCTGCTCCACCTGATATACCTGATGATCTCTCTGTCATTGCTTCTCCTTCTCCTCCTCCTTCTCCCTCTACTCCATTGGCTGCCGGACTCTATCCTATGATCCCCAACGTGCTGACTAACCCTGCCGCTTTACAGCCAGGGGGAAAGGGAGGGGCCAGTCCTCCACCTCCTGTGCTGCGGGTATTTACTAATCAGCCCTGGCACCCTGGCCATCTCGCCTTATGGGGGGGGAAAATGCAGAGATTAAGAAAAGATGCAGGGCGATGTGTCCAATTATTTTCTAGTATCTGCACTGGGCACAACCCAAACTGGAGTGATACCCAAATTCTTTTGAGGGAATTATTTCAACCAAATGAAGGGGATAAGATAATTAAAGATGCGGAAGAAGCGCAGCAAGCCGGGGGAAATAGAAACCTCTGGCTAGCAAATGATCCAAATTGGGATTATAATAATGCAGGAGATAGAGCTGTGTGTCCAACAGGACTTTGAAATTTAGTAGAAGTAATTAGAGCATGCAGAGAGTTAGGAGTAAATTGGACTAGAGTGCAAGAATGCAGACAGTGATTAGATGAACACCCCCATGACTTCTGGGGACTTTTGCGGTAAGCCCCGCTAAAATAGGGAGGAATGACCCCACAAAACTTCAATGATGCTCTCGCAATTAGTGTTTTTATAGATCAAGCAGCCCCTGATACACAAAAGTATTTTAAAGAGCATATGGCAGGCTGGCAAGGGGAGGGGCGCGGAAGAACCAGGGGAGATAGATGGAATCAAAGTGAAGGGGGTGTACAATTAAGAGTTAATGATGTTTGTCATTCTTGGGGGGAACAAGGACACTGGAAGCAGGAATGCCCAGTGAGGCCCTGTGCACTTGGGAATAGAGGGGCCAGCATGAGGCAATCAAATATTGAGAAGGAGACCAGGCAATTCCCAGGCAGTCCACAATGACAGGAGATAGGAGACTCAGAAAATACTGTGGAAATGGGGGTAAATTTATGGGATGTAGATTTGGATTTGAAGGGCAGGTAATGGCAAATATAGAAGGCTTAGAAGTTCCCTTTCTAGTGGATACTGGAGCCACCCTTTCCCTTTTAAAGTTTGAGCCTAAAGGATGCAAGTCACCAGATAAAATAATGATGCAAGGAGTAGCGGGAAAAGGCGAACGAATGTTATCTAAGCCCTTATTGCTTACTATTGGAGGTAAAAGAGCGTGGGGATGTATTACAATTTCCACAGACGCGCCCATGTGCCTTTTAGGGAGAGATCTCCTGCAAGCCTTGGATACTCAGATCTGCTTACAGCCAGAAGAGGTGGAATTAATAATTATGGGCTCATGTGTTCTGGCTAAGACACCAGAACCAGAGTCGACTAATCTGCAAATTCCAACAAGGTTAGAATCAGTTCCTAAACGGTTATGGAGCTCTTCAGGAATGGATGTGGGACTACTGAAATCAGCTAGTCCAGTCTCGATAAAAACAAAGGGGGGATTGCCTCCTGCAGTTAAGCAATACCCTATCCCAAAGGAAGCAGAGAAGAGCATCCAAAAACAAACCGATCATTACCTGAAACTGGGTATCCTTAGAGTCTGTGAATCCCCATATAACACCCCAATTCTGCCAGTTAAAAAGAACAGACAAGACTCTGATGGTGATCCAGAGTATCGCTTTGTACAAGACTTGAGGGCTATAAACCAACAGGTAGTTGCTCCACATCGAGTAGTCCCCGACCCATCAACCATTTTACTACAGATACCCCTTTGGGCAACTTATTTTACTGTGATCGACCTAACAGCAGCCTTTTTTAGTATACCGATAGCTGAAGATAGCCAAGATCTCCTGGCTTTCACTTGGAAGGGACAACAATTAACTTGGACGAGGCTGCCACAGGGATTTACTGGGTCTCTGACTATTCTTTCGCACAAACTCAAAAATGACCTCTCAGATATCGAACTTCCAGGACATTCTGTAGTAATACAATATGTAGATGATTTGTTATTAGCAAGTAAAGATTAACACTCTTGCAGAAAAAGGGCATCGAGCATCTCTGTCTAAACTCCAGCTGTGTCAAAGAGAGGTAAAATATTTGGGTTTTATCTTAAAAGAAGGACACAGGTTAGTTGATCCAGAACGAGTAAAGACAACTCTTGATATGCCTCGTCCTGTAACAAAAAAACAACACGGGATTTTTAGGAGCTGTAGGATTTTGCCAACCGTGGATTCCTGGGTTAGCAGAACTTACTAAGCCTCTAGTGCAGGCAACAAAAAAGGAGGAGATAGAGCCTGTGGCCTGGGGCCCAGAAAGGGAGAAAGCTTTTACATCTGTGAAAAAAGCGTTGGTTTTAGCCCCTGCTCTAGGGTTACCAGATTATAGCACACCATTGGAATTATTTGTCCATGAACGACAGGGAGTAGCAAGTGGGGTACTCACCCAAAAACTAGGTCCTCACCACAGACCAGTGGCCTATTACTCCACGCAGCTAGATGAGGTAGCTAAAGGCACTCCAGGATGCATCAGAGCAATAGCAGCTACGGCAGCTCTTACTGAAAAAAACATGACCTGTAGTTTTGGGTCACTCATTGACTGTGTATGTGCCACATGAAGTAGAACTGTCAATGAAACAATACGTGACTCAAGCACTATCCCCACAGAGAGCTCACCGCTATGAACTGATAATACTGCATGCAGATAATGGGACCTTAAAGAGATGCAACATCTTAAATCCAGCAACACTACTGCCTCTACCTGAGGATGGAGAGCCACATCATTCCTGTGAGCAGGTGATCATCAGCTCGAGCAAGCCCCGGGAGGACCTTAAAGACAAACCTTTGGAAAACCCAGACTTAGTTCCGTTTACAGATGGATCATCCTATTATTTGGACGGAAGGCACCACTCCGGCTATGCTGTCACTAACCTCTTTGAGGTACTTGAGGCCAATCCTTTGTCTCTGTCTGTAAGTGCTCAAGGAGCAGAATTAATAGCATTGACCCAAGCAGCAAAAATCGGTAAGAACCTGCAGGTAAATATCTATACCGAGTCTAAATATGCATTTGGAGTATGTCATGTAACAGGGATGTTATGGAAAGAGCGAGGATTCTTTTCGTCATCAGGAAAGAAATTAGCTAATGGAGAAGAAATACGTAATTTGCTGGAAGCAGTCCAACTGCCCAAAGAAATTGCTGTAATACACTGCCCAGCCCATACTAAAGACACTACAGAAATTAGCAGAGGAAATGCTTTAGCCGACGCTGCTGCAAAAGCTGCAGCTCGACAACCTCTGAAAGAATGTATGGGGGCGGTTCCAAGGATGGACCAGAGTGAGTGGCCAAATTTAATAGACCCCAAAACTCTGTATGAAAAAGACTGCTCAGTGGAAGAGAAAAAACAATGGGAGCAGTGGGAAGCAAAACAAAGTGATGATGGAATATGGACACTTGGAAGAAAACCAATTCTACCAAAAAAAAAAATATTTAATTACTATAGCTAGGTGGTTTCACGATAAAGCTCTTGGGGGAGCCGAGGCAATAGCTAAGCAGGTACAGAAAGTATGGGCCGCTCCAGGAATCTACGCGGCTGCAAAAAGAATAACAAATAGCTGCCCGACCTGCCAGAAGTTTTCAAATAACAAGCCAAGCTCAGAGTTAGGGGGACGGTCATGGGCCTACTTCCCTTTCCAGAAGCTACAAATAGATTATGCGGATATGCCATCTGCCAATGGCTACAAACACTTGTTAGTGATAGTAGATCAGTTATCAGGCTGGGTAGAAGCTTTCCCAACAAGAAAGGCCGACACACGGGGAGTGGTAAAAGCCTTACTGAAAGAAATCATACCCAGGTATGGGGTCCCAGAAGCCACTGATTCAGACAGGGGTGCCCATTTTACAGCAAGCATAATCACTCAGTTATAGAAATCATTAGGCATAAAAAGAAACCTACAACCCCTTATCACCCACAATCTTCAGGACAAGTAGAAAGAATGAATAGAACACTAAAAGGAAAAATAGCAAGAATATGCGCACATGCTAGCCTAAAATGGCTGGGTAGGACCTTTCCCAACAAGAACGGCTGACGCAGGGCGGGTAGTAAAAGCCTTACTGAAAGAAATCATACCCAGGTATAGAGTCCCAGAAGCCATGGATTCAGACAGGGGTGCCCATTTTATGGCAAGCATAATCAGTCAGTTCTATAAATCATGAGGAATAAAAGGAAATCTATGTACCCCTTATCACCCACAATCTTCAGGACAAGTAGAAAGAATGAACAGCACATTAAAAGAAAAAATAGCAAGAAATGCACACATGCTAGCCTCAAATGGCCAGAAGCATTAAACTTAGCTCTATGGGATGTTTGAAATGTCCCATGGCAACCCATAGGACTAACACCAGCAGAAATTCTCTTTGGGAAACATTTAGCTGTACTAGGGACTTGTTATGCCAGCTAAGACTAGCCTGTTAGACGGGGATGAATGACTAACCCAGTATGTTCTAAGTATGCAAAAAAGGTTTGAAAATCTTTGAAATAAATAAATATATGCTCAATGATATCAATCCACACCACCTGAAATACAAGTGCCTGGTATACAGCCTGGGGATGAAGTTTTAGTTAAAGTATTTTCACAAAAAATCCAGGTTAAAACCTAAATGGAACGGGCCATATACTATCATACTGTGTTCTTATTTTGCTGTTCAAGTTGAACTGTACTTGTACATGTTAAAAAAAGAATGTGTATGTGTAAGAACACTTTGTAATCTTACATTCATAGATGGCATTGTTGTAGATACAAGTAATTAATTACTCAAATATTTGTATTTGTAACATTACCCAAAATTATGGGATGCGACTTTAATCATTCAGCTCCTATTAGATCTTATCAATTGTTACAATCTAATTATACACTAATTCAAAATTTACTACCTAACCCCATTGGAAAGAATCTCACACTAGTGAAGAAACTACTACAACATGACAACCTGCGTCGACTGCTAGAACGTACCCGAAACAATGGACAAAAAACCCTCTAATCACCATTCATCATGAAGCAGAAGAGATGCACCACGTCTTGGAAAGGATAAAAAGGGATGGAGAACATCATGGCTGGGAAACTCTTCTAGGGTGGTCACCAACTACAACAGCGATTTATAATCACGTGTTGCACCCACTAGTAGTTGTGTTAACTTTAACTGTGTTATGCCTATTGCTTACGATCATATTATGCATAAGATTATGGAACGTGATAGCACACCTTGAAAGGCTTCGAGAACTCTGTTTCAAGTATTAGCAGGGATGCTTCATAAAAACAAAGCGGGGAACTGTTAAAGAATAGCGAACTGAAACTGTCTAGAGGTAGCCACTTAGCACAACTTCTCTAAAACTTGCTTAGCATGAGGAGCTAAATTTGCTGAAGCCTTAGGCCGCACTTAGCGAAAACAATGAACTTTTACTTAGTCCAGTAAGAAAAGGGCCTCAGAGCTGGTTCCAGCTGGGAAGATAAGGAAGTTACAAGCAGTCTGCATTCCTGCATCTCACACTCCCAAAGGGAGGGTGTCTGCAGCAATGCGTCTCACACTCCCAAAGGGAGGGTGTCAAGGCTTTGAAGTAAGACCAGTGCAGGGCATTAGGACCTTGAGGGGCAAAGCCTTAGCTCACTGCTGGGGCAGTGTTCATTGTTATGATTTAGAATCACCTCCTCCTCAGGACCTTGAGACACAACAGTAAGACCCCACAAAAACAGAGGTACAACCGTCAGCAGAGACTGCAAAAAACAAAAATAAGGAGAAAAACAGCTTACCTCAGAATGACAATGAGACACAATGAGGAGCAGGAGACCCCAGACCAAAAAATTACTATTGATCTAACTACCACGTGAAGGGTGGGAAATGTACGTTGAAAAAACTATAATTGCCCAGGATTTGTTTATGTTAGGGTCCCTCTTCGGAGGCACCCAGCTCGAGCTGTAATTACTGCACGCGCGTCATTAATATTTAATTCTTTAATTTGTTTTGATTTGGCTCTGAATTTTTCTGCGGAAACCTAGCGTCAAGCCCTCTTATGGTGGCCAACAAGCCTAATTTCCATATAATTTCCATAACAATAACTGGGCATGGGCGCGGGAGCATTTGAGCCAGGAGGGAGGGAGGAAAGAAACCTGCCGAACGTAACACTTGTGCTAGCAGATACTAGTACCCTGGACTGTGCTCCAAAAGTTTCTGCTCCACCTGATATACCTGATGATCTCTCTGTCATTACTTCTCCTTCTCCTCCTCCTTCTCCCTCTACTCCATTGGCTGCCGGACTCTATCCTATGATCCCCAACGTGCTGACTAACCCTGCCGCTTTACAGCCAGGGGGAAAGGGAGGGGCCAGTCCCCCTCCTCCTGTGCTGCGGGTATTTACTAATCAGCCCTGGCACCCTGGCCATCTCGCCTTATGGGGGGGGAAAATGCAGAGATTAAGAAAAGATGCAGGGCGATGTGTCCAATTATTTTCTAATATCTGCACTGGGCACAACCCAAACTGGAGTGATACCCAAATTCTTTTGAGGGAATTATTTCAACCAAATGAAGGGGATAAGATAATTAAAGATGCAGAAGAAGCGCAGCAAGCCGGGGGAAATAGAAACCTCTGGCTAGCAAATGGTCCAAATTGGGATTGTAATAATGCAGGAGATAGAGCTGTGTGTCCAACAGGACTTTGAAATTTAGTAGAAGTAATTAGAGCATGCAGAGAGTTAGGAGTAAATTGGACTAGAGTGCAAGAATGCAGACAGTGATTAGATGAACACCCCCAAGACTTCTGGGGACTTTTGCGGTAAGCCCCGCTAAAATAGGGAGGAATGACCCCACAAAACTTCAATGATGCTCTCGCAATTAGTGTTTTTATAGATCAAGCAGCCCCTGATACACAAAAGTATTTTAAAGAGCATATGGCAGGCTGGCAAGGGGAGGGGCGCGGAAGAACCAGGGGAGATAGATGGAATCAAAGTGAAGGGGGTGTACAATTAAGAGTTAATGATGTTTGTCATTCTTGGGGGGAACAAGGACACTGGAAGCAGGAATGCCCAGTGAGGCCCTGTGCACTTGGGAATAGAGGGGCCAGCATGAGGCAATCAAATATTGAGAAGGAGACCAGGCAATTCCCAGGCAGTCCACAATGACAGGAGATAGGAGACTCAGAAAATACTGTGGAAATGGGGGTAAATTTATGGGATGTAGATTTGGATTTGAAGGGCAGGTAATGGCAAATATAGAAGGCTTAGAAGTTCCCTTTCTAGTGGATACTGGAGCCACCCTTTCCCTTTTAAAGTTTGAGCCTAAAGGATGCAAGTCACCAGATAAAATAATGATGCAAGGAATAGCGGGAAAAGGCGAACGAATGTTATCTAAGCCCTTATTGCTTACTATTGGAGGTAAAAGAGCGTGGGGATGTATTATAATTTCCACAGACGCGCCCATGTGCCTTTTAGGGAGAGATCTCCTGCAAGCCTTGGATACTCAGATCTGCTTACAGCCAGAAGAGGTGGAATTAATAATTATGGGCTCATGTGTTCTGGCTAAGACACCAGAACCAGAGTCGACTAATCTGCAAATTCCAACAAGGTTAGAATCAGTTCCTAAACGGTTATGGAGCTCTTCAGGAATGGATGTGGGACTACTGAAATCAGCTAGTCCAGTCTCGATAAAAACAAAGGGGGGATTGCCTCCTGCAGTTAAGCAATACCCTATCCCAAAGGAAGCAGAGAAGAGCATCCAAAAACAAATCAATCATTATTTGAAACTGGGTATCCTTAGAGTCTGTGAATCCCCGTACAACACCCCAATTCTGCCAGTTAAAAAGAACAGGCAAGATTCTGATGGTGATCCAGAGTATCAGTTTATACAAGACTTAAGGGCTATAAACCAACAGGTAGTTGCTCCACATCCAGTAGTCCCTAACCCATCAACCATTTTACTACAGATACCCCTTTGGGCAACTTATTTTACTGTGATTGACCTAACGGCAGCTTTTTTTAGTATACCGATAGCTGAAGATAGCCAAGATCTCTTGGCTTTCACTTGGAAGGGACAACAATTAACTTGGACAAGGCTGCCACAGGGATTTACTGGGTCTCTGACTATTCTTTCGCGTATACTCAAAAATGACCTCTCAGATATCGAACTTCCAGGACATTCTGTAGTAATACAATATGTAGATGATATGTTATTAGCAAGTAAAGATTATGAGACATTTTTAAAAGACACTGTTTCTCCATGTAACGCTCTTGCAGAAAAAGGGCATCAGGCATCTCTGTCTAAACTCCAGCTGTGTCAAAGAGAGGTAAAATATTTGGGTTTTATCTTAAAAGAAGGACACAGGTTAGTTGATCCAGAACGAGTAAAGACAATTCTTGATATGCCTCGTCCTGTAACAAAAAAACAACACGGGATTTTTAGGAGCTGTAGGATTTTGCCAACCGTGGATTCCTGGGTTAGCAGAACTTACTAAGCCTTTAGTGCAGGCAACAAAAAAGGAGGAGATGGAGCCTGTGGCCTGGGGCCCAGAAAGGGAGAAAGCTTTTACATCTGTGAAAAAAGCGTTGGTTTCAGCCCCTGCTCTAGGGTTACCAGATTATAGCAAACCATTGGAATTATTTGTCCATGAACGACAGGGAGTAGCAAGTGGGGTACTCACCCAAAAACTAGGCCCTCACCATAGACCAGTGGCCTATTATTCCACGCAACTAGATGAGGTAGCTAAAGGCACTCCAGGATGCATCAGAGCAATAGCAGCTACGGCAGCTCTTACTGAAAAAAACATGACCTGTAGTTTTGGGTCACTCATTAACTGTGTATGTGCCACAGGGGTAAAAGCCTTACTGAAGGAAATCATACCCAGGTATAGAGTCCCAGAAGCCATGGATTCAGATAGGGGTGCCCATTTTATGGCAAGCATAATCACTCAATTATATAAATCATTAGGAATAAAAAGAAACCTATGTACCCCTTATCACCCACAATCTTCAGGACAAGTAGAAAGAACGAATAGCACATTAAAAGAAAAAATAGCAAGAATATGCAAACGTGCTAGCCTAAAATGGCCAGAAGCATTTAACTTGGCTCTATGGGATGTTTGAAATGTCCCACGGCAACCCATAGGACTAACACCAGCAGAAATTCTCTTTGGGAAACATTTAGCTGTACTAGGGACTTGTTATGCCAGCTAAGACTAGCCTGTTAGAGATGGACAACTAACCCAGTATGTTCTAACTATGCAAAAAGGTTTGAAAATCTTTGAAATAAATAAATATATGCTCAATGATATCAATCCACACCACCTGAAATACAAGTGCTTGGTATACAGCCTGGGGATGAAGTTTTAGTTAAGGTATTTTCACAAAAATCCAAGTTAAAACCTAAATGGAACGGGCCATATACTGTCATACTGTGTTCTTATTTTGCTGTTCAAGTTGAACTGTACTTGTACATGTTAAAAAAAGAATGTGTATGTGTAAGAACACTTTGTAATCTTACATTCATAGATGGCATTGTTGTAGATACAAGTAATTAATTACTCAAATATTTGTATTTGTAACATTACCCAAAATTATGGGATGCGACTTTAATCATTCAGCTCCTATTAGATCTTATCAATTGTTACAATCTAATTATACATTAATTCAAAATTTACTACCTAACCCCATTGGAAAGAATCTCACACTAGTGAAGAAACTACTACAACATGACAGCCTGCGTCGACTGCTAGAACGTACCCGAAACAATGGACAAAAAACCCTCTAATCACCATTCATCATGAAGCGGAAGAGATGCACCACGTCTCGGAAAGGATAAAAAGGGATGGAGAACATCATGGCTGGGAAATTCTTCTAGGGTGGTCACCAACTACAACAGCGATTTATAATCACGTGTTGCACCCACTAGTAGTTGTGTTAACTTTAACTGTGTTATGCCTATTGCTTACGATCATATTATGCATAAGATTATGGAACGTGATAGCACGCCTTGAAAGGCTTCGAGAACTCTGTTTCAAGTATTAGCAGGGATGCTTCATAAAAACAAAGCGGGGAACTGTTAAAGAATAGCGAACTGAAACTGTCTAGAGGTAGCCGCTTAGCACAACTTCTCTAAAACTTGCTTAGCATGAGGAGCTAAATTTGCTGAAGCCTTAGGCCGCACTTAGCGAAACTAATGAACTTTTACTTAGTCCAGTAAGAAAAGGGCCTCAGAGCTGGTTCCAGCTGGGAAGATAAGGAAGTTACAAGCAGTCTGCATTCCTGCATCTCACACTCCCAAAGGGAGGGTGTCTGCAGCAATGCGTCTCACACTCCCAAAGGGAGGGTGTCAAGGCTTTGAAGTAAGACCAGTGCAGGGCATTAGGACCTTGAGGGGCAAAGCCTTAGCTCACTGCTGGGGCAGTGTTCATTGTTATGATTTAGAATCACCTCCTCCTCAGGACCTTGAGACACAACAGTAAGACCCCACAAAAACAGAGGTACAACCGTCAGCAGAGACTGCAAAAAACAAAAATAAGGAGAAAAACAGCTTACCTCAGAATGACGATGAGACCCAATGAGGACCAAAAAATTACTATTGGTCTAACTACCACGTGAAGGGTGGGAAATGTACGTTGAAAAAACTATAATTGCCCAGGATTTGTTTATGTTAGGGTCCCTCTTCGGAGGCACCCAGCTCGAGCTGTAATTACTGCACGCGCGTCATTAATATTTAATTCTTTAATTTGTTTTGATTTGGCTCTGAATTTTTCTGCGGAAACCTAGCGTCAAGCCCTCTTATGGTGGCCAACAAGCCTAATTTCCATAGAATTTCCATAACAATAACTGGGCATGGGCGCGGGAGCATTTGAGCCAGGAGGGAGGGAGGAAAGAAACCTGCCGAACGTAACACTTGTGCTAGCAGATACTAGTACCCCGGACTGTGCTCCAAAAGTTTCTGCTCCACCTGATATACCTGATGATCTCTCTGTCATTGCTTCTCCTTCTCCTCCTCCTTCTCCCTCTACTCCATTGGCTGCCGGACTCTATCCTATGATCCCCAACGTGCTGACTAACCCTGCCGCTTTACAGCCGGGGGGAAAGGGAGGGGCCAGTCCTCCACCTCCTGTGCTGCGGGTATTTACTAATCAGCCCTGGCACCCTGGCCATCTCGCCTTATGGGGGGGGGAAATGCAGAGATTAAGAAAAGATGCAGGGCGATGTGTCCAGTTATTTTCTAGTATCTGCACTGGGCACAACCCAAACTGGAGTGATACCCAAATTCTTTTGAGGGAATTATTTCAACCAAATGAAGGGGATAAGATAATTAAAGATGCGGAAGAAGCGCAGCAAGCCGGGGGAAATAGAAACCTCTGGCTAGCAAATGGTCCAAATTGGGATTATAATAATGCAGGAGATAGAGCTGTGTGTCCAACAGGACTTTGAAATTTAGTAGAAGTAATTAGAGCATGCAGAGAGTTAGGAGTAAATTGGACTAGAGTGCAAGAATGCAGACAGTGATTAGATGAACACCCCCAAGACTTCTGGGGACTTTTGCGGTAAGCCCCGCTAAAATAGGGAGGAATGACCCCACAAAACTTCAATGATGCTCTCGCAATTAGTGTTTTTATAGATCAAGCAGCCCCTGATACACAAAAGTATTTTAAAGAGCATATGGCAGGCTGGCAAGGGGAGGGGCGCGGAAGAACCAGGGGAGATAGATGGAATCAAAGTGAAGGGGGTGTACAATTAAGAGTTAATGATGTTTGTCATTCTTGGGGGGAACAAGGACACTGGAAGCAGGAATGCCCAGTGAGGCCCTGTGCACTTGGGAATAGAGGGGCCAGCATGAGGCAATCAAATATTGAGAAGGAGACCAGGCAATTCCCAGGCAGTCCACAATGACAGGAGATAGGAGACTCAGAAAATACTGTGGAAATGGGGGTAAATTTATGGGATGTAGATTTGGATTTGAAGGGCAGGTAATGGCAAATATAGAAGGCTTAGAAGTTCCCTTTCTAGTGGATACTGGAGCCACCCTTTCCCTTTTAAAGTTTGAGCCTAAAGGATGCAAGTCACCAGATAAAATAATGATGCAAGGAATAGCGGGAAAAGGCGAACGAATGTTATCTAAGCCCTTATTGCTTACTATTGGAGGTAAAAGAGCGTGGGGATGTATTATAATTTCCACAGACGCGCCCATGTGCCTTTTAGGGAGAGATCTCCTGCAAGCCTTGGATACTCAGATCTGCTTACAGCCAGAAGAGGTGGAATTAATAATTATGGGCTCATGTGTTCTGGCTAAGACACCAGAACCAGAGTCGACTAATCTGCAAATTCCAACAAGGTTAGAATCAGTTCCTAAACGGTTATGGAGCTCTTCAGGAATGGATGTGGGACTACTGAAATCAGCTAGTCCAGTCTCGATAAAAACAAAGGGGGGATTGCCTCCTGCAGTTAAGCAATACCCTATCCCAAAGGAAGCAGAGAAGAGCATCCAAAAACAAATCAATCATTATTTGAAACTGGGTATCCTTAGAGTCTGTGAATCCCCGTACAACACCCCAATTCTGCCAGTTAAAAAGAACAGGCAAGATTCTGATGGTGATCCAGAGTATCAGTTTATACAAGACTTAGGGGCTATAAACCGACACACGGGGAGTGGTAAAAGCCTTACTGAAGGAAATCATATCCAGGTATGGGGTCCCAGAAGCCACTGATTCAGACAGGGGTGCCCATTTTACGGCAAGCATAATCACTCAGTTATAGAAATCATTAGGCATAAAAAGAAACCTACAACCCCTTATCACCCACAATCTTCAGGACAAGTAGAAAGAATGAATAGAACACTAAAAGGAAAAATAGCAAGAATATGCGCACATGCTAGCCTAAAATGGCTGGGTAGGACTTTTCCCAACAAGAACGGCTGACACAGGGCGGGTAGTAAAAGCCTTACTGAAAGAAATCATACCCAGGTACAGAGTCCCAGAAGCCACTGATTCAGACAGGGGTGTCCATTTTATGGCAAGCATAATCAGTCAGTTTTATAAATCATGAGGAATAATGAACTTTTACCTAGTTCAGTAAGAAAAGGGACTGAGAGCTGGTTCAAGCTGGAATGATAAGGGAGTTGCAAGCAGTTCGCATTCCTGTGCTTCACGCTCTGGGAGGGAGGATGTCAAGGCTTTGAAATAAGGCCTACTTGGGCACCAGGACCCTGGGAAACAAAGCCTCCTCTCATTGCTGAAACAGTGTTAATTAGGGGGTCTGGACTATCTCGGGGTCTGGATTATATCCCTTCATCAGGACCTTGGCAGATAACACCTATTGTCACTGCTGGGGCAGTGCTAATTGCTGGAACAACACCTCTTTGTCAGAGCCTGGAGAGACAAGGGCGGGACCCGAGGAACCAAGACACATCTGTCAACAAAAACCATAACAGTAAAGATAAACAGCCTGCCTAGGCACAGGGATGAGACCCAATAAGGAGCAGGAGACTCCAGGCCCAAATATTACTATTGGTCCAAACTACTGCCTGAGGGGTGGAGAGCTTACATTGGAAGGTATAATTGCCCAGGCATTTCTTTGTTTGGGGTCCCTCTTCGGAGACACCCAGCTCGAGCTGTAATTACCGCACGCGTGTCATTAAAATTTCATTATTTCATTTGCTTTGATTTGGCGCCAAACTTTTCTGCGGGAACCTAGGGTCGGGCCCTGTTATGGTGGCTGACAAGCCTCATTTCCATAACACCGAGCCCGGGGCCCGTCCCCGTGTCCGGGGGGTCCCGCCTCGCCCTCACCTCTCCTCTCCAGCGCAGCCCTCCTGTACTCCATGTATCTCCACTGCCACTCCATGCAGCTCTTCTCCAGGTAGTGCTTCAGCCTCTCAGGCTCATTCTCTGCCTCCCACTTCCTCTTGGTGATTAGCGCAGCAGCATACGCCATGACGAATGTCAGCGTGTCCTTGTCAAAGGCGATGAAATCCTTCCCGTCGTAGGCATCCCGCAGAAACCCCCAGATCCCACCGTCCTCCAGGAGCTCACAGCCGTACGTGCGCTGCACTGTGTGATACCCTGAGACACAAGCAGGGAGACGGGGGCTCAGGGGCAGCCCCGGCCCCGCACAGGGGCTTGGACACGGCACCCAGCGCAGGGCCGGGGGCACCCCAGACCCGCAGCCCCCAGCGCTGACAGCGAGCAGCTGCCGCTGGGAGCCCCGGCCCGCGCTCACCCCCGCTCTGGTTGTAGCGCTTCTGCAGTGTGTCCAGCTCCACTCTGGAAGACTAATGATTGCCATATGCGTTCTGGGGCTGCCTGTCCCAGTGGTCCTGACCCTCCTGCTCCATCCAGGCCGCACCCGGCACCGCCCTCTGCGTCTCGCTGTCGTAGCCATCGATGAACTCTCCGTCCACGTAGCCCACGGAGACGAAGGCGGGCAGCCCCGGGCTGGGCTCCGTCACGGCGGTGTGGAAGTAGCGCAGGGAGTGGGGGCCTGCGGGGACACGGGGGGTGGTGAGGGGCCGGGGGGGGCACGTTGGGGGGCATCCGGGGGATCAAGATGTCCCGGGGGGAGAAGTCGGGGGGGTCGGGGGGGGCAGCACGTCCCGGGGGGCAGGTCAGGGGGGCAGCACGACACAGGGGGGGCACGTCGGGGGGGCAGCACATTCCGGGAGGGCAGGTCGGGGGGCTCCGGGGGGGCAGCACGTCCCGGGGGGAAGATCGGGGGGGCAGCACCTCCCGGGGGCGGTTGCAGGCCGGTCCGTGGGGCCGCTGACGGGGAGCCCGGCGCCGGGGGAGGGGCAGAGGGGGGCCCGGGGGCCCCGCCCGCACTCACCGCTCGCCACCGCCGCCGCCGCCGCCCAGCAGCAGCAGCCCCGGCCCCAGCGCCCGCCCCGCTACCGCCTCCTCGCTGCCAGCGCCCTCGCCCTCACCCGGCGCCGAAGCCCACGGCGGCCACGCCCCCGCGCCACCATTGGCTCCGCTGCGGCGCACCGCCATTGGCTGCCCCGCCCGCCAATAGCGGCTCTTGTCGGCTGAGGCGTCCCCAGGCGCTGGGCTGATCCCGGCGCGGCGGGTTGGGAGAAGCGACAGCGAGGGCGCTTGCGGAGGGCGCTGCGCAGCGCCGAGCCGCGGCTCCCGCTCCGCCTTGTCGCACGGCCATTGGCCCCGCCGGCGGCCGCCCGCCAATGGCGAGGCGCGGCAGCGGTGACGCCCCCGGGCGCCGGGCGGATCTCCGCGGAGCGCGTGGTGGGCGGGAGCGCGGAGGCGATGTGGGAGGCCGAGGCCGATGTGGGGACGGAGACGACGTGGGGATGGGGATGCCATGGGGATGGGGCCACTGGGGGGATGGGACGCCGTGGGGCTGGAGACGATGTGGGGATGGGGACACCGTGGGGCTGGAGATGGAGTTGGCTCTGTCACAGGGACAGGGGGACACTGTGGGGATGGGGATGATGGGGGGATGGGGACGATGTGGGGACGGGGATGCCATGGAGATGGGGACGATGTGGGGACGGGGACACCATTGGGATGGGGATGGAGTTGGCTCTGTCACAGGGGGGGACGCGGAGCCAGCAGTGGGAGCTCAGGGAGTGGCGCCCATCGAAGGCCGAGTGCTGGTAGGTGGTCCCCGGCCCACCCCGGCACCCATAGGTCTACTGGAAGATGTGGAAACCTGCCCAAGGTGGCACCCATGGGTGAGGAGCTGCCCAGGGCCCCAGGCGTCTAGCCCCGTTGCACCCCTGGAGCCAGGCATCCAATCCCATCAGCACCCACACCCATCCATGTGTTGTCCGAAAAGCGGATTCGTTGCCCGGTGTGCAATAAGCCAATAATTACACACTCAGGAGAGACATTTGTTTATTTATTTCAGAGTTGCGCAAGCCTGGGTGCTCGGTGGTTTCCCACAAATCGAGCACACACACCCCAACTTTTCAAGTAGCATTTATACAAACAAATTGCCAGATTTGCGACTTTCCCTTTTACACTGATTGGTTAGTGATTTCTTCATTCCCTGGGTCCCACCCCTGCTTCTCAAGGTCCTGATCAATTAACACTGCCCCAGCTAGGTCAGTAGATGTTATCTCCCAAGGTCCTGAGGAAGAGGACATAATCCAGACCCCTTAATTAACACAGTTTCAACAGTGAGAGGAGGCTTTGCTTCCCAAGGTCCTGGCGCCCAAACAGGCCTTATTTCACAGCCTTGACATCCTCCCTTTCGGAGAGTGGGGCACAGGAATGCAGACTGCTTGTAACTCCCTTATCTTTCCAGCCTGCACCAGCTCTGGGGCCCTTTCTTACCGAACTAGGAGCGTGGCCTAAGGCTTCAGCAAATTTAGCTACTCATGCTAAGCAAGTGTGTGGCTACTCATGCTAAGCAAATTCTGTCTAAGATAGAAGTTATCCAAATCTACCTACTTCAAACATTCTTTCTGAGCTTCTCAGGGTTGTCTTGTAACAATTGCACCCGTGTTATCACCCATGGGCCCAGGTGGCCACCCATCAGCACCTGTGACCACCCATGGACCCAGGTGTCCAGCCCCATTGCACCCGTGTTATCACACATGGGCCCAGGTGGCGGCCCCATCAGCACCCACCACCACCCATGGACCCAGGTGTCGACCCCCTTTGCACCCATGGACTCAGGCGTGAGGTCACATCACCACCCCTGAACCCAGGCCCCCCACCCCATTGCACCCATGGTCCCAGCCCCCTGGCCCATTGCACCTGTGTCCCCAGCCCCCCACCCCATTGCACCCACGTCCCCAGGCCCCTGCCCCTGCCCCATTACGCCCATATCCGGAGCTTCCCCGACTCATTGCACCCATATCCCCAGCCCCCTGCCCCTTTGCGCCCATGTCCCCAGGCCCCTGCCAATTGCAACCACCTCCCCAGGCCCCCTGCCCCATTGCACCCACATCCCCAGGCCCCCGCCCTATTGCACCCATATCCCAGGCCCCCACCCCATTGCACCCATATCCCCAGCCCCCTGGCCCACGCAGATGGGGCCACACTGCAGCAAGCCCAGCGCAGGCCCCCAAGCTGCCTGGCAGCTGCAGCACAGCACACAGGAGCAGAGACCAAGGGTGCTGGCTTGGTGCAGCCGGCAGAAGAGAAGGCGTAGGGGGATCTCACTGCTGCCTGCAAGTGCCTAACGGGAGCGTGCAGAGAGCATGGAGCCAGAGACGTCCTGAGGGGCCTGGGGACAGGTTGAGGGCAACGGCACGGCTTGTGGCAGGGAAAAGTCCCCTCAGAGACTGCAAATGGCCTTGGAAGCCGAATGGTGGTGCAACACTGGAGCAGGGTGCCAGGGCTGTGCGGGAATCCATCGCCAGAGACAGTCAGAGCTCGACCCTGACAGGCCCTGCGAAACCTCCTCTGCTTGCCTCCACTTGCAGCAGGAGGTTGCAGCAGACACCTCCGGAAGACCCTTCCCACCCCAGCTGCTCTCTCACTCTGCGACTGCTTGTAGGGCTTTCTCTGCAGCCCTGACTGCCTTCCTTGGCAGCGCCTGCACTAGTCTTTCTCCTGACAGTTCCCTGACACCAAGTAACACGGCGGGAACAGCTGCCGAGGGTTTATTTGGAGCAGCACATGGGCTGTGGGACACGACGCAGTAGCATTGCTGTAGCAGCCAGGAGAGAGCCTCCGTCGCTCTGCCTCTTTGCTCTGCGCCATCTCCCATCTCGGGCCACCTGTCTGGCAGCTGCATCCTCGCGCTGTTCCTCTCACTGCCCTGAGTCACAGCGGCAGCTAAAAGCTCTGCGCAGAGCCCGAAGCGCTGCCCTGAGCCGCAATGGCCATCGCCTGGAAGGCGCAGCATGCGGGAGGGCGGTGATGCCTGTGGAGGAAGGAGAGCCGTGGGCGAGGGGCTGGGCAAGTGCAGGGCAAGCCTGAGGGTCTCTGGCTGCGGGGGAGGCCTCCGCCTTTGTTCCTGTGCTGGCTGATGGGGCCAGAGGCACACTGTCCCCCGCATCCTGGCAGCCTCCCGCCAGAGCAGATGCCGCTGCCTCGGCTCCTCGGGGCACTGCTGGGGCCAGAGGCGTGCTCTGCAGGTCACCAGCTGCCTCCCTGGCAGCATCTCTGCCCTTCACAACGGGTGAGCAGGGCACCTCCTCAGGACACGGCTGTGGGTCTGCCAAGAGGCTCCTGAGGCTCGGTCTGACCCAGCTCATGACCAAGGCCATGTTTTCCTCCAGCTCCTCCCATTCCAAAGGCTCTTCATCAACATCCTCTTCCTCATCGCTCCACTCCACGCCAGCATCCTCTGGCACTTCCCAGACTCTCTTCCCAGCTCCCAGCTCCCGCGCCCTCCCGCAGGGCCGGAGGGAAGACGATGACTTGTGCTCCTCTTTGGGCTCACAGGCAACCTGCATGGGGAGAGCAGGAACACAGCCCTGTGTGATATCAGCTGGCCATGCTCAGCATCCTGGTGCCCTGGGATATAGGAGGGGGCAAAGGGTTTGGGGTGGGGGGATGCTGTGAGTGGCCGCGAGCCCCAAGGGGAGGCACATGCAGCTGGCTGGGCAATGGCACAAGGCTTGTCTTGGGGCCGTAGCAGCAGGGCTGGGCCGGGGGCCACGACGGGCAGCGGGGGATGGAGGTGGCCGGGTACGTGGCACAAGGGGGCTGGCTCGCTGGCTGTGGGAGGCGGCTGCTGCTGGGGCTGCCCCTGCCCTCCTTGCTCAGCATCCATGCCCCAGGGCTGGATGCTGTGCAGGCCGGGGAGGGCACGTCAGCCCTGGGCCTCTGGCACTTGGAAACACAGAGCACCAGGCATCTTCCCCAGGACAGAGAGTGCAGAGCGCAAAGGGCTGGGGGGACAGCTTCTCACCACGGCCGCGGGGGACCCATGCAATGGGGCAGCTCTTCTCACCCACCCTGCACACCCCAGACGCTGCTCACACCGCACCTCCCTTTGGTGGCGGGTGCCGACGCCATGCTCCTTGCTCACCTGGTGAGGAAGGCCTGCGGCCAGGGCAGAGCCTTCTGCTGCGCTTTCTTCGGGCAATGGTGGTTGGAGAGGCAGGCTGTTGCTCTCCCCACAAGGGCCTCCGCACAACTGCGAGGCCTTTGGCGCAGCCTCTGCGGGAAGCGATGGAGGCAGAGGAGCATTTTCCCCTGCATCCTCAGGGCCTCTGGCTGCAGGGGAGGCCTCTGCCTTTGCTCCTGTGCTGGCCAGTGGAGCCAGAGGCACACTGTCCCCCGCGTCCTGGCAGCCTCCTGCCAAAGGAGATGCCGCTGCCACGGCTCCTCGGGGCACTGCTGGGGCCAGAGGCGTGCTCTGCAGGTCACCAGCTGCCTCCCTGGCAGCATCTCTGCCCTTCACAACGGGTGAGCAGGGCACCTCCTCAGGACACGGCTCTGGGTCTGCCAAGAGGCTCCTGAGGCTCGGTCTGACCCAGCTCATGACCAAGGCTGTGTTTTTCTCCAGCTCCTCCCATTCCAAAGGTTCTTCTTCAACGTCCTCTTCCTCATCGCTCCACTCCACGCCAGCATCCTCTGGTGCTCCCCGGACTCTCTTCCCAGCTCCCATCTTGCGCTCCCTCCTGGGCGCATGGGCGTACAGCCGCTCCAGCACCTCCCACTTGGACCTCGCATCCTTCAGGAGCTCCACTCGCGTCACCTCCGGTTGCCACAGGTTATAGAAGGAGTTTCTGGCACAGAGCTGAAGCCAGAGAGGGAGATTTGTGAAGGCAGCTGCTTTTCCCACCAGCAATGCCCCCCGTGGCCCTGCCAGCACTGCCACCATCACACTGTTGCAGCAGGGCGCAGCGGCTGGCCCCAGCACACGGAGGGTCACCATCTGCCCTGGCCCACCCTTTGCACTCACCTCCTTGGGGCGAACATTGAGGCATCCCGATGCTGTCAGGGAGAAACGTTTCCCCTTGCCCTCCTCTTCCTCGACCTCCCTCTCCTTTGGCCTCGGCTCCTTCCTCTCCAGAAAGGCTTCTCGCAGCTGAGCCAAGCTCTGCCCGGTGCGCGCCACGCAGCTCCTGTCGAGCTCCTCCAGCGTCTCTGTTTTGATTGAGAGCACGGCGAGATACTGCGAGGGGTTGTCGGGGTGTATGCGCAGTGGCGTGCCTTGAAGGCGACAGATGATGCCCAGAGGCTGCTGTTTGGGCCTCTGCACTGCAAGTTGCCATCCTAGTGTGACCAGTCCATGGCCCCTGCCCGGGGAAGCTGGTGCACCGGCCCCCATGACCTTCCTTTTGCCCCCACGCCTGTTGCAATCTGGCCCTTGCAGAGCTGTGGCAGCTGTGTTTTTGCCACGCTCCCTGCTCTCCTTCTGCAATGCGCTTGCCAGGCCTGCTAGAGCAATGGTGTATGCCAAGGTCCTTTGTGGCCCGGCTGCCCTGAGCTCCCGGCCATGTCCCGCACTCACATCATCAGGACGGCTCAAGGCTGCAGACGCGAGCGCCAGCAGTGCGTGCATCAGAGGTGCGGCAGGCAGTGCGGGGCTGTGTGCAGCAGGTCTCTGGTCCTCAGCCCTCATTTCCATGCACACATCTGCAAGGATGTTCTCAACAGCTTGCAGCATCCTTGCTTTTCCCAGCGCGGAAGACCCAGGCCTGGCCTCAGGCAAATAGGAGACAGGAGCTTGAATTGCTCGGGGGAGAGCGCCAGCTTCCTGCTTAGCTTTTGGAGAGGCAGGCACTCTCCTTGCCACATCCTCCAGAGCCTCAGCAGTGGCCGTGCATCTCAAAGAAGATCTGCAGGATTTTTCTGGAGGTCGACATGCGGATGCCGCTCTTTGACCTGTAGAGGCCTCCAGGCCTCCACGTGCCTGCCTAGCTGCCTTGGTTGCGTGAGGCGCTAAGCCGGGCCGATGCGGTGTCTCTGCTCTTGCACAAGGCCTGCTGTGCAGTGTCTCCCGGCGCCCCGGAGGAGCCTTCTTCACAAGGCTGCTGGAGGCATGAAGAGCTTGCACCGAGTCGAGAACCTCCCTCACAGTGTCCTCCGCCATCTGCAATCAAAGCCCATGAGGAAGGCCAAGTTACTGCTGCCCTTTACCCCTCCCCCCCAGCCTTCCCACATGCACACTCCCTGTGGCCCCTGAAACCCTCCACAACAGCAGCACTCTCCCACGCAGCTGGCTCCCAAAGGCTGCGTGGGGAGAAGGCTGGTCACCACTGGGCAAGAGATGGGCAAAGGCAGCTCCCTCGGAAACCTCGAGCCATGTCCTTGCCGACTGCCATGCAGAGCAGGCGCTCCTCCTGCTCCCTCCCACCACTTCCCGCCTGCTGCTTGGCAGCTATGCACAGTCAGGCAGAGGCTTTGCCACCATCGCTGCTCAGCTCGCTACCTTCGCGATGACGTCTTCAGGGTCTTGCCAGCTCTGTGGGCCGGGCAGCAACGGCCGCCTGTCCCTTTGCTGCGATGAAGTCGGGGTCGGGATGCGTTGCGTCACTGCATGCGGCTCCCGCTGGCCCCCCTGCAGGGAGAAGGAAGCACATGATGGAGGCGGTTGCGTTCGTACAAGCGGCCCCTCAGGCACAGGAAAGCCCGGCCCCATGGCAAAGGGAAGCTCATGGCCTAGCACGACCCAGCTGTGCTAAGCCTGGAGATGCTCTCTGACCCTCAGCACAGCTCACAGGCTCCATTTGGGCCTTGCAGCACCCCAGTCGGTGTGCTTTGTGCACCAGAAAATCCCCAGCACCAGCAAGAAATACCCCCTGGCCAGAGAAGATCAGGCCTGGCTCGCTTGCCCCACCTCCTCTTCCCCACCGTCCTCATGCTTTCCGTGCGGCTCCCAGCCCTGCTGCCTGCCTCTCCCTCCAGCCCCACCGCTCACCTTGCTTCTGCGCTTCGGCCTCACAGAAAGCCCATCCACGGGCTGGGAGCCGGCATTCGCCTGCCGCCCCTTGTCCATCAGCAGGAGCTTCTCCTGCGCACCTGCCACTCTGGCACTCAAGAGAGCTGCTCCCTCCTCAGCGAGCTGCTCTCCTCAGAGGGCACAGCCAGGGGCTCTGCTCCCAGCATGGACTCGGTCACCACGGGCACCGCCCCATCACAATGGCCTTGGGGGCATGATGCCACCCCCATCACAAAGCCCTGCACGTTGCCATGGGGACCCCCGTGACCACCTCCTGCTGGCCACCAGGGGCACCCGCATCACAAGGCCTTGCTGGTGACCGTGCTAGCACCGACATCACAAGGCCTTGCTGCTCACCGGGGGCACCTCCAGCACCAGGGCTTTGCCTCCCAGCCTCTGGTGCCAGCTTCTGAGCCCAGCTCCGAGCTGCCATCTGTGCCGCAGCAGGAATTTTCCTCTCCCCACCTCTCTGCCTCCTACACCGTGCAGATGCTGCCCTTCTTCAGGCCCTCTAGAGCACACAGCCAGCCACTGCAAGACCACTCCTCTTGCTCGGGCCACTAAGCCTCACCCATATGCCTCACCGTCCAGCCCTAGGCAGAGCGTCCTGCATTCCCGCTGCTTTCTCACAGAAAGGCCAACTGCCCCTCCGCACCTTCCCAGACGGGCCTTCCCAAAGAGGCTGCAGCCATCCACCGCAGCGCTCCAGGCATGCCACGCTGCAGGCCCGCAGCTGCACACAGACTGCAAAGTGCTCCTGTCTGGTCCCCAGGCTGCAGGCATTAGCGGACGGACCCCTGAGACAGGTGCCCGCCTCTGCAGATTTCCCACAAAAGCTGTCAGAGATTCATTTCTCCAGACTGTTGCTCTCTAAGCACTTCCCTATTGGCGTGCACGCACTGCGCTGGGCCCCTCCAGGCTTTCTTTGCTCCACATCACCCTGCACCTTTGCCTTGCCCTCCCACACCATCGCTTCCTCACTCTTCCATGCATCCTCCTCTCCCCTCAGGGGCACCGACTTTTGGGCTCTCCTCACCACCTTGGCCACCGGCTTGAGCCTCACGGCAGCACACGGGCACACTCTCCTCCTGATGAAGCGTGACACCCCCCAGCCTTGGTGCCTCGCTGCTGGCTCGCCTTCGGGACGTCCAGCTGCTGGACCGCCAGGCCACCTGGGCAAGCAGGCCCTGCCCTCACCTGTGCACCTCTTCCTACTCACGGGGCTTGTGCTTTTCTTGCTTTTGCCCCCAGGGGGCACGTGGGGACCATCTCTCCACGCCAGCCTTCATGCACAAAGAGGGGCCCACGCTCATGAAAACAAAGCCCTGCTGCCAGCACCAGCTGCACACCCAGGGGCTGACCTGCTGGATCCAAGCACTGCTGCTCAAGCCCATTCCCCTCACTGGCAGCATGCAGGAAAAACCCCACCTGCCCTGCCAGGCCTACAGCCATGTCATCACACTTGGTACTTTCCAGGCAGGATCCTTGTGTTAAGGAAGAGCAAACTGAAACTGCCTACAGGCAGCCGCTTAGCACAACTTCTCTAAAACTTGCCTGGCATGAGGAGCTAAATTTGCTGAAGCCTTAGGCCGCACTTATCGAAAATAATGAACTTTTACTTAGTCCAGTAAGAAAAGGGCCTCAGAGCTGGTTCCAGCTGGGAAGATAAGGCAGTTACAAGCAGTCTGCATTCCTTGCAATTACTGTTTTTATAGATCAAGCAGCCCCTGATACACAAAAGTATTTTAAAGAGCATATGCCAGGCTGGCAAGGGGAGGGGGCGCGGAAGAACCAGGGGAGATAGATGGAGTCAAAGTGAAGGTGGTGTACAATTAAGAGTTAATGATGTTTGTCATTCTTGGGGGGAACAAGGACACTGGAAGCAGGAATGCCCAGTGAGGCCCTGTGCACTTGGGAATAGAGGGGCCAGCATGAGGCAATCAAATCAGTCCACAATGACAGGAGATAGGAGACTCAGAAAATACTGTGGAAATGGGGGTAAATTCATGGGATGTAGATTTGGATTTGAAGGGCAGGTAATGGCAAATATAGAAGGCTTAGAAGTTCCCTTTCTAGTGGATACTGGAGCCACCCTTTCCCTTTTAAAGTTTGAGCCTAAAGGATGCAAGTCACCAGATAAAATAATGATGCAAGGAGTAGCGGGAAAAGGCAAACGAATGTTATCTAAGCCCTTAGTACTCACTATTGGGGGTAAAACAGTGTGGGGATGTATTATAATTTCCACAGACGCGCCCATGTGCCTTTTAGGGAGAGATCTCCTGCAAGCCTTGGATACTCAGATCTGCTTACAGCCAGAAGAGGTGGAATTAATAATTATGGGCTCATGTGTTCTGGCTAAGACACCAGAACCAGAGTCAACTAATCTGCAAATTCCAACAGGTTTAGAACCAGTTTCTAAAAAGTTATGGAGCTCTTCAGGAATGGATGTGGGACTACTGAAATCAGCTAGTCCAGTCTGGATAAAAACAAAGGGGGGATTGCCTCCTGCAGTTAAGCAATACCCTATCCCAAAGGAAGCAGAGAAGAGCATCCAAAAACAAATCAATCATTATTTGAAACTGGGTATCCTTAGAGTCTGTGAATCCCCGTACAACACCCCAATTCTGCCAGTTAAAAAGAACAGACAAGACTCTGATGGTGATCCAGAGTATCAGTTTGTACAAGACTTAAGGGCTATAAACCAACAGGTAGTTGCTCCACATCCAGTAGTCCCCGACCTATCAACCATTTTACTACAGATACCCCTTTGGGCAACTTATTTTACTGTGATCGACCTAACGGCAGCCTTTTTTAGTATACCGATAGCTGAAGATAGCCAAGATCTCTTGGCTTTCACTTGGAAGGGACAACAATTAACTTGGACGAGGCTGCCACAGGGATTTACTGGGTCTCCGACTATTTTTTCGCGTATACTCAAGAATGACCTCTCAGATATCGAACTTCCAGGACATTCTGTATTAATACAATATGTAGATGATTTGTTATTAGCAAGTAAAGATTAACACTCTTGCAGAAAAAGGGCATCGAGCATCTCTGTCTAAACTCCAGCTGTGTCAAAGAGAGGTAAAATATTTGGGTTTTATCTTAAAAGAAGGACACAGGTTAGTTGATCCAGAACGAGTAAAGACAACTCTTGATATGCCTCGTCCTGTAACAAAAAAAACAACACGGGATTTTTAGGAGCTGTAGGATTTTGCCAACCGTGGATTCCTGGGTTAGCAGAACTTACTAAGCCTTTAGTGCAGGCAACAAAAAAGGAGGAGATGGAGCCTGTGGCCTGGGGCCCAGAAAGGGAGAAAGCTTTTACATCTGTGAAAAAAGCGTTGGTTTCAGCCCCTGCTCTAGGGTGACCAGATTATAGCAAACCATTCGAATTGTTTGTCCATGAGTGACAGGGAGTAGCAAGTGGGGTACTCACCCAAAAACTAGGCCCTCACCACAGACCAGTGGCCTATTACTCCACGCAGCTAGATGAGGTAGCTAAAGGCACTCCAGGATGCATCAGAGCAATAGCAGCTACGGCAGCTCTTACTGAAAAAAACATGACCTGTAGTTTTGGGTCACTCATTGACTGTGTATGTGCCACATGAAGTAGAACTGTTAATGAAACAATACGCGACTCAAGCACTATCCCCACAGAGAGCTCACCGCTATGAACTGATAATATTAAGGTCACATTATCTGCATGTAAAGAGATGCAACATCTTAAATCCAGCAACACTATTGCCTCTACCTGAGGATGGAGAACCACATCATTCCTGTGAGCAGGTGATCGTCAGCTCGAGCAAGCCCCGGGAGGACCTTAAAGACAAACCTTTGGAAAACCCAGACTTAGTTCCGTTTACAGATGGATCATCCTATTATTTGGACGGAAGGCACCACTCCGGCTATGCTGTCACTAACCTCTTTGAGGTACTTGAGGCCAATCCTTTGTCTCTGTCTGTAAGTGCTCAAGGAGCAGAATTAATAGCATTGACCCAAGCAGCAAAAATCGGTAAGAACCTGCAGGTAAATATCTATACCGAGTCTAAATATGCATTTGGAGTATGTCATGTAACAGGGATGTTATGGAAAGAGCGAGGATTCTTTTCGTCATCAGGAAAGAAATTAGCTAATGGAGAAGAAATACGTAATTTGCTGGAAGCAGTCCAACTGCCCAAAGAAATTGCTGTAATACACTGCCCAGCCCATACTAAAGACACTACAGAAATTAGCAGAGGAAATGCTTTAGCCGACGCTGCTGCAAAAGCTGCAGCTCGACAACCTCTGAAAGAATGTATGGGGGCGGTTCCAAGGATGGACCAGAGTGAGTGGCCAAATTTAATAGACCCCAAAACTCTGTATGAAAAAGACTGCTCAGTGGAAGAGAAAAAACAATGGGAGCAGTGGGAAGCAAAACAAAGTGATGATGGAATATGGACAATTGGAGGAAAACCAATTCTACCAAAAAAAATAGTTAATTACTATAGCTAGGTGGTTTCATGATAAAGCTCATGGGGGAGCGGAGGCAATAGCTAAGCAGGTACAGAAAGTATGGGCTGCTCCAGGAATTTATGCAGCTGCTAAAAGAATAACAAACAGCTGCCTGACCTGCCAGAAGTTTTCAAATAACAAGCCAAGCTCAGAGTTCGGGTTGGGGGGCGCAACCATGGGCCTACTTCCCTTTCCAAAAGCTACAAATAGATTATGCGGATATGCCATCTGCCAATGGCTACAAACACTTGTTAGTGATAGTAGATCAGTTATCAGGCTGGGTAGAAGCTTTCCCAACAAGAAAGGCCGACACAGGGGGAGTGGTAAAAGCCTTACTGAAGGAAATCATACCCAGGTATGGGGTCCCAGAAGCCACTGATTCAGATAGGGGTGCCCATTTTACGGCAAGCATAATCACTCAGTTATATAAATCATGAGGAATAAAAAGAAACCTATTACCCCTTATCACCCACAATCTTCAGGACAAGTAGAAAGAATGAATAGAACACTAAAAGAAAAAACAGCAAGAATATGCACATGTCCTGGCCTAAAACGGCCAGAAACATTTAACTTAGCTCTATGGGATGTTTGAAATGTCCCATGGCAACCCATAGGACTAACACCAGCAGAAATTCTCTTTGGGAAACATTTAGCTGTACTAGGGACTTATTATTCCAGCTAAGACCAGCCTGTTAGACAGAGATGGACGACTAACCCAGTATGTTCTAAGTATGCAAAAAAGGTTTGAAAATCTTAAAAAATATATATATATATATGCGCTCAGTGATATCAATCCACACCACCTGAAATACAAGTGCTTGGTATACAGCCTGGGGATGAAGTTTTAGTTAAAGTATTTTCACAAAAATCCAAGTTAAAACCTAACTGCAACAGGCCATATACTGTCATACTATGTTCTTATTTTGCTGTTCAAGTTGAACTGTACTTGTATATGTTGCAAAAGAATGTGTATGTGTAAGAACACTTTGTAATCTTATATTCATAGATAACATTGGTGTAGATACAAGTAATCACTCAAATATTTGTATTTGTAACTTTACCAAAGATTATGGGATGCGACTTTAATTATTCAGCTCCTATTAGATCTTATCAATTGTTACAATCTAATTATACATTAATTCAAAATTTACTACCTAACCCCATTGGGATGAATCTCACCCTGGTATGGAAACTACTACAACATGATGATTTGAGTCGACTGCTAGAACGCATCCGAAACAATGGACAGAAAACTCTTAATCACCATTCATCATGAAGCGGGAGAGATGCACCACGTCTCAGAAAGGATAAAAAGGGATGGAGAACATCATGGCTGGGAAACTCTTCTAGGGTGGTCACCAACTACAACAGCGATTTATAATCACGTGTTGCACCCACTAGTAGTTGTGTTAACTTTAACTGTGTTATGCCTATTGCTTACGATCATATTATGCATAAGATTATGGAACGTGATAGCACGCCTTGAAAGGCTTCGAGAACTCTGTTTCAAGTATTAGCAGGGATGCTTCATAAAAACAAAGCGGGGAACTGTTAAAGAATAGCGAACTGAAACTGTCTAGAGGTAGCCGCTTAGCACAACTTCTCTAAAACTTGCTTAGCATGAGGAGCTAAATTTGCTGAAGCCTTAGGCCGCACTTAGCGAAAACAATGAACTTTTACTTAGTCCAGTAAGAAAAGGGCCTCAGAGCTGGTTCCAGCTGGGAAGATAAGGAAGTTACAAGCAGTCTGCATTCCTGCGTCTCACACTCCCAAAGGGAGGGTGTCAAGGCTTTGAAGTAAGACCAGTGCAGGGCATTAGGACCTTGAGGGGCAAAGCCTTAGCTCACTGCTGGGGCAGTGTTCATTGTTATGATTTAGAATCACCTCCTCCTCAGGACCTTGAGACACAACAGTAAGACCCCACAAAAACAGAGGTACAACCGTCAGCAGAGACTGCAAAAAACAAAAATAAGGAGAAAAACAGCTTACCTCAGAATGACGATGAGACCCAATGAGGACCAAAAAATTACTATTGGTCTAACTACCACGTGAAGGGTGGGAAATGTACGTTGAAAAAACTATAATTGCCCAGGATTTGTTTATGTTAGGGTCCCTCTTCGGAGGCACCCAGCTCGAGCTGTAATTACTGCACGCACGTCATTAATATTTAATTCTTTAATTTGTTTTGATTTGGCTCTGAATTTTTCTGCGGAAACCTAGGGTCAAGCCCTCTTATGGTGGCCAACAAGCCTAATTTCCATAGAATTTCCATAACAATAACTGGGCATGGGCGCGGGAGCATTTGAGCCAGGAGGGAGGGAGGAAAGAAACCTGCCGAACGTAACACTTGTGCTAGCAGATACTAGTACCCCGGACTGTGCTCCAAAAGTTTCTGCTCCACCTGATATACCTGATGATCTCTCTGTCATTACTTCTCCTTCTCCTCCTCCTTCTCCCTCTACTCCATTGGCTGCCGGACTCTATCCTATGATCCCCAACGTGCTGACTAACCCTGCCGCTTTACAGCCAGGGGGAAAGGGAGGGGCCAGTCCCCCTCCTCCTGTGCTGCGGGTATTTACTAATCAGCCCTGGCACCCTGGCCATCTCGCCTTATGGGGGGGGTAAAATGCAGAGATTAAGAAAAGATGCAGGGCGATGTGTCCAATTATTTTCTAATATCTGCACTGGGCACAACCCAAACTGGAGTGATACCCAAATTCTTTTGAGGGAATTATTTCAACCAAATGAAGGGGATAAGATAATTAAAGATGCAGAAGAAGCGCAGCAAGCCGGGGGAAATAGAAACCTCTGGCTAGCAAATGGTCCAAATTGGGATTGTAATAATGCAGGAGATAGAGCTGTGTGTCCAACAGGACTTTGAAATTTAGTAGAAGTAATTAGAGCATGCAGAGAGTTAGGAGTAAATTGGACTAGAGTGCAAGAATGCAGACAGTGATTAGATGAACACCCCCATGACTTCTGGGGACTTTTGCGGTAAGCCCCGCTAAAATAGGGAGGAATGACCCCACAAAACTTCAATGATGCTCTCGCAATTAGTGTTTTTATAGATCAAGCAGCCCCTGATACACAAAAGTATTTTAAAGAGCATATGGCAGGCTGGCAAGGGGAGGGGCGCGGAAGAACCAGGGGAGATAGATGGAATCAAAGTGAAGGGGGTGTACAATTAAGAGTTAATGATGTTTGTCATTCTTGGGGGGAACAAGGACACTGGAAGCAGGAATGCCCAGTGAGGCCCTGTGCACTTGGGAATAGAGGGGCCAGCATGAGGCAATCAAATATTGAGAAGGAGACCAGGCAATTCCCAGGCAGTCCACAATGACAGGAGATAGGAGACTCAGAAAATACTGTGGAAATGGGGGTAAATTTATGGGATGTAGATTTGGATTTGAAGGGCAGGTAATGGCAAATATAGAAGGCTTAGAAGTTCCCTTTCTAGTGGATACTGGAGCCACCCTTTCCCTTTTAAAGTTTGAGCCTAAAGGATGCAAGTCACCAGATAAAATAATGATGCAAGGAATAGCGGGAAAAGGCGAACGAATGTTATCTAAGCCCTTATTGCTTCCTATTGGAGGTAAAAGAGCGTGGGGATGTATTATAATTTCCACAGACGCGCCCATGTGCCTTTTAGGGAGAGATCTCCTGCAAGCCTTGGATACTCAGATCTGCTTACAGCCAGAAGAGGTGGAATTAATAATTATGGGCTCATGTGTTCTGGCTAAGACACCAGAACCAGAGTCGACTAATCTGCAAATTCCAACAAGGTTAGAATCAGTTCCTAAACGGTTATGGAGCTCTTCAGGAATGGATGTGGGACTACTGAAATCAGCTAGTCCAGTCTCGATAAAAACAAAGGGGGGATTGCCTCCTGCAGTTAAGCAATACCCTATCCCAAAGGAAGCAGAGAAGAGCATCCAAAAACAAATCAATCATTATTTGAAACTGGGTATCCTTAGAGTCTGTGAATCCCCGTACAACACCCCAATTCTGCCAGTTAAAAAGAACAGGCAAGATTCTGATGGTGATCCAGAGTATCAGTTTATACAAGACTTAGGGGCTATAAACCAACAGGTAGTTGCTCCACATCCAGTAGTCCCTAACCCATCAACCATTTTACTACAGATACCCCTTTGGGCAACTTATTTTACTGTGATTGACCTAACGGCAGCTTTTTTTAGTATACCGATAGCTGAAGATAGCCAAGATCTCTTGGCTTTCACTTGGAAGGGACAACAATTAACTTGGACAAGGCTGCCACAGGGATTTACTGGGTCTCTGACTATTCTTTCGCGTATACTCAAAAATGACCTCTCAGATATCGAACTTCCAGGACATTCTGTATTAATACAATATGTAGATGATATGTTATTAGCAAGTAAAGATTATGAGACATTTTTAAAAGACACTGTTTCTCCATGTAACGCTCTTGCAGAAAAAGGGCATCAGGCATCTCTGTCTAAACTCCAGCTGTGTCAAAGAGAGGTAAAATATTTGGGTTTTATCTTAAAAGAAGGACACAGGTTAGTTGATCCAGAACGAGTAAAGACAATTCTTGATATGCCTCGTCCTGTAACAAAAAAACAACACGGGATTTTTAGGAGCTGTAGGATTTTGCCAACCGTGGATTCCTGGGTTAGCAGAACTTACTAAGCCTTTAGTGCAGGCAACAAAAAAGGAGGAGATAGAGCCTGTGGCCTGGGGCCCAGAAAGGGAGAAAGCTTTTACATCTGTGAAAAAAGCGTTGGTTTCAGCCCCTGCTCTAGGGTTACCAGATTATAGCAAACCATTGGAATTGTTTGTCCATGAACGACAGGGAGTAGCAAGTGGGGTACTCACCCAAAAACTAGGCCCTCACCACAGACCAGTGGCCTATTACTCCACGCAGCTAGATGAGGGAGCTAAAGGCACTCCAGGATGCATCAGAGCAATAGCAGCTACGGCAGCTCTTACTGAAAAAAACATGACCTGTAGTTTTGGGTCACTCATTGACTGTGTATGTGCCACATGAAGTAGAACTGTCAATGAAACAATACGTGACTCAAGCACTATCCCCACAGAGAGCTCACCGCTATGAACTGATAATACTGCATGCAGATAATGGGACCTTAAAGAGATGCAACATCTTAAATCCAGCAACACTATTGCCTCTACCTGAGGATGGAGAGCCACATCATTCCTGTGAGCAGCTGATCGTCAGCTCGAGCAAGCCCCGGGAGGACCTTAAAGACAAACCTTTGGAAAACCCAGACTTAGTTCCGTTTACAGATGGATCATCCTATTATTTGGACGGAAGGCACCACTCCGGCTATGCTGTCACTAACCTCTTTGAGGTACTTGAGGCCAATCCTTTGTCTCTGTCTGTAAGTGCTCAAGCAGCAGAATTAATAGCATTGACCCAAGCAGCAAAAATCGGTAAGAACCTGCAGGTAAATATCTATACCGATTCTAAAGATGCATTTGGAGTATGTCATGTAACAGGGATGTTATGGAAAGAGCGAGGATTCTTTTCGTCATCAGGAAAGAAATTAGCTAATGGAGAAGAAATACGTAATTTGCTGGAAGCAGTCCAACTGCCCAAAGAAATTGCTGTAATACACTGCCCAGCCCATACTAAAGACACTACAGAAATTAGCAGAGGAAATGCTTTAGCCGACGCTGCTGCGAAGGCTGCAGCTCGACAACCTCTGAGAGAATGTATGGGTGTAGTTCCAAGGATGGACCAGAGTGAATGGCCAATTTTAATAGACCCCAAAACCATGTATGAAAAAGACTGCTCAGTGGAAGAGAAAAAACAATGGGAGCAGTGGGAAGCAAAACAAAGTGATGATGGAATATGGACAATTGGAGGAAAACCAATTCTACAAAAAAAAAAAATAGTTAATTACTATAGCTAGGTGGTTTCACGATAAAGCTCATGGGGGAGCCGAGGCAATAGCTAAGCAGGTACAGAAAGTATGGGCCGCTTCAGGAATCTACGCGGCTGCAAAAAGAATAACAAATAGCTGCCCGACCTGCCAGAAGTTTTCAAATAACAAGCCAAGCTCAGAGTTAGGGGGACGGTCATGGGCCTACTTCCCTTTCCAGAAGCTACAAATAGATTATGCGGATATGCCATCTGCCAATGGCTACAAACACTTGTTAGTGATAGTAGATCAGTTATCAGGCTGGGTAGAAGCTTTCCCAACAAGAAAGGCCGACACACGGGGAGTGGTAAAAGCCTTACTGAAAGAAATCATACCCAGGTATGGGGTCCCAGAAGCCACTGATTCAGACAGGGGTGCCCATTTTACGGCAAGCATAATCACTCAGTTATAGAAATCATTAGGCATAAAAAGAAACCTACAACCCCTTATCACCCACAATCTTCAGGACAAGTAGAAAGAATGAATAGAACACTAAAAGGAAAAATAGCAAGAATATGCGCACATGCTAGCCTAAAATGGCTGGGTAGGACTTTTCCCAACAAGAACGGCTGACGCAGGGCGGGTAGTAAAAGCCTTACTGAAAGAAATCATACCCAGGTATAGAGTCCCAGAAGCCATGGATTCAGACAGGGGTGTCCATTTTATGGCAAGCATAATCAGTCAGTTATATAAATCATGAGGAATAATGAACTTTTACCTAGTTCAGTAAGAAAAGGGACTGAGAGCTGGTTCAAGCTGGAATGATAAGGGAGTTGCAAGCAGTTCGCATTCCTGTGCTTCACGCTCTGGGAGGGAGGATATCAAGGCTTTGAAATAAGGCCTACTTGGGCACCAGGACCCTGGGAAACAAAGCCTCCTCTCACTGCTGAAACAGTGTTAATTAGGGGGTCTGGACTATCTCGGGGTCTGGATTATATCCCCTTCGTCAGGACCTTGGCAGATAACACCTATTGTCACTGCTGGGGCAGTGCTAATTGCTGGAACAACACCTCTTTGTCAGAGCCTGGAGAGACAAGGGCGGGACCCGAGGAATCAAGACACATCTGTCAACAAAAACCGTAACAATAAAGATAAACAGCCTGCCTAGGCACAGGGATGAGACCCAATAAGGAGCAGGAGACCCCAGACCTAAATATTACTATTGGTCCAAACTACTGCCTGAGGGGTGGAGAGCTTACATTGGAAGGTATAATTGCCCAGGCATTTCTTTGTTTGGGGTCCCTCTTCGGAGACACCCAGCTCGAGCTGTAATTACTGCACGCGTGTCATTAAAATTTCATTATTTCATTTGCCTTGATTTGGCGCCAAACTTTTCTGCGGGAACCTAGGGTCGGGCCCTGTTATGGTGGCTGACAAGCCTCATTTCCATAACACCGAGCCCGGGGCCCGTCCCCGTGTCCGGGGGGTCCCGCCTCGCCCTCACCTCTCCTCTCCAGCGCAGCCCTCCTGTACTCCATGTATCTCCACTGCCACTCCATGCAGCTCTTCTCCAGGTAGTGCTTCAGCCTCTCAGGCTCATTCTCTGCCTCCCACTTCCTCTTGGTGATTAGCGCAGCAGCATACGCCATGACGAATGTCAGCGTGTCCTTGTCAAAGGCGATGAAATCCTTCCCGTCGTAGGCATCCCGCAGAAACCCCCAGATCCCGCCGTCCTCCAGGAGCTCACAGCCGTACGTGCGCTGCACTGTGTGATACCCTGAGACACAAGCAGGGAGACGGGGGCTCAGGGGCAGCCCCGGCCCCGCACAGGGGCTTGGACACGGCACCCAGCACAGGGCCGGGGGCACCCCAGACCCGCAGCCCCCAGCGCTGACAGCGAGCAGCTGCCGCTGGGAGCCCCGGCCCGCGCTCACCCCCGCTCTGGTTGTAGCGCTTCTGCAGTGTGTCCAGCTCCACTCTGGAAGACTAATGATTGCCATATGCGTTCTGGGGCTGCCTGTCCCAGTAGTCCTGACCCTCCTGCTCCATCCAGGCCGCGCCCGGCACCGCCCTCTGCGTCTCGCTGTCGTAGCCATCGATGAGCTCTCCGTCCACGTAGCCCACGGAGACGAAGGCGGGCAGCCCCGGGCTGGGCTCCGTCACGGCGGTGTGGAAGTAGCGCAGGGAGTGGGGGCCTGCGGGGACACGGGGGGTGGTGAGGGGCCGGGGGGGGCACGTTGGGGGGCATCCGGGGGATCAAGATGTCCCGGGGGGAGAAGTCGGGGGGGTCGGGGGGGGCAGCACGTCCCGGGGGGCAGGTCAGGGGGGCAGCACGACACAGGGGGGGCACGTCGGGGGGGCAGCACATTCCGGGAGGGCAGGTCGGGGGGCTCCGGGGGGGCAGCACGTCCCGGGGGGAAGATCGGGGGGGCAGCACCTCCCGGGGGCGGTTGCAGGCCGGTCCGTGGGGCCGCTGACGGGGAGCCCGGCGCCGGGGGAGGGGCAGAGGGGGGCCCGGGGGCCCCGCCCGCACTCACCGCTCGCCGCCACCGCCCAGCAGCAGCAGCCCCGGCCCCAGCGCCCGCCCCGCTACCGCCTCCTCGCTGCCAGCGCCCTCGCCCTCACCCGGCGCCGACGCCCACGGCGGCCACGCCCCCGCGCCGCCATTGGCTCCGCTGCGGCGCACTGCCATTGGCTGCGCTCTGTCCCGCCCGCCAATAGCGGCTCTCGTCGGCTGAGGCGTCCCCAGGTGCTGGGCTGATCCCGGCGCGGCGGGTTGGGAGAAGCGACAGCGAGGGCGCTTGCGGAGGGCGCTGCGCAGCGCCGAGCCGCGGCTCCCGCCCCGCCTTGTCGCACGGCCATTGGCCCCGCCGGCGGCCGCCCGCCAATGGCGAGGCGCGGCAGCGGTGACGCCCCCGGGCGCCGGGCGGATCTCCGCGGAGCGCGTGGTGGGCGGGAGGGTGGAGGCGATGTGGGAGGCCGAGGCCGATGTGGGGACGGAGACGACGTGGGGATGGGGATGCCATGGGGATGGGGCCACTGGGGGGATGGGACGCCGTGGGACTGGAGACGATGTGGTGATGGGGACAGCGTGGGGCTGGAGATGGAGTTGGCTCTGTCACAGGGACAGGGGGACACTGTGGGGATGGGGATGATGGGGGGATGGGGACACCATTGGGATGGGGATGGAGTTGGCTCTGTCACAGGGGCAGGGGGACGTGATGGGGACAGGGACACCGTGGGGACAGGGACACTGTGGTGCTGGAGATGGAGCTGACTCTGTCACAGGGGCAGGGGGATGTGGTGGGGACAGGGACACCGTGGGGACAGGGACACTGTGGGGCTGGAGATGGAGTTGGCTCTGTCACAGGGGCAGGGGGACGTGGTGGGGACAGGGACACCGTGGGGACAGGGACACCGTGGGGAAAGAGATGGAGTTGGCTCTGTCACAGGGATGGGGGGACGTGGTGGGGACAGGGGTCAGCTCCGGGGATGGAGTTTGGCTCGGCCAAGGGACGGGGACCCGGCGGTGGAGATGGGGACCCGAGGATGCAGGGCTGGGGGCAGGGATAGGGACAGGAGACCACGGGGACATGGCGATGGGGACACGGAGCCAGCAGTGGGAGCTCAGGGAGTGGCGCCCATCGAAGGCCGAGTGCTGGTAGGTGGCCCCCGGCCCACCCCCGGCACCCATAGGTCTACTGGAAGATGTGGAAACCTGCCCAAGGTGGCACCCATGGGTGAGGAGCTGCCTAGGGCCCCAGGCGTCTAGCCCCGTTGCACCCCTGGAGCCAGGCATCCAGTCCCATCAGCACCCACACCCATCCATGTGTTGTCCGAAAAGCGGGTTCGTTGCCTGGTGTGCGATAAGCCAATAATTACACACTCAGGAGAGACATTTGTTTATTTATTTCAGAGTTGCGCAAGCCTGGGTGCTCGGTGGTTTCCCACAAATCGAGCACACACACCCCAACTTTTCAAGTAGCATTTATACAAACAAATTGCCAGATTTGCGACTTTCCCTTTTACACTGATTGGTTAGTGATTTCTTCATTCCCTGGGTCCCACCCCTGCTTCTCAAGGTCCTGATCAATTAACACTGCCCCAGCTAGGTCAGTAGATGTTATCTCCCAAGGTCCTGAGGAAGAGGACATAATCCAGACCCCTTAATTAACACTGTTTCAACAGTGAGAGGAGGCTTTGCTTCCCAAGGTCCTGGCGCCCAAACAGGCCTTATTTCACAGCCTTGACATCCTCCCTTTCGGAGAGTGGGGCACAGGAATGCAGACTGCTTGTAACTCCCTTATCTTTCCAGCCTGCACCAGCTCTGGGGCCCTTTCTTACCGAACTAGGAGCGTGGCCTAAGGCTTCAGCAAATTTAGCTACTCATGCTAAGCAAGTGTGTGGCTACTCATGCTAAGCAAATTCTGTCTAAGATAGAAGTTATCCAAATCTACCTACTTCAAACATTCTTTCTGAGCTTCTCAGGGTTGTCTTGTAACAATTGCACCCGTGTTATCACCCATGGGCCCAGGTGGCCACCCATCAGCACCTGTGACCACCCATGGACCCAGGTGTCCAGCCCCATTGCACCCGTGTTAGCACACATGGGCCCAGGTGGCGGCCCTATCAGCACCCACCATCACCCATGGACCCAGGTGTCGACCCCCTTTGCACCCATGGACTCAGGCGTGAGGTCACATCAACACCCATGGACCCAGGCATTAGGTCCCATCAGCACCCATCAGCGCCCATGGACCCAGGTGTACACCCCCGTTGCACCCATGGACTCAGGCGTGAGGTCACATCACCACCCCTGAACCCAGGCCCCCCACCCCATTGCACCCATGGTCCCAGCCCCCTGGCCCATTGCACCTGTGTCCCCAGCCCCCCACCCCATTGCACCCACGTCCCCAGGCCCCTGCCCCATTATGTCCATATCCGGAGCTTCCCCGACTCATTGCACACATATCCCCAGCCCCCTGCCCCATTGCGCCCATGTCCCCAGGCCCCTGCCCAATTGCACCCACCTTCCCAGCCCCCCGCCCCAATGCACCCATATTCCCAGCCCCTCTGCCCCATTGCACCCACATCCCCAGGCCCCCGCCCTATTGCACCCATATCCCAGGCCCCCACCCCATTGCACCCTATCCCCAGCCCCCTGGCCCACGCAGATGGGGCCACACTGCAGCAAGCCCAGCGCAGGCCCCCAAGCTGCCTGGCAGCTGCAGCACAGCACACAGGAGCAGAGACCAAGGGTGCTGGCTTGGTGCAGCCGGCGGAAGAGAAGGCGTAGGGGGATCTCACTGCTGCCTGCAAGTGCCTAACGGGAGCGTGCAGAGAGCATGGAGCCAGAGACGTCCTGAGGGGCCTGGGGACAGGTTGAGGGCAACGGCACGGCTTGTGGCAGGGAAAAGTCCCCTCAGAGACTGCAAATGGCCTTGGAAGCCGAATGGTGGTGCAACACTGGAGCAGGGTGCCAGGGCCGTGCGGGAATCCATCGCCAGAGACAGTCAGAGCTCGACCCTGACAGGCCCTGCGAAACCTCCTCTGCTTGCCTCCACTTGCAGCAGGAGGTTGCAGCAGACACCTCCGGAAGACCCTTCCCACCCCAGCTGCTCTCTCACTCTGCGACTGCTTGTAGGGCTTTCTCTGCAGCCCTGACTGCCTTCCTTGGCAGCGCCTGCACTAGTCTTTCTCCTGACAGTTCCCTGACACCAAGTAACACAGCGGGAACAGCTGCCGAGGGTTTATTTGGAGCAGCACATGGGCTGTGGGACACGACGCAGTAGCATTGCTGTAGCAGCCAGGAGAGAGCCTCCGTCGCTCTGCCTCTTTGCTCTGCGCCATCTCCCATCTCGGGCCACCTGTCTGGCAGCTGCATCCTCGCGCTGTTCCTCTCACTGCCCTGAGTCACAGCGGCAGCTAAAAGCTCTGCGCAGAGCCCGAAGCGCTGCCCTGAGCCGCAATGGCCATCGCCTGGAAGGCGCAGCATGCGGGAGGGCGGTGATGCCTGTGGAGGAAGGAGAGCCGTGGGCGAGGGGCTGGGCAAGTGCAGGGCAAGCCTGAGGGTCTCTGGCTGCGGGGGAGGCCTCCGCCTTTGTTCCTGTGCTGGCTGATGGGGCCAGAGGCACACTGTCCCCCGCATCCTGGCAGCCTCCCGCCAGAGCAGATGCCGCTGCCTCGGCTCCTCGGGGCACTGCTGGGGCCAGAGGCGTGCTCTGCAGGTCACCAGCTGCCTCCCTGGCAGCATCTCTGCCCTTCACAACGGGTGAGCAGGGCACCTCCTCAGGACACGGCTGTGGGTCTGCCAAGAGGCTCCTGAGGCTCGGTCTGACCCAGCTCATGACCAAGGCCATGTTTTCCTCCAGCTCCTCCCATTCCAAAGGCTCTTCATCAACATCCTCTTCCTCATCGCTCCACTCCACGCCAGCATCCTCTGGCACTTCCCAGACTCTCTTCCCAGCTCCCAGCTCCCGCGCCCTCCCGCAGGGCCGGAGGGAAGACGATGACTTGTGCTCCTCTTTGGGCTCACAGGCAACCTGCATGGGGAGAGCAGGAACACAGCCCTGTGTGATATCAGCTGGCCATGCTCAGCATCCTGGTGCCCTGGGATATAGGAGGGGGCAAAGGGTTTGGGGTGGGGGGATGCTGTGAGTGGCCGCGAGCCCCAAGGGGAGGCACATGCAGCTGGCTGGGCAATGGCACAAGGCTTGTCTTGGGGCCGTAGCAGCAGGGCTGGGCCGGGGGCCACGACGGGCAGCGGGGGATGGAGGTGGCCGGGTACGTGGCACAAGGGGGCTGGCTCGCTGGCTGTGGGAGGCGGCTGCTGCTGGGGCTGCCCCTGCCCTCCTTGCTCAGCATCCATGCCCCAGGGCTGGATGCTGTGCAGGCCGGGGAGGGCACGTCAGCCCTGGGCCTCTGGCACTTGGAAACACAGAGCACCAGGCATCTTCCCCAGGACAGAGAGTGCAGAGCGCAAAGGGCTGGGGGGACAGCTTCTCACCACGGCCGCGGGGGACCCATGCAATGGGGCAGCTCTTCTCACCCACCCTGCACACCCCAGACGCTGCTCACACCGCACCTCCCTTTGGTGGTGGGTGCCGACGCCATGCTCCTTGCTCACCTGGTGAGGAAGGCCTGCGGCCAGGGCAGAGCCTTCTGCTGCGCTTTCTTCGGGCAATGGTGGTTGGAGAGGCAGGCTGTTGCTCTCCCCACAAGGGCCTCCGCACAACTGGGAGGCCTTTGGCGCAGCCTCTGCGGGAAGCGATGGAGGCAGAGGAGCATTTTCCCCTGCATCCTCAGGGCCTCTGGCTGCAGGGGAGGCCTCTGCCTTTGCTCCTGTGCTGGCCAGTGGAGCCAGAGGCACACTGTCCCCCGCGTCCTGGCAGCCTCCTGCCAAAGGAGATGCCGCTGCCACGGCTCCTCGGGGCACTGCTGGGGCCAGAGGCGTGCTCTGCAGGTCACCAGCTGCCTCCCTGGCAGCATCTCTGCCCTTCACAACGGGTGAGCAGGGCACCTCCTCAGGACACGGCTCTGGGTCTGCCAAGAGGCTCCTGAGGCTCGGTCTGACCCAGCTCATGACCAAGGCTGTGTTTTTCTCCAGCTCCTCCCATTCCAAAGGTTCTTCTTCAACGTCCTCTTCCTCATCGCTCCACTCCACGCCAGCATCCTCTGGTGCTCCCCGGACTCTCTTCCCAGCTCCCATCTTGCGCTCCCTCCTGGGCGCATGGGCGTACAGCCGCTCCAGCACCTCCCACTTGGACCTCGCATCCTTCAGGAGCTCCACTCGCGTCACCTCCGGTTGCCACAGGTTATAGAAGGAGTTTCTGGCACAGAGCTGAAGCCAGAGAGGGAGATTTGTGAAGGCAGCTGCTTTTCCCACCAGCAATGCCCCCCGTGGCCCTGCCAGCACTGCCACCATCACACTGTTGCAGCAGGGCGCAGCGGCTGGCCCCAGCACACGGAGGGTCACCATCTGCCCTGGCCCACCCTTTGCACTCACCTCCTTGGGGCGAACATTGAGGCATCCCGATGCTGTCAGGGAGAAACGTTTCCCCTTGCCCTCCTCTTCCTCGACCTCCCTCTCCTTTGGCCTCGGCTCCTTCCTCTCCAGAAAGGCTTCTCGCAGCTGAGCCAAGCTCTGCCCGGTGCGCGCCACGCAGCTCCTGTCGAGCTCCTCCAGCGTCTCTGTTTTGATTGAGAGCACGGCGAGATACTGCGAGGGGTTGTCGGGGTGTATGCGCAGTGGCGTGCCTTGAAGGCGACAGATGATGCCCAGAGGCTGCTGTTTGGGCCTCTGCACTGCAAGTTGCCATCCTAGTGTGACCAGTCCATGGCCCCTGCCCGGGGAAGCTGGTGCACCGGCCCCCATGACCTTCCTTTTGCCCCCACGCCTGTTGCAATCTGGCCCTTGCAGAGCTGTGGCAGCTGTGTTTTTGCCACGCTCCCTGCTCTCCTTCTGCAATGCGCTTGCCAGGCCTGCTAGAGCAATGGTGTATGCCAAGGTCCTTTGTGGCCCGGCTGCCCTGAGCTCCCGGCCATGTCCCGCACTCACATCATCAGGACGGCTCAAGGCTGCAGACGCGAGCGCCAGCAGTGCGTGCATCAGAGGTGTGGCAGGCAGTGCGGGGCTGTGTGCAGCAGGTCTCTGGTCCTCAGCCCTCATTTCCATGCACACATCTGCAAGGATGTTCTCAACAGCTTGCAGCATCCTTGCTTTTCCCAGCGCGGAAGACCCAGGCCTGGCCTCAGGCAAATAGGAGACAGGAGCTTGAATTGCTCGGGGGAGAGCGCCAGCTTCCTGCTTAGCTTTTGGAGAGGCAGGCACTCTCCTTGCCACATCCTCCAGAGCCTCAGCAGTGGCCGTGCATCTCAAAGAAGATCTGCAGGATTTTTCTGGAGGTCGACATGCGGATGCCGCTCTTTGACCTGTAGAGGCCTCCAGGCCTCCACGTGCCTGCCTAGCTGCCTTGGTTGCGTGAGGCGCTAAGCCGGGCCGATGCGGTGTCTCTGCTCTTGCACAAGGCCTGCTGTGCAGTGTCTCCCGGCGCCCCGGAGGAGCCTTCTTCACAAGGCTGCTGGAGGCATGAAGAGCTTGCACCGAGTCGAGAACCTCCCTCACAGTGTCCTCCGCCATCTGCAATCAAAGCCCATGAGGAAGGCCAAGTTACTGCTGCCCTTTACCCCTCCCCCCCAGCCTTCCCACATGCACACTCCCTGTGGCCCCTGAAACCCTCCACAACAGCAGCACTCTCCCACGCAGCTGGCTCCCAAAGGCTGCGTGGGGAGAAGGCTGGTCACCACTGGGCAAGAGATGGGCAAAGGCAGCTCCCTCGGAAACCTCGAGCCATGTCCTTGCCGACTGCCATGCAGAGCAGGCGCTCCTCCTGCTCCCTCCCACCACTTCCCGCCTGCTGCTTGGCAGCTATGCACAGTCAGGCAGAGGCTTTGCCACCATCGCTGCTCAGCTCGCTACCTTCGCGATGACGTCTTCAGGGTCTTGCCAGCTCTGTGGGCCGGGCAGCAACGGCCGCCTGTCCCTTTGCTGCGATGAAGTCGGGGTCGGGATGCGTTGCGTCACTGCATGCGGCTCCCGCTGGCCCCCCTGCAGGGAGAAGGAAGCACATGATGGAGGCGGTTGCGTTCGTACAAGCGGCCCCTCAGGCACAGGAAAGCCCGGCCCCATGGCAAAGGGAAGCTCATGGCCTAGCACGACCCAGCTGTGCTAAGCCTGGAGATGCTCTCTGACCCTCAGCACAGCTCACAGGCTCCATTTGGGCCTTGCAGCACCCCAGTCGGTGTGCTTTGTGCACCAGAAAATCCCCAGCACCAGCAAGAAATACCCCCTGGCCAGAGAAGATCAGGCCTGGCTCGCTTGCCCCACCTCCTCTTCCCCACCGTCCTCATGCTTTCCGTGCGGCTCCCAGCCCTGCTGCCTGCCTCTCCCTCCAGCCCCACCGCTCACCTTGCTTCTGCGCTTCGGCCTCACAGAAAGCCCATCCACGGGCTGGGAGCCGGCATTCGCCTGCCGCCCCTTGTCCATCAGCAGGAGCTTCTCCTGCGCACCTGCCACTCTGGCACTCAAGAGAGCTGCTCCCTCCTCAGCGAGCTGCTCTCCTCAGAGGGCACAGCCAGGGGCTCTGCTCCCAGCATGGACTCGGTCACCACGGGCACTGCCCCATCACAATGGCCTTGGGGGCATGATGCCACCCCCATCACAAAGCCCTGCACGTTGCCATGGGGACCCCCGTGACCACCTCCTGCTGGCCACCAGGGGCACCCGCATCACAAGGCCTTGCTGGTGACCGTGCTAGCACCGACATCACAAGGCCTTGCTGCTCACCGGGGGCACCTCCAGCACCAGGGCTTTGCCTCCCAGCCTCTGGTGCCAGCTTCTGAGCCCAGCTCCGAGCTGCCATCTGTGCCGCAGCAGGAATTTGCCTCTCCCCACCTCTCTGCCTCCTACACCGTGCAGATGCTGCCCTTCTTCAGGCCCTCTAGAGCACACAGCCAGCCACTGCAAGACCACTCCTCTTGCTCGGGCCACTAAGCCTCACCCATATGCCTCACCGTCCAGCCCTAGGCAGAGCGTCCTGCATTCCCGCTGCTTTCTCACAGAAAGGCCAACTGCCCCTCCGCACCTTCCCAGACGGGCCTTCCCAAAGAGGCTGCAGCCATCCACCGCAGCGCTCCAGGCATGCCACGCTGCAGGCCCGCAGCTGCACACAGACTGCAAAGTGCTCCTGTCTGGTCCCCAGGCTGCAGGCATTAGCGGACGGACCCCTGAGACAGGTGCCCGCCTCTGCAGATTTCCCACAAAAGCTGTCAGAGATTCATTTCTCCAGACTGTTGCTCTCTAAGCACTTCCCTATTGGCGTGCACGCACTGCGCTGGGCCCCTCCAGGCTTTCTTTGCTCCACATCACCCTGCACCTTTGCCTTGCCCTCCCACACCATCGCTTCCTCACTCTTCCATGCATCCTCCTCTCCCCTCAGGGGCACCGACTTTTGGGCTCTCCTCACCACCTTGGCCACCGGCTTGAGCCTCACGGCAGCACACGGGCACACTCTGCTTCCTGATGAAGCCTGACACCCCCCAGCCTTGGTGCCTCGCTGCTGGCTCGCCTTCGGGACGTCCAGCTGCTGGACCGCCAGGCCACCTGGGCAAGCAGGCCCTGCCCTCACCTGTGCACCTCTTCCTACTCACGGGGCTTGTGCTTTTCTTGCTTTTGCCCCCAGGGGGCACGTGGGGACCATCTCTCCACGCCAGCCTTCATGCACAAAGAGGGGCCCACGCTCATGAAAACAAAGCCCTGCTGCCAGCACCAGCTGCACACCCAGGGGCTGACCTGCTGGATCCAAGCACTGCTGCTCAAGCCCATTCCCCTCACTGGCAGCATGCAGGAAAAACCCCACCTGCCCTGCCAGGCCTACAGCCATGTCATCACACTTGGTACTTTCCAGGCAGGATCCTTGTGTTAAGGAAGAGCAAACTGAAACTGCCTACAGGCAGCCGCTTAGCACAACTTCTCTAAAACTTGCCTGGCATGAGGAGCTAAATTTGCTGAAGCCTTAGGCCGCACTTATCGAAAATAATGAACTTTTACTTAGTCCAGTAAGAAAAGGGCCTCAGAGCTGGTTCCAGCTGGGAAGATAAGGCAGTTACAAGCAGTCTGCATTCCTTGCAATTACTGTTTTTATAGATCAAGCAGCCCCTGATACACAAAAGTATTTTAAAGAGCATATGCCAGGCTGGCAAGGGGAGGGGGCGCGGAAGAACCAGGGGAGATAGATGGAGTCAAAGTGAAGGTGGTGTACAATTAAGAGTTAATGATGTTTGTCATTCTTGGGGGGAACAAGGACACTGGAAGCAGGAATGCCCAGTGAGGCCCTGTGCACTTGGGAATAGAGGGGCCAGCATGAGGCAATCAAATCAGTCCACAATGACAGGAGATAGGAGACTCAGAAAATACTGTGGAAATGGGGGTAAATTCATGGGATGTAGATTTGGATTTGAAGGGCAGGTAATGGCAAATATAGAAGGCTTAGAAGTTCCCTTTCTAGTGGATACTGGAGCCACCCTTTCCCTTTTAAAGTTTGAGCCTAAAGGATGCAAGTCACCAGATAAAATAATGATGCAAGGAGTAGCGGGAAAAGGCAAACGAATGTTATCTAAGCCCTTAGTACTCACTATTGGGGGTAAAACAGTGTGGGGATGTATTATAATTTCCACAGACGCGCCCATGTGCCTTTTAGGGAGAGATCTCCTGCAAGCCTTGGATACTCAGATCTGCTTACAGCCAGAAGAGGTGGAATTAATAATTATGGGCTCATGTGTTCTGGCTAAGACACCAGAACCAGAGTCAACTAATCTGCAAATTCCAACAGGTTTAGAACCAGTTTCTAAAAAGTTATGGAGCTCTTCAGGAATGGATGTGGGACTACTGAAATCAGCTAGTCCAGTCTCGATAAAAACAAAGGGGGGATTGCCTCCTGCAGTTAAGCAATACCCTATCCCAAAGGAAGCAGAGAAGAGCATCCAAAAACAAATCAATCATTATTTGAAACTGGGTATCCTTAGAGTCTGTGAATCCCCGTACAACACCCCAATTCTGCCAGTTAAAAAGAACAGACAAGACTCTGATGGTGATCCAGAGTATCAGTTTGTACAAGACTTAAGGGCTATAAACCAACAGGTAGTTGCTCCACATCCAGTAGTCCCCGACCTATCAACCATTTTACTACAGATACCCCTTTGGGCAACTTATTTTACTGTGATCGACCTAACGGCAGCCTTTTTTAGTATACCGATAGCTGAAGATAGCCAAGATCTCTTGGCTTTCACTTGGAAGGGACAACAATTAACTTGGACGAGGCTGCCACAGGGATTTACTGGGTCTCCGACTATTTTTTCGCGTATACTCAAGAATGACCTCTCAGATATCGAACTTCCAGGACATTCTGTATTAATACAATATGTAGATGATTTGTTATTAGCAAGTAAAGATTAACACTCTTGCAGAAAAAGGGCATCGAGCATCTCTGTCTAAACTCCAGCTGTGTCAAAGAGAGGTAAAATATTTGGGTTTTATCTTAAAAGAAGGACACAGGTTAGTTGATCCAGAACGAGTAAAGACAACTCTTGATATGCCTCGTCCTGTAACAAAAAAAACAACACGGGATTTTTAGGAGCTGTAGGATTTTGCCAACCGTGGATTCCTGGGTTAGCAGAACTTACTAAGCCTTTAGTGCAGGCAACAAAAAAGGAGGAGATAGAGCCTGTGGCCTGGGGCCCAGAAAGGGAGAAAGCTTTTACATCTGTGAAAAAAGCGTTGGTTTCAGCCCCTGCTCTAGGGTGACCAGATTATAGCAAACCATTCGAATTGTTTGTCCATGAGTGACAGGGAGTAGCAAGTGGGGTACTCACCCAAAAACTAGGCCCTCACCACAGACCAGTGGCCTATTACTCCACGCAGCTAGATGAGGTAGCTAAAGGCACTCCAGGATGCATCAGAGCAATAGCAGCTACGGCAGCTCTTACTGAAAAAAACATGACCTGTAGTTTTGGGTCACTCATTGACTGTGTATGTGCCACATGAAGTAGAACTGTTAATGAAACAATACGCGACTCAAGCACTATCCCCACAGAGAGCTCACCGCTATGAACTGATAATATTAAGGTCACATTATCTGCATGTAAAGAGATGCAACATCCTAAATCCAGCAACACTATTGCCTCTACCTGAGGATGGAGAACCACATCATTCCTGTGAGCAGGTGATCGTCAGCTCGAGCAAGCCCCGGGAGGACCTTAAAGACAAACCTTTGGAAAACCCAGACTTAGTTCCGTTTACAGATGGATCATCCTATTATTTGGACGGAAGGCACCACTCCGGCTATGCTGTCACTAACCTCTTTGAGGTACTTGAGGCCAATCCTTTGTCTCTGTCTGTAAGTGCTCAAGGAGCAGAATTAATAGCATTGACCCAAGCAGCAAAAATCGGTAAGAACCTGCAGGTAAATATCTATACCGAGTCTAAATATGCATTTGGAGTATGTCATGTAACAGGGATGTTATGGAAAGAGCGAGGATTCTTTTCGTCATCAGGAAAGAAATTAGCTAATGGAGAAGAAATACGTAATTTGCTGGAAGCAGTCCAACTGCCCAAAGAAATTGCTGTAATACACTGCCCAGCCCATACTAAAGACACTACAGAAATTAGCAGAGGAAATGCTTTAGCCGACGCTGCTGCAAAAGCTGCAGCTCGACAACCTCTGAAAGAATGTATGGGGGCGGTTCCAAGGATGGACCAGAGTGAGTGGCCAAATTTAATAGACCCCAAAACTCTGTATGAAAAAGACTGCTCAGTGGAAGAGAAAAAACAATGGGAGCAGTGGGAAGCAAAACAAAGTGATGATGGAATATGGACAATTGGAGGAAAACCAATTCTACCAAAAAAAATAGTTAATTACTATAGCTAGGTGGTTTCATGATAAAGCTCATGGGGGAGCGGAGGCAATAGCTAAGCAGGTACAGAAAGTATGGGCTGCTCCAGGAATTTATGCAGCTGCTAAAAGAATAACAAACAGCTGCCTGACCTGCCAGAAGTTTTCAAATAACAAGCCAAGCTCAGAGTTCGGGTTGGGGGGCGCAACCATGGGCCTACTTCCCTTTCCAAAAGCTACAAATAGATTATGCGGATATGCCATCTGCCAATGGCTACAAACACTTGTTAGTGATAGTAGATCAGTTATCAGGCTGGGTAGAAGCTTTCCCAACAAGAAAGGCCGACACAGGGGGAGTGGTAAAAGCCTTACTGAAGGAAATCATACCCAGGTATGGGGTCCCAGAAGCCACTGATTCAGACAGGGGTGCCCATTTTACGGCAAGCATAATCACTCAGTTATATAAATCATGAGGAATAAAAAGAAACCTATTACCCCTTATCACCCACAATCTTCAGGACAAGTAGAAAGAATGAATAGAACACTAAAAGAAAAAACAGCAAGAATATGCACATGTCCTGGCCTAAAACGGCCAGAAACATTTAACTTAGCTCTATGGGATGTTTGAAATGTCCCATGGCAACCCATAGGACTAACACCAGCAGAAATTCTCTTTGGGAAACATTTAGCTGTACTAGGGACTTATTATTCCAGCTAAGACCAGCCTGTTAGACAGAGATGGACGACTAACCCAGTATGTTCTAAGTATGCAAAAAAGGTTTGAAAATCTTAAAAAATATATATATATGCGCTCAGTGATATCAATCCACACCACCTGAAATACAAGTGCTTGGTATACAGCCTGGGGATGAAGTTTTAGTTAAAGTATTTTCACAAAAATCCAAGTTAAAACCTAACTGCAACAGGCCATATACTGTCATACTATGTTCTTATTTTGCTGTTCAAGTTGAACTGTACTTGTATATGTTGCAAAAGAATGTGTATGTGTAAGAACACTTTGTAATCTTATATTCATAGATAACATTGGTGTAGATACAAGTAATCACTCAAATATTTGTATTTGTAACTTTACCAAAGATTATGGGATGCGACTTTAATTATTCAGCTCCTATTAGATCTTATCAATTGTTACAATCTAATTATACATTAATTCAAAATTTACTACCTAACCCCATTGGGATGAATCTCACCCTGGTATGGAAACTACTACAACATGATGATTTGAGTCGACTGCTAGAACGCATCCGAAACAATGGACAGAAAACTCTTAATCACCATTCATCATGAAGCGGGAGAGATGCACCACGTCTCAGAAAGGATAAAAAGGGATGGAGAACATCATGGCTGGGAAACTCTTCTAGGGTGGTCACCAACTACAACAGCGATTTATAATCACGTGTTGCACCCACTAGTAGTTGTGTTAACTTTAACTGTGTTATGCCTATTGCTTACGATCATATTATGCATAAGATTATGGAACGTGATAGCACGCCTTGAAAGGCTTCGAGAACTCTGTTTCAAGTATTAGCAGGGATGCTTCATAAAAACAAAGCGGGGAACTGTTAAAGAATAGCGAACTGAAACTGTCTAGAGGTAGCCGCTTAGCACAACTTCTCTAAAACTTGCTTAGCATGAGGAGCTAAATTTGCTGAAGCCTTAGGCCGCACTTAGCGAAAACAATGAACTTTTACTTAGTCCAGTAAGAAAAGGGCCTCAGAGCTGGTTCCAGCTGGGAAGATAAGGAAGTTACAAGCAGTCTGCATTCCTGCGTCTCACACTCCCAAAGGGAGGGTGTCAAGGCTTTGAAGTAAGACCAGTGCAGGGCATTAGGACCTTGAGGGGCAAAGCCTTAGCTCACTGCTGGGGCAGTGTTCATTGTTATGATTTAGAATCACCTCCTCCTCAGGACCTTGAGACACAACAGTAAGACCCCACAAAAACAGAGGTACAACCGTCAGCAGAGACTGCAAAAAACAAAAATAAGGAGAAAAACAGCTTACCTCAGAATGACAATGAGACACAATGAGGAGCAGGAGACCCCAGACCAAAAAATTACTATTGGTCTAACTACCACGTGAAGGGTGGGAAATGTACGTTGAAAAAACTATAATTGCCCAGGATTTGTTTATGTTAGGGTCCCTCTTCGGAGGCACCCAGCTCGAGCTGTAATTACTGCACGCACGTCATTAATATTTAATTCTTTAATTTGTTTTGATTTGGCTCTGAATTTTTCTGCGGAAACCTAGGGTCGAGCCCTCTTATGGTGGCCAACAAGCCTAATTTCCATATAATTTCCATAACAATAACTGGGCATGGGCGCGGGAGCATTTGAGCCAGGAGGGAGGGAGGAAAGAAACCTGCCGAACGTAACACTTGTGCTAGCAGATACTAGTACCCCGGACTGTGCTCCAAAAGTTTCTGCTCCACCTGATATACCTGATGATCTCTCTGTCATTGCTTCTCCTTCTCCTCCTCCTTCTCCCTCTACTCCATTGGCTGCCGGACTCTATCCTATGATCCCCAACGTGCTGACTAACCCTGCCGCTTTACAGCCGGGGGGAAAGGGAGGGGCCAGTCCCCCTCCTCCTGTGCTGCGGGTATTTACTAATCAGCCCTGGCACCCTGGCCATCTCGCCTTATGGGGGGGTAAAATGCAGAGATTAAGAAAAGATGCAGGGCGATGTGTCCAGTTATTTTCTAATATCTGCACTGGGCACAACCCAAACTGGAGTGATACCCAAATTCTTTTGAGGGAATTATTTCAACCAAATGAAGGGGATAAGATAATTAAAGATGCGGAAGAAGCGCAGCAAGCCGGGGGAAATAGAAACCTCTGGCTAGCAAATGATCCAAATTGGGATTATAATAATGCAGGAGATAGAGCTGTGTGTCCAACAGGACTTTGAAATTTAGTAGAAGTAATTAGAGCATGCAGAGAGTTAGGAGTAAATTGGACTAGAGTGCAAGAATGCAGACAGTGATTAGATGAACACCCCCATGACTTCTGGGGACTTTTGCGGTAAGCCCCGCTAAAATAGGGAGGAATGACCCCACAAAACTTCAATGATGCTCTCGCAATTAGTGTTTTTATAGATCAAGCAGCCCCTGATACACAAAAGTATTTTAAAGAGCATATGGCAGGCTGGCAAGGGGAGGGGCGCGGAAGAACCAGGGGAGATAGATGGAATCAAAGTGAAGGGGGTGTACAATTAAGAGTTAATGATGTTTGTCATTCTTGGGGGGAACAAGGACACTGGAAGCAGGAATGCCCAGTGAGGCCCTGTGCACTTGGGAATAGAGGGGCCAGCATGAGGCAATCAAATATTGAGAAGGAGACCAGGCAATTCCCAGGCAGTCCACAATGACAGGAGATAGGAGACTCAGAAAATACTGTGGAAATGGGGGTAAATTTATGGGATGTAGATTTGGATTTGAAGGGCAGGTAATGGCAAATATAGAAGGCTTAGAAGTTCCCTTTCTAGTGGATACTGGAGCCACCCTTTCCCTTTTAAAGTTTGAGCCTAAAGGATGCAAGTCACCAGATAAAATAATGATGCAAGGAATAGCGGGAAAAGGCGAACGAATGTTATCTAAGCCCTTATTGCTTCCTATTGGAGGTAAAAGAGCGTGGGGATGTATTATAATTTCCACAGACGCGCCCATGTGCCTTTTAGGGAGAGATCTCCTGCAAGCCTTGGATACTCAGATCTGCTTACAGCCAGAAGAGGTGGAATTAATAATTATGGGCTCATGTGTTCTGGCTAAGACACCAGAACCAGAGTCGACTAATCTGCAAATTCCAACAAGGTTAGAATCAGTTCCTAAACGGTTATGGAGCTCTTCAGGAATGGATGTGGGACTACTGAAATCAGCTAGTCCAGTCTCGATAAAAACAAAGGGGGGATTGCCTCCTGCAGTTAAGCAATACCCTATCCCAAAGGAAGCAGAGAAGAGCATCCAAAAACAAATCAATCATTATTTGAAACTGGGTATCCTTAGAGTCTGTGAATCCCCGTACAACACCCCAATTCTGCCAGTTAAAAAGAACAGGCAAGATTCTGATGGTGATCCAGAGTATCAGTTTATACAAGACTTAGGGGCTATAAACCAACATGTAGTTGCTCCACATCCAGTAGTCCCTAACCCATCAACCATTTTACTACAGATACCCCTTTGGGCAACTTATTTTACTGTGATTGACCTAACGGCAGCTTTTTTTAGTATACCGATAGCTGAAGATAGCCAAGATCTCTTGGCTTTCACTTGGAAGGGACAACAATTAACTTGGACAAGGCTGCCACAGGGATTTACTGGGTCTCTGACTATTCTTTCGCGTATACTCAAAAATGACCTCTCAGATATCGAACTTCCAGGACATTCTGTAGTAATACAATATGTAGATGATATGTTATTAGCAAGTAAAGATTATGAGACATTTTTAAAAGACACTGTTTCTCCATGTAACGCTCTTGCAGAAAAAGGGCATCAGGCATCTCTGTCTAAACTCCAGCTGTGTCAAAGAGAGGTAAAATATTTGGGTTTTATCTGAAAAGAAGCACACAGGTTAGTTGATCCAGAACGAGTAAAGACAATTCTTGATATGCCTCGTCCTGTAACAAAAAAACAACACGGGATTTTTAGGAGCTGTAGGATTTTGCCAACCGTGGATTCCTGGGTTAGCAGAACTTACTAAGCCTTTAGTGCAGGCAACAAAAAAGGAGGAGATAGAGCCTGTGGCCTGGGGCCCAGAAAGGGAGAAAGCTTTTACATCTGTGAAAAAAGCGTTGGTTTCAGCCCCTGCTCTAGGGTTACCAGATTATAGCAAACCATTGGAATTATTTGTCCATGAACGACAGGGAGTAGCAAGTGGGGTACTCACCCAAAAACTAGGCCCTCACCACAGACCAGTGGCCTATTATTCCACGCAGCTAGATGAGGTAGCTAAAGGCACTCCAGGATGCATCAGAGCAATAGCAGCTATGGCAGCTCTTACTGAAAAAAACATGACCTGTAGTTTTGGGTCACTCATTGACTGTGTATGTGCCACATGAAGTAGAACTGTCAATGAAACAATACGTGACTCAAGCACTATCCCCACAGAGAGCTCACCGCTATGAACTGATAATACTGCATGCAGATAATGTGACCTTAAAGAGATGCAACATCTTAAATCCAGCAACACTATTGCCTCTACCTGAGGATGGAGAACCACATCATTCCTGTGAGCAGGTGATCGTCAGCTCGAGCAAGCCCCGGGAGGACCTTAAAGACGAACCTTTGGGAAACCCAGACTTAGTTCCGTTTACAGATGGATCATCCTAGTATTTGGACGGAAGGCACCACTCCGGCTATGCTGTCACTAACCTCTTTGAGGTACTTGAGGCCAATCCTTTGTCTCCGTCTGTAAGTGCTCAAGCAGCAGAATTAATAGCATTGACCCAAGCAGCAAAAATTGGTAAGAACCTGCAGGTAAATATCTATACCGATTCTAAATATGCATTTGGAGTAGGTCATGTAACAGGGATGTTATGGAAAGAGCGAGGATTCTTTTCGTCATCAGGAAAGAAATTAGCTAATGGAGAAGAAATACGTAATTTGCTGGAAGCAGTCCAACTGCCCAAAGAAATTGCTGTAATACACTGCCCAGCCCATACTAAAGACACTACAGAAATTAGCAGAGGAAATGCTTTAGCCGACGCTGCTGCGAAGGCTGCAGCTCGACAACCTCTGAGAGAATGTATGGGGGCAGTTCCAAGGATGGACCAGAGTGAATGGCCAATTTTAATAGACCCCAAAACCACGTATGAAAAAGACTGCTCAGTGGAAGAGAAAAAACAATGGGAGCAGTGGGAAGCAAAACAAAGTGATGATGGAATATGGACACTTGGAAGAAAACCAATTCTACCAAAAAAAAAAATTTAATTACTATAGCTAGGTGGTTTCACGATAAAGCTCATGGGGGAGCGGAGGCGGTGGCTAACCAGGTACAGAAAGTATGGGCTGCTCCAGGAATCTACGCGGCTGCAAAAAGAATAACAAATAGCTGCCCGACCTGCCAGAAGTTTTCAAATAACAAGCCAAGCTCAGAGTTAGGGGGACGGTCATGGGCCTACTTCCCTTTCCAAAAGCTACAAATAGATTATGCGGATATGCCATCTGCCAATGGCTACAAACACTTGTTAGTGATAGTAGATCAGTTATCAGGCTGGGTAGAAGCTTTCCCAACAAGAAAGGCCGACACACGGGGAGTGGTAAAAGCCTTACTGAAGGAAATCATATCCAGGTATGGGGTCCCAGAAGCCACTGATTCAGACAGGGGTGCCCATTTTACGGCAAGCATAATCACTCAGTTATAGAAATCATTAGGCATAAAAAGAAACCTACAACCCCTTATCACCCACAATCTTCAGGACAAGTAGAAAGAATGAATAGAACACTAAAAGGAAAAATAGCAAGAATATGCGCACATGCTAGCCTAAAATGGCTGGGTAGGACTTTTTCCAACAAGAACGGCTGACACAGGGCGGGTAGTAAAAGCCTTACTGAAAGAAATCATACCCAGGTACAGAGTCCCAGAAGCCATGGATTCAGACAGGGGTGTCCATTTTATGGCAAGCATAATCAGTCAGTTTTATAAATCATGAGGAATAATGAACTTTTACCTAGTTCAGTAAGAAAAGGGACTGAGAGCTGGTTCAAGCTGGAATGATAAGGGAGTTGCAAGCAGTTCGCATTCCTGTGCTTCACGCTCTGGGAGGGAGGATGTCAAGGCTTTGAAATAAGGCCTACTTGGGCACCAGGACCCTGGGAAACAAAGCCTCCTCTCATTGCTGAAACAGTGTTAATTAGGGGGTCTGGACTATCTCGGGGTCTGGATTATATCCCTTCATCAGGACCTTGGCAGATAACACCTATTGTCACTGCTGGGGCAGTGCTAATTGCTGGAACAACACCTCTTTGTCAGGGCCTGGAGAGACAAGGGCGGGACCCGAGGAACCAAGACACATCTGTCAACAAAAACCATAACAGTAAAGATAAACAGCCTGCCTAGGCACAGGGATGAGACCCAATAAGGAGCAGGAGACTCCAGGCCCAAATATTACTATTGGTCCAAACTACTGCCTGAGGGGTGGAGAGCTTACATTGGAAGGTATAATTGCCCAGGCATTTCTTTGTTTGGGGTCCCTCTTCGGAGACACCCAGCTCGAGCTGTAATTACCGCACGCGTGTCATTAAAATTTCATTATTTCATTTGCTTTGATTTGGCGCCAAACTTTTCTGCGGGAACCTAGGGTCGGGCCCTGTTATGGTGGCTGACAAGCCTCATTTCCATAACACCGAGCCCGGGGCCCGTCCCCGTGTCCGGGGGGTCCCGCCTCGCCCTCACCTCTCCTCTCCAGCGCAGCCCTCCTGTACTCCATGTATCTCCACTGCCACTCCATGCAGCTCTTCTCCAGGTAGTGCTTCAGCCTCTCAGGCTCATTCTCTGCCTCCCACTTCCTCTTGGTGATTAGCGCAGCAGCATACGCCATGACGAATGTCAGCGTGTCCTTGTCAAAGGCGATGAAATCCTTCCCGTCGTAGGCATCCCGCAGAAACCCCCAGATCCCACCGTCCTCCAGGAGCTCACAGCCGTACGTGCGCTGCACTGTGTGATACCCTGAGACACAAGCAGGGAGACGGGGGCTCAGGGGCAGCCCCGGCCCCGCACAGGGGCTTGGACACGGCACCCAGCACAGGGCTGGGGGCACCCCAGACCCGCAGCCCCCAGCGCTGACAGCGAGCAGCTGCCGCTGGGAGCCCCGGCCCGCGCTCACCCCCGCTCTGGTTGTAGCGCTTCTGCAGTGTGTCCAGCTCCACTCAGTAAGACTAATGATTGCCATATGCGTTCTGGGGCTGCCTGTCCCAGTGGTCCTGACCCTCCTGCTCCATCCAGGCCGCACCCGGCACCGCCCTCTGCATCTCGCTGTCGTAGCCATCGATGAGCTCTCCGTCCACGTAGCCCACGGAGACGAAGGCGGGCAGCCCCGGGCTGGGCTCCGTCACGGCGGTGTGGAAGTAGCGCAGGGAGTGGGGGCCTGCGGGGACACGGGGGGTGGTGAGGGGCCAGGGGGGCACGTTGGGGGGCATCCGGGGGATCAAGATGTCCCGGGGGGAGAAGTCGGGGGGGTCGGGGGGGGCAGCACGTCCCGGGGGGCAGGTCAGGGGGGCAGCACGACACAGGGGGGGCACGTCGGGGGGGCAGCACATTCCGGGAGGGCAGGTCGGGGGGCTCCGGGGGGGCAGCACGTCCCGGGGGGAAGATCGGGGGGGCAGCACCTCCCGGGGGCGGTTGCAGGCCGGTCCGTGGGGCCGCTGACGGGGAGCCCGGCGCCGGGGGAGGGGCAGAGGGGGGCCCGGGGGCCCCGCCCGCACTCACCGCTCGCCACCGCCACCGCCGCCGCCCAGCAGCAGCAGCCCCGGCCCCAGCGCCCGCCCCGCTACCGCCTCCTCGCTGCCAGCGCCCTCGCCCTCACCCGGCGCCGAAGCCCACGGCGGCCACGCCCCCGCGCCACCATTGGCTCCGCTGCGGCGCACCGCCATTGGCTGCCCCGCCCGCCAATAGCGGCTCTTGTCGGCTGAGGCGTCCCCAGGCGCTGGGCTGATCCCGGCGCGGCGGGTTGGGAGAAGCGACAGCGAGGGCGCTTGCGGAGGGCGCTGCGCAGCGCCGAGCCGCGGCTCCCGCTCCGCCTTGTCGCACGGCCATTGGCCCCGCCGGCGGCCGCCCGCCAATGGCGAGGCGCGGCAGCGGTGACGCCCCCGGGCGCCGGGCGGATCTCCGCGGAGCGCGTGGTGGGCGGGAGCGCGGAGGCGATGTGGGAGGCCGAGGCCGATGTGGGGACGGAGACGACGTGGGGATGGGGATGCCATGGGGATGGGGCCACTGGGGGGATGGGACGCCGTGGGGCTGGAGACGATGTGGGGATGGGGACACCGTGGGGCTGGAGATGGAGTTGGCTCTGTCACAGGGACAGGGGGACACTGTGGGGATGGGGATGATGGGGGGATGGGGACGATGTGGGGACGGGGACGCCATGGAGATGGGGACGATGTGGGGACGGGGACACCATTGGGATGGGGATGGAGTTGGCTCTGTCACAGGGGGGGACGCGGAGCCAGCAGTGGGAGCTCAGGGAGTGGCGCCCATCGAAGGCCGAGTGCTGGTAGGTGGTCCCCGGCCCACCCCGGCACCCATAGGTCTACTGGAAGATGTGGAAACCTGCCCAAGGTGGCACCCATGGGTGAGGAGCTGCCCAGGGCCCCAGGCGTCTAGCCCCGTTGCACCCCTGGAGCCAGGCATCCAATCCCATCAGCACCCACACCCATCCATGTGTTGTCCGAAAAGCGGATTCGTTGCCCGGTGTGCAATAAGCCAATAATTACACACTCAGGAGAGACATTTGTTTATTTATTTCAGAGTTGCGCAAGCCTGGGTGCTCGGTGGTTTCCCACAAATCGAGCACACACACCCCAACTTTTCAAGTAGCATTTATACAAACAAATTGCCAGATTTGCGACTTTCCCTTTTACACTGATTGGTTAGTGATTTCTTCATTCCCTGGGTCCCACCCCTGCTTCTCAAGGTCCTGATCAATTAACACTGCCCCAGCTAGGTCAGTAGATGTTATCTCCCAAGGTCCTGAGGAAGAGGACATAATCCAGACCCCTTAATTAACACAGTTTCAACAGTGAGAGGAGGCTTTGCTTCCCAAGGTCCTGGCGCCCAAACAGGCCTTATTTCACAGCCTTGACATCCTCCCTTTCGGAGAGTGGGGCACAGGAATGCAGACTGCTTGTAACTCCCTTATCTTTCCAGCCTGCACCAGCTCTGGGGCCCTTTCTTACCGAACTAGGAGCGTGGCCTAAGGCTTCAGCAAATTTAGCTACTCATGCTAAGCAAGTGTGTGGCTACTCATGCTAAGCAAATTCTGTCTAAGATAGAAGTTATCCAAATCTACCTACTTCAAACATTCTTTCTGAGCTTCTCAGGGTTGTCTTGTAACAATTGCACCCATGTTATCACCCATGGGCCCAGGTGGCCACCCATCAGCACCTGTGACCACCCATGGACCCAGGTGTCCAGCCCCATTGCACCCGTGTTATCACACATGGGCCCAGGTGGCGGCCCCATCAGCACCCACCACCACCCATGGACCCAGGTGTCGACCCCCTTTGCACCCATGGACTCAGGCGTGAGGTCACATCACCACCCCTGAACCCAGGCCCCCCACCCCATTGCACCCATGGTCCCAGCCCCCTGGCCCATTGCACCTGTGTCCCCAGCCCCCCACCCCATTGCACCCACGTCCCCAGGCCCCTGCCCCTGCCCCATTACGCCCATATCCGGAGCTTCCCCGACTCATTGCACCCATATCCCCAGCCCCCTGCCCCTTTGCGCCCATGTCCCCAGGCCCCTGCCAATTGCAACCACCTCCCCAGGCCCCCTGCCCCATTGCACCCACATCCCCAGGCCCCCGCCCTATTGCACCCATATCCCAGGCCCCCACCCCATTGCACCCATATCCCCAGCCCCCTGGCCCACGCAGATGGGGCCACACTGCAGCAAGCCCAGCGCAGGCCCCCAAGCTGCCTGGCAGCTGCAGCACAGCACACAGGAGCAGAGACCAAGGGTGCTGGCTTGGTGCAGCCGGCAGAAGAGAAGGCGTAGGGGGATCTCACTGCTGCCTGCAAGTGCCTAACGGGAGCGTGCAGAGAGCATGGAGCCAGAGACGTCCTGAGGGGCCTGGGGACAGGTTGAGGGCAACGGCACGGCTTGTGGCAGGGAAAAGTCCCCTCAGAGACTGCAAATGGCCTTGGAAGCCGAATGGTGGTGCAACACTGGAGCAGGGTGCCAGGGCCGTGCGGGAATCCATCGCCAGAGACAGTCAGAGCTCGACCCTGACAGGCCCTGCGAAACCTCCTCTGCTTGCCTCCACTTGCAGCAGGAGGTTGCAGCAGACACCTCCGGAAGACCCTTCCCACCCCAGCTGCTCTCTCACTCTGCGACTGCTTGTAGGGCTTTCTCTGCAGCCCTGACTGCCTTCCTTGGCAGCGCCTGCACTAGTCTTTCTCCTGACAGTTCCCTGACACCAAGTAACACAGCGGGAACAGCTGCCGAGGGTTTATTTGGAGCAGCACATGGGCTGTGGGACACGACGCAGTAGCATTGCTGTAGCAGCCAGGAGAGAGCCTCCGTCGCTCTGCCTCTTTGCTCTGCGCCATCTCCCATCTCGGGCCACCTGTCTGGCAGCTGCATCCTCGCGCTGTTCCTCTCACTGCCCTGAGTCACAGCGGCAGCTAAAAGCTCTGCGCAGAGCCCGAAGCGCTGCCCTGAGCCGCGATGGCCATCGCCTGGAAGGCGCAGCATGCGGGAGGGCGGTGATGCCTGTGGAGGAAGGAGAGCCGTGGGCGAGGGGCTGGGCAAGTGCAGGGCAAGCCTGAGGGTCTCTGGCTGCGGGGGAGGCCTCCGCCTTTGTTCCTGTGCTGGCTGATGGGGCCAGAGGCACACTGTCCCCCGCATCCTGGCAGCCTCCCGCCAGAGCAGATGCCGCTGCCTCGGCTCCTCGGGGCACTGCTGGGGCCAGAGGCGTGCTCTGCAGGTCACCAGCTGCCTCCCTGGCAGCATCTCTGCCCTTCACAACGGGTGAGCAGGGCACCTCCTCAGGACACGGCTCTGGGTCTGCCAAGAGGCTCCTGAGGCTCGGTCTGACCCAGCTCATGACCAAGGCCATGTTTTCCTCCAGCTCCTCCCATTCCAAAGGCTCTTCATCAACATCCTCTTCCTCATCGCTCCACTCCACGCCAGCATCCTCTGGCACTTCCCAGACTCTCTTCCCAGCTCCCAGCTCCCGCGCCCTCCCGCAGGGCCGGAGGGAAGACGATGACTTGTGCTCCTCTTTGGGCTCACAGGCAACCTGCATGGGGAGAGCAGGAACACAGCCCTGTGTGATATCAGCTGGCCATGCTCAGCATCCTGGTGCCCTGGGATATAGGAGGGGGCAAAGGGTTTGGGGTGGGGGGATGCTGTGAGTGGCCGCGAGCCCCAAGGGGAGGCACATGCAGCTGGCTGGGCAATGGCACAAGGCTTGTCTTGGGGCCGTAGCAGCAGGGCTGGGCCGGGGGCCACGACGGGCAGCGGGGGATGGAGGTGGCCGGGTACGTGGCACAAGGGGGCTGGCTCGCTGGCTGTGGGAGGCGGCTGCTGCTGGGGCTGCCCCTGCCCTCCTTGCTCAGCATCCATGCCCCAGGGCTGGATGCTGTGCAGGCCGGGGAGGGCACGTCAGCCCTGGGCCTCTGGCACTTGGAAACACAGAGCACCAGGCATCTTCCCCAGGACAGAGAGTGCAGAGCGCAAAGGGCTGGGGGGACAGCTTCTCACCACGGCCGCGGGGGACCCATGCAATGGGGCAGCTCTTCTCACCCACCCTGCACACCCCAGACGCTGCTCACACCGCACCTCCCTTTGGTGGTGGGTGCCGACGCCATGCTCCTTGCTCACCTGGTGAGGAAGGCCTGCGGCCAGGGCAGAGCCTTCTGCTGCGCTTTCTTCGGGCAATGGTGGTTGGAGAGGCAGGCTGTTGCTCTCCCCACAAGGGCCTCCGCACAACTGGGAGGCCTTTGGCGCAGCCTCTGCGGGAAGCGATGGAGGCAGAGGAGCATTTTCCCCTGCATCCTCAGGGCCTCTGGCTGCAGGGGAGGCCTCTGCCTTTGCTCCTGTGCTGGCCAGTGGAGCCAGAGGCACACTGTCCCCCGCGTCCTGGCAGCCTCCTGCCAAAGGAGATGCCGCTGCCACGGCTCCTCGGGGCACTGCTGGGGCCAGAGGCGTGCTCTGCAGGTCACCAGCTGCCTCCCTGGCAGCATCTCTGCCCTTCACAACGGGTGAGCAGGGCACCTCCTCAGGACACGGCTGTGGGTCTGCCAAGAGGCTCCTGAGGCTCGGTCTGACCCAGCTCATGACCAAGGCTGTGTTTTTCTCCAGCTCCTCCCATTCCAAAGGTTCTTCTTCAACGTCCTCTTCCTCATCGCTCCACTCCACGCCAGCATCCTCTGGTGCTCCCCGGACTCTCTTCCCAGCTCCCATCTTGCGCTCCCTCCTGGGCGCATGGGCGTACAGCCGCTCCAGCACCTCCCACTTGGACCTCGCATCCTTCAGGAGCTCCACTCGCGTCACCTCCGGTTGCCACAGGTTATAGAAGGAGTTTCTGGCACAGAGCTGAAGCCAGAGAGGGAGATTTGTGAAGGCAGCTGCTTTTCCCACCAGCAATGCCCCCCGTGGCCCTGCCAGCACTGCCACCATCACACTGTTGCAGCAGGGCGCAGCGGCTGGCCCCAGCACACGGAGGGTCACCATCTGCCCTGGCCCACCCTTTGCACTCACCTCCTTGGGGCGAACATTGAGGCATCCCGATGCTGTCAGGGAGAAACGTTTCCCCTTGCCCTCCTCTTCCTCGACCTCCCTCTCCTTTGGCCTCGGCTCCTTCCTCTCCAGAAAGGCTTCTCGCAGCTGAGCCAAGCTCTGCCCGGTGCGCGCCACGCAGCTCCTGTCGAGCTCCTCCAGCGTCTCTGTTTTGATTGAGAGCACGGCGAGATACTGCGAGGGGTTGTCGGGGTGTATGCGCAGTGGCGTGCCTTGAAGGCGACAGATGATGCCCAGAGGCTGCTGTTTGGGCCTCTGCACTGCAAGTTGCCATCCTAGTGTGACCAGTCCATGGCCCCTGCCCGGGGAAGCTGGTGCACCGGCCCCCATGACCTTCCTTTTGCCCCCACGCCTGTTGCAATCTGGCCCTTGCAGAGCTGTGGCAGCTGTGTTTTTGCCACGCTCCCTGCTCTCCTTCTGCAATGCGCTTGCCAGGCCTGCTAGAGCAATGGTGTATGCCAAGGTCCTTTGTGGCCCGGCTGCCCTGAGCTCCCGGCCATGTCCCGCACTCACATCATCAGGACGGCTCAAGGCTGCAGACGCGAGCGCCAGCAGTGCGTGCATCAGAGGTGTGGCAGGCAGTGCGGGGCTGTGTGCAGCAGGTCTCTGGTCCTCAGCCCTCATTTCCATGCACACATCTGCAAGGATGTTCTCAACAGCTTGCAGCATCCTTGCTTTTCCCAGCGCGGAAGACCCAGGCCTGGCCTCAGGCAAATAGGAGACAGGAGCTTGAATTGCTCGGGGGAGAGCGCCAGCTTCCTGCTTAGCTTTTGGAGAGGCAGGCACTCTCCTTGCCACATCCTCCAGAGCCTCAGCAGTGGCCGTGCATCTCAAAGAAGATCTGCAGGATTTTTCTGGAGGTCGACATGCGGATGCCGCTCTTTGACCTGTAGAGGCCTCCAGGCCTCCACGTGCCTGCCTAGCTGCCTTGGTTGCGTGAGGCGCTAAGCCGGGCCGATGCGGTGTCTCTGCTCTTGCACAAGGCCTGCTGTGCAGTGTCTCCCGGCGCCCCGGAGGAGCCTTCTTCACAAGGCTGCTGGAGGCATGAAGAGCTTGCACCGAGTCGAGAACCTCCCTCACAGTGTCCTCCGCCATCTGCAATCAAAGCCCATGAGGAAGGCCAAGTTACTGCTGCCCTTTACCCCTCCCCCCCAGCCTTCCCACATGCACACTCCCTGTGGCCCCTGAAACCCTCCACAACAGCAGCACTCTCCCACGCAGCTGGCTCCCAAAGGCTGCGTGGGGAGAAGGCTGGTCACCACTGGGCAAGAGATGGGCAAAGGCAGCTCCCTCGGAAACCTCGAGCCATGTCCTTGCCGACTGCCATGCAGAGCAGGCGCTCCTCCTGCTCCCTCCCACCACTTCCCGCCTGCTGCTTGGCAGCTATGCACAGTCAGGCAGAGGCTTTGCCACCATCGCTGCTCAGCTCGCTACCTTCGCGATGACGTCTTCAGGGTCTTGCCAGCTCTGTGGGCCGGGCAGCAACGGCCGCCTGTCCCTTTGCTGCGATGAAGTCGGGGTCGGGATGCGTTGCGTCACTGCATGCGGCTCCCGCTGGCCCCCCTGCAGGGAGAAGGAAGCACATGATGGAGGCGGTTGCGTTCGTACAAGCGGCCCCTCAGGCACAGGAAAGCCCGGCCCCATGGCAAAGGGAAGCTCATGGCCTAGCACGACCCAGCTGTGCTAAGCCTGGAGATGCTCTCTGACCCTCAGCACAGCTCACAGGCTCCATTTGGGCCTTGCAGCACCCCAGTCGGTGTGCTTTGTGCACCAGAAAATCCCCAGCACCAGCAAGAAATACCCCCTGGCCAGAGAAGATCAGGCCTGGCTCGCTTGCCCCACCTCCTCTTCCCCACCGTCCTCATGCTTTCCGTGCGGCTCCCAGCCCTGCTGCCTGCCTCTCCCTCCAGCCCCACCGCTCACCTTGCTTCTGCGCTTCGGCCTCACAGAAAGCCCATCCACGGGCTGGGAGCCGGCATTCGCCTGCCGCCCCTTGTCCATCAGCAGGAGCTTCTCCTGCGCACCTGCCACTCTGGCACTCAAGAGAGCTGCTCCCTCCTCAGCGAGCTGCTCTCCTCAGAGGGCACAGCCAGGGGCTCTGCTCCCAGCATGGACTCGGTCACCACGGGCACTGCCCCATCACAATGGCCTTGGGGGCATGATGCCACCCCCATCACAAAGCCCTGCACGTTGCCATGGGGACCCCCGTGACCACCTCCTGCTGGCCACCAGGGGCACCCGCATCACAAGGCCTTGCTGGTGACCGTGCTAGCACCGACATCACAAGGCCTTGCTGCTCACCGGGGGCACCTCCAGCACCAGGGCTTTGCCTCCCAGCCTCTGGTGCCAGCTTCTGAGCCCAGCTCCGAGCTGCCATCTGTGCCGCAGCAGGAATTTGCCTCTCCCCACCTCTCTGCCTCCTACACCGTGCAGATGCTGCCCTTCTTCAGGCCCTCTAGAGCACACAGCCAGCCACTGCAAGACCACTCCTCTTGCTCGGGCCACTAAGCCTCACCCATATGCCTCACCGTCCAGCCCTAGGCAGAGCGTCCTGCATTCCCGCTGCTTTCTCACAGAAAGGCCAACTGCCCCTCCGCACCTTCCCAGACGGGCCTTCCCAAAGAGGCTGCAGCCATCCACCGCAGCGCTCCAGGCATGCCACGCTGCAGGCCCGCAGCTGCACACAGACTGCAAAGTGCTCCTGTCTGGTCCCCAGGCTGCAGGCATTAGCGGACGGACCCCTGAGACAGGTGCCCGCCTCTGCAGATTTCCCACAAAAGCTGTCAGAGATTCATTTCTCCAGACTGTTGCTCTCTAAGCACTTCCCTATTGGCGTGCACGCACTGCGCTGGGCCCCTCCAGGCTTTCTTTGCTCCACATCACCCTGCACCTTTGCCTTGCCCTCCCACACCATCGCTTCCTCACTCTTCCATGCATCCTCCTCTCCCCTCAGGGGCACCGACTTTTGGGCTCTCCTCACCACCTTGGCCACCGGCTTGAGCCTCACGGCAGCACACGGGCACACTCTCCTCCTGATGAAGCCTGACACCCCCCAGCCTTGGTGCCTCGCTGCTGGCTCGCCTTCGGGACGTCCAGCTGCTGGACCGCCAGGCCACCTGGGCAAGCAGGCCCTGCCCTCACCTGTGCACCTCTTCCTACTCACGGGGCTTGTGCTTTTCTTGCTTTTGCCCCCAGGGGGCACGTGGGGACCATCTCTCCACGCCAGCCTTCATGCACAAAGAGGGGCCCACGCTCATGAAAACAAAGCCCTGCTGCCAGCACCAGCTGCACACCCAGGGGCTGACCTGCTGGATCCAAGCACTGCTGCTCAAGCCCATTCCCCTCACTGGCAGCATGCAGGAAAAACCCCACCTGCCCTGCCAGGCCTACAGCCATGTCATCACACTTGGTACTTTCCAGGCAGGATCCTTGTGTTAAGGAAGAGCAAACTGAAACTGCCTACAGGCAGCCGCTTAGCACAACTTCTCTAAAACTTGCCTGGCATGAGGAGCTAAATTTGCTGAAGCCTTAGGCCGCACTTATCGAAAATAATGAACTTTTACTTAGTCCAGTAAGAAAAGGGCCTCAGAGCTGGTTCCAGCTGGGAAGATAAGGCAGTTACAAGCAGTCTGCATTCCTTGCAATTACTGTTTTTATAGATCAAGCAGCCCCTGATACACAAAAGTATTTTAAAGAGCATATGCCAGGCTGGCAAGGGGAGGGGGCGCGGAAGAACCAGGGGAGATAGATGGAGTCAAAGTGAAGGTGGTGTACAATTAAGAGTTAATGATGTTTGTCATTCTTGGGGGGAACAAGGACACTGGAAGCAGGAATGCCCAGTGAGGCCCTGTGCACTTGGGAATAGAGGGGCCAGCATGAGGCAATCAAATCAGTCCACAATGACAGGAGATAGGAGACTCAGAAAATACTGTGGAAATGGGGGTAAATTCATGGGATGTAGATTTGGATTTGAAGGGCAGGTAATGGCAAATATAGAAGGCTTAGAAGTTCCCTTTCTAGTGGATACTGGAGCCACCCTTTCCCTTTTAAAGTTTGAGCCTAAAGGATGCAAGTCACCAGATAAAATAATGATGCAAGGAGTAGCGGGAAAAGGCAAACGAATGTTATCTAAGCCCTTAGTACTCACTATTGGGGGTAAAACAGTGTGGGGATGTATTATAATTTCCACAGACGCGCCCATGTGCCTTTTAGGGAGAGATCTCCTGCAAGCCTTGGATACTCAGATCTGCTTACAGCCAGAAGAGGTGGAATTAATAATTATGGGCTCATGTGTTCTGGCTAAGACACCAGAACCAGAGTCAACTAATCTGCAAATTCCAACAGGTTTAGAACCAGTTTCTAAAAAGTTATGGAGCTCTTCAGGAATGGATGTGGGACTACTGAAATCAGCTAGTCCAGTCTGGATAAAAACAAAGGGGGGATTGCCTCCTGCAGTTAAGCAATACCCTATCCCAAAGGAAGCAGAGAAGAGCATCCAAAAACAAATCAATCATTATTTGAAACTGGGTATCCTTAGAGTCTGTGAATCCCCGTACAACACCCCAATTCTGCCAGTTAAAAAGAACAGACAAGACTCTGATGGTGATCCAGAGTATCAGTTTGTACAAGACTTAAGGGCTATAAACCAACAGGTAGTTGCTCCACATCCAGTAGTCCCCGACCTATCAACCATTTTACTACAGATACCCCTTTGGGCAACTTATTTTACTGTGATCGACCTAACGGCAGCCTTTTTTAGTATACCGATAGCTGAAGATAGCCAAGATCTCTTGGCTTTCACTTGGAAGGGACAACAATTAACTTGGACGAGGCTGCCACAGGGATTTACTGGGTCTCCGACTATTTTTTCGCGTATACTCAAGAATGACCTCTCAGATATCGAACTTCCAGGACATTCTGTATTAATACAATATGTAGATGATTTGTTATTAGCAAGAAAAGATTAACACTCTTGCAGAAAAAGGGCATCGAGCATCTCTGTCTAAACTCCAGCTGTGTCAAAGAGAGGTAAAATATTTGGGTTTTATCTTAAAAGAAGGACACAGGTTAGTTGATCCAGAACGAGTAAAGACAACTCTTGATATGCCTCGTCCTGTAACAAAAAAACAACACGGGATTTTTAGGAGCTGTAGGATTTTGCCAACCGTGGATTCCTGGGTTAGCAGAACTTACTAAGCCTTTAGTGCAGGCAACAAAAAAGGAGGAGATGGAGCCTGTGGCCTGGGGCCCAGAAAGGGAGAAAGCTTTTACATCTGTGAAAAAAGCGTTGGTTTCAGCCCCTGCTCTAGGGTGACCAGATTATAGCAAACCATTCGAATTGTTTGTCCATGAGTGACAGGGAGTAGCAAGTGGGGTACTCACCCAAAAACTAGGCCCTCACCACAGACCAGTGGCCTATTACTCCACGCAGCTAGATGAGGTAGCTAAAGGCACTCCAGGATGCATCAGAGCAATAGCAGCTACGGCAGCTCTTACTGAAAAAAACATGACCTGTAGTTTTGGGTCACTCATTGACTGTGTATGTGCCACATGAAGTAGAACTGTTAATGAAACAATACGCGACTCAAGCACTATCCCCACAGAGAGCTCACCGCTATGAACTGATAATATTAAGGTCACATTATCTGCATGTAAAGAGATGCAACATCCTAAATCCAGCAACACTATTGCCTCTACCTGAGGATGGAGAACCACATCATTCCTGTGAGCAGGTGATCGTCAGCTCGAGCAAGCCCCGGGAGGACCTTAAAGACAAACCTTTGGAAAACCCAGACTTAGTTCCGTTTACAGATGGATCATCCTAGTATTTGGACGGAAGGCACCACTCCGGCTATGCTGTCACTAACCTCTTTGAGGTACTTGAGGCCAATCCTTTGTCTCTGTCTGTAAGTGCTCAAGGAGCAGAATTAATAGCATTGACCCAAGCAGCAAAAATCGGTAAGAACCTGCAGGTAAATATCTATACCGAGTCTAAATATGCATTTGGAGTATGTCATGTAACAGGGATGTTATGGAAAGAGCGAGGATTCTTTTCGTCATCAGGAAAGAAATTAGCTAATGGAGAAGAAATACGTAATTTGCTGGAAGCAGTCCAACTGCCCAAAGAAATTGCTGTAATACACTGCCCAGCCCATACTAAAGACACTACAGAAATTAGCAGAGGAAATGCTTTAGCCGACGCTGCTGCAAAAGCTGCAGCTCGACAACCTCTGAAAGAATGTATGGGGGCGGTTCCAAGGATGGACCAGAGTGAGTGGCCAAATTTAATAGACCCCAAAACTCTGTATGAAAAAGACTGCTCAGTGGAAGAGAAAAAACAATGGGAGCAGTGGGAAGCAAAACAAAGTGATGATGGAATATGGACAATTGGAGGAAAACCAATTCTACCAAAAAAAATAGTTAATTACTATAGCTAGGTGGTTTCATGATAAAGCTCATGGGGGAGCGGAGGCAATAGCTAAGCAGGTACAGAAAGTATGGGCTGCTCCAGGAATTTATGCAGCTGCTAAAAGAATAACAAACAGCTGCCTGACCTGCCAGAAGTTTTCAAATAACAAGCCAAGCTCAGAGTTCGGGTTGGGGGGCGCAACCATGGGCCTACTTCCCTTTCCAAAAGCTACAAATAGATTATGCGGATATGCCATCTGCCAATGGCTACAAACACTTGTTAGTGATAGTAGATCAGTTATCAGGCTGGGTAGAAGCTTTCCCAACAAGAAAGGCCGACACAGGGGGAGTGGTAAAAGCCTTACTGAAGGAAATCATACCCAGGTATGGGGTCCCAGAAGCCACTGATTCAGACAGGGGTGCCCATTTTACGGCAAGCATAATCACTCAGTTATATAAATCATGAGGAATAAAAAGAAACCTATTACCCCTTATCACCCACAATCTTCAGGACAAGTAGAAAGAATGAATAGAACACTAAAAGAAAAAACAGCAAGAATATGCACATGTCCTGGCCTAAAACGGCCAGAAACATTTAACTTAGCTCTATGGGATGTTTGAAATGTCCCATGGCAACCCATAGGACTAACACCAGCAGAAATTCTCTTTGGGAAACATTTAGCTGTACTAGGGACTTATTATTCCAGCTAAGACCAGCCTGTTAGACAGAGATGGACGACTAACCCAGTATGTTCTAAGTATGCAAAAAAGGTTTGAAAATCTTAAAAAATATATATATATGCGCTCAGTGATATCAATCCACACCACCTGAAATACAAGTGCTTGGTATACAGCCTGGGGATGAAGTTTTAGTTAAAGTATTTTCACAAAAATCCAAGTTAAAACCTAACTGCAACAGGCCATATACTGTCATACTATGTTCTTATTTTGCTGTTCAAGTTGAACTGTACTTGTATATGTTGCAAAAGAATGTGTATGTGTAAGAACACTTTGTAATCTTATATTCATAGATAACATTGGTGTAGATACAAGTAATCACTCAAATATTTGTATTTGTAACTTTACCAAAGATTATGGGATGCGACTTTAATTATTCAGCTCCTATTAGATCTTATCAATTGTTACAATCTAATTATACATTAATTCAAAATTTACTACCTAACCCCATTGGGATGAATCTCACCCTGGTATGGAAACTACTACAACATGATGATTTGAGTCGACTGCTAGAACGCATCCGAAACAATGGACAGAAAACTCTTAATCACCATTCATCATGAAGCGGGAGAGATGCACCACGTCTCAGAAAGGATAAAAAGGGATGGAGAACATCATGGCTGGGAAACTCTTCTAGGGTGGTCACCAACTACAACAGCGATTTATAATCACGTGTTGCACCCACTAGTAGTTGTGTTAACTTTAACTGTGTTATGCCTATTGCTTACGATCATATTATGCATAAGATTATGGAACGTGATAGCACGCCTTGAAAGGCTTCGAGAACTCTGTTTCAAGTATTAGCAGGGATGCTTCATAAAAACAAAGCGGGGAACTGTTAAAGAATAGCGAACTGAAACTGTCTAGAGGTAGCCGCTTAGCACAACTTCTCTAAAACTTGCTTAGCATGAGGAGCTAAATTTGCTGAAGCCTTAGGCCGCACTTAGCGAAAACAATGAACTTTTACTTAGTCCAGTAAGAAAAGGGCCTCAGAGCTGGTTCCAGCTGGGAAGATAAGGAAGTTACAAGCAGTCTGCATTCCTGCGTCTCACACTCCCAAAGGGAGGGTGTCTGCAGCAATGCGTCTCACACTCCCAAAGGGAGGGTGTCAAGGCTTTGAAGTAAGACCAGTGCAGGGCATTAGGACCTTGAGGGGCAAAGCCTTAGCTCACTGCTGGGGCAGTGTTCATTGTTATGATTTAGAATCACCTCCTCCTCAGGACCTTGAGACACAACAGTAAGACCCCACAAAAACAGAGGTACAACCGTCAGCAGAGACTGCAAAAAACAAAAATAAGGAGAAAAACAGCTTACCTCAGAATGACGATGAGACCCAATGAGGACCAAAAAATTACTATTGGTCTAACTACCACGTGAAGGGTGGGAAATGTACGTTGAAAAAACTATAATTGCCCAGGATTTGTTTATGTTAGGGTCCCTCTTCGGAGGCACCCAGCTCGAGCTGTAATTACTGCACGCGCGTCATTAATATTTAATTCTTTAATTTGTTTTGATTTGGCTCTGAATTTTTCTGCGGAAACCTAGCGTCAAGCCCTCTTATGGTGGCCAACAAGCCTAATTTCCATAGAATTTCCATAACAATAACTGGGCATGGGCGCGGGAGCATTTGAGCCAGGAGGGAGGGAGGAAAGAAACCTGCCGAACGTAACACTTGTGCTAGCAGATACTAGTACCCCGGACTGTGCTCCAAAAGTTTCTGCTCCACCTGATATACCTGATGATCTCTCTGTCATTGCTTCTCCTTCTCCTCCTCCTTCTCCCTCTACTCCATTGGCTGCCGGACTCTATCCTATGATCCCCAACGTGCTGACTAACCCTGCCGCTTTACAGCCGGGGGGAAAGGGAGGGGCCAGTCCTCCACCTCCTGTGCTGCGGGTATTTACTAATCAGCCCTGGCACCCTGGCCATCTCGCCTTATGGGGGGGGAAAATGCAGAGATTAAGAAAAGATGCAGGGCGATGTGTCCAGTTATTTTCTAGTATCTGCACTGGGCACAACCCAAACTGGAGTGATACCCAAATTCTTTTGAGGGAATTATTTCAACCAAATGAAGGGGATAAGATAATTAAAGATGCGGAAGAAGCGCAGCAAGCCGGGGGAAATAGAAACCTCTGGCTAGCAAATGATCCAAATTGGGATTATAATAATGCAGGAGATAGAGCTGTGTGTCCAACAGGACTTTGAAATTTAGTAGAAGTAATTAGAGCATGCAGAGAGTTAGGAGTAAATTGGACTAGAGTGCAAGAATGCAGACAGTGATTAGATGAACACCCCCAAGACTTCTGGGGACTTTTGCGGTAAGCCCCGCTAAAATAGGGAGGAATGACCCCACAAAACTTCAATGATGCTCTCGCAATTAGTGTTTTTATAGATCAAGCAGCCCCTGATACACAAAAGTATTTTAAAGAGCATATGGCAGGCTGGCAAGGGGAGGGGCGCGGAAGAACCAGGGGAGATAGATGGAATCAAAGTGAAGGGGGTGTACAATTAAGAGTTAATGATGTTTGTCATTCTTGGGGGGAACAAGGACACTGGAAGCAGGAATGCCCAGTGAGGCCCTGTGCACTTGGGAATAGAGGGGCCAGCATGAGGCAATCAAATATTGAGAAGGAGACCAGGCAATTCCCAGGCAGTCCACAATGACAGGAGATAGGAGACTCAGAAAATACTGTGGAAATGGGGGTAAATTTATGGGATGTAGATTTGGATTTGAAGGGCAGGTAATGGCAAATATAGAAGGCTTAGAAGTTCCCTTTCTAGTGGATACTGGAGCCACCCTTTCCCTTTTAAAGTTTGAGCCTAAAGGATGCAAGTCACCAGATAAAATAATGACGCAAGGAGTAGCGGGAAAAGGCGAACGAATGTTATCTAAGCCCTTATTGCTTACTATTGGAGGTAAAAGAGCGTGGGGATGTATTACAATTTCCACAGACGCGCCCATGTGCCTTTTAGGGAGAGATCTCCTGCAAGCCTTGGATACTCAGATCTGCTTACAGCCAGAAGAGGTGGAATTAATAATTATGGGCTCATGTGTTCTGGCTAAGACACCAGAACCAGAGTCGACTAATCTGCAAATTCCAACAAGGTTAGAATCAGTTCCTAAACGGTTATGGAGCTCTTCAGGAATGGATGTGGGACTACTGAAATCAGCTAGTCCAGTCTGGATAAAAACAAAGGGGGGATTGCCTCCTGCAGTTAAGCAATACCCTATCCCAAAGGAAGCAGAGAAGAGCATCCAAAAACAAACCGATCATTACCTGAAACTGGGTATCCTTAGAGTCTGTGAATCCCCATATAACACCCCAATTCTGCCAGTTAAAAAGAACAGACAAGACTCTGATGGTGATCCAGAGTATCGCTTTGTACAAGACTTGAGGGCTATAAACCAACAGGTAGTTGCTCCACATCCAGTAGTCCCCGACCCATCAACCATTTTACTACAGATACCCCTTTGGGCAACTTATTTTACTGTGATCGACCTAACAGCAGCCTTTTTTAGTATACCGATAGCTGAAGATAGCCAAGATCTCCTGGCTTTCACTTGGAAGGGACAACAATTAACTTGGACGAGGCTGCCACAGGGATTTACTGGGTCTCTGACTATTCTTTCGCGCAAACTCAAAAATGACCTCTCAGATATCGAACTTCCAGGACATTCTGTAGTAATACAATATGTAGATGATTTGTTATTAGCAAGTAAAGATTAACACTCTTGCAGAAAAAGGGCATCGAGCATCTCTGTCTAAACTCCAGCTGTGTCAAAGAGAGGTAAAATATTTGGGTTTTATCTTAAAAGAAGGACACAGGTTAGTTGATCCAGAACGAGTAAAGACAACTCTTGATATGCCTCGTCCTGTAACAAAAAAACAACACGGGATTTTTAGGAGCTGTAGGATTTTGCCAACCGTGGATTCCTGGGTTAGCAGAACTTACTAAGCCTCTAGTGCAGGCAACAAAAAAGGAGGAGATAGAGCCTGTGGCCTGGGGCCCAGAAAGGGAGAAAGCTTTTACATCTGTGAAAAAAGCGTTGGTTTCAGCCCCTGCTCTAGGGTTACCAGATTATAGCAAACCATTGGAATTATTTGTCCATGAACGACAGGGAGTAGCAAGTGGGATACTCACCCAAAAACTAGGTCCTCACCATAGACCAGTGGCCTATTACTCCACGCAGCTAGATGAGGTAGCTAAAGGCACTCCAGAATGCATCAGAGCAATAGCAGCTACGGCAGCTCTTACTGAAAAAAACATGACCTGTAGTTTTGGGTCACTCATTGACTGTGTATGTGCCACATGAAGTAGAACTGTCAATGAAACAATACGTGACTCAAGCACTATCCCCACAGAGAGCTCACCGCTATGAACTGATAATACTGCATGCAGATAATGGGACCTTAAAGAGATGCAACATCTTAAATCCAGCAACACTACTGCCTCTACCTGAGGATGGAGAGCCACATCATTCCTGTGAGCAGGTGATCATCAGCTCGAGCAAGCCCCGGGAGGACCTTAAAGACAAACCTTTGGAAAACCCAGACTTAGTTCCGTTTACAGATGGATCATCCTATTATTTGGACGGAAGGCACCACTCCGGCTATGCTGTCACTAACCTCTTTGAGGTACTTGAGGCCAATCCTTTGTCTCCGTCTGTAAGTGCTCAAGCAGCAGAATTAATAGCATTGACCCAAGCAGCAAAAATCGGTAAGAACCTGCAGGTAAATATCTATACCGATTCTAAATATGCATTTGGAGTAGGTCATGTAACAGGGATGTTATGGAAAGAGCGAGGATTCTTTTCGTCATCAGGAAAGAAATTAGCTAATGGAGAAGAAATACGTAATTTGCTGGAAGCAGTCCAACTGCCCAAAGAAATTGCTGTAATACACTGCCCAGCCCATACTAAAGACACTACAGAAATTAGCAGAGGAAATGCTTTAGCCGACGCTGCTGCGAAGGCTGCAGCTCGACAACCTCTGAGAGAATGTATGGGTGTAGTTCCAAGGATGGACCAGAGTGAACGGCCAATTTTAATAGACCCCAAAACCATGTATGAAAAAGACTGCTCAGTGGAAGAGAAAAAACAATGGGAGCAGTGGGAAGCAAAACAAAGTGATGATGGAATATGGACACTTGGAAGAAAACCAATTCTACCAAAAAAAAAAATATTTAATTACTATAGCTAGGTGGTTTCACGATAAAGCTCTTGGGGGAGCGGAGGCAATAGCTAAGCAGGTACAGAAAGTATGGGCCGCTCCAGGAATCTACGCGGCTGCAAAAAGAATAACAAATAGCTGCCCGACCTGCCAGAAGTTTTCAAATAACAAGCCAAGCTCAGAGTTAGGGGGACGGTCATGGGCCTACTTCCCTTTCCAGAAGCTACAAATAGATTATGCGGATATGCCATCTGCCAATGGCTACAAACACTTGTTAGTGATAGTAGATCAGTTATCAGGCTGGGTAGAAGCTTTCCCAACAAGAAAGGCCGACACACGGGGAGTGGTAAAAGCCTTACTGAAGGAAATCATACCCAGGTATGGGGTCCCAGAAGCCACTGATTCAGACAGGGGTGCCCATTTTACAGCAAGCATAATCACTCAGTTATAGAAATCATTAGGCATAAAAAGAAACCTACAACCCCTTATCACCCACAATCTTCAGGACAAGTAGAAAGAATGAATAGAACACTAAAAGGAAAAATAGCAAGAATATGCGCACATGCTAGCCTAAAATGGCTGGGTAGGACCTTTCCCAACAAGAACGGCTGACGCAGGGCGGGTAGTAAAAGCCTTACTGAAAGAAATCATACCCAGGTATAGAGTCCCAGAAGCCATGGATTCAGACAGGGGTGCCCATTTTATGGCAAGCATAATCAGTCAGTTCTATAAATCATGAGGAATAAAAGGAAATCTATGTACCCCTTATCACCCACAATCTTCAGGACAAGTAGAAAGAATGAACAGCACATTAAAAGAAAAAATAGCAAGAAATGCACACATGCTAGCCTCAAATGGCCAGAAGCATTAAACTTAGCTCTATGGGATGTTTGAAATGTCCCATGGCAACCCATAGGACTAACACCAGCAGAAATTCTCTTTGGGAAACATTTAGCTGTACTAGGGACTTGTTATGCCAGCTAAGACTAGCCTGTTAGACGGGGATGAATGACTAACCCAGTATGTTCTAAGTATGCAAAAAAGGTTTGAAAATCTTTGAAATAAATAAATATATGCTCAATGATATCAATCCACACCACCTGAAATACAAGTGCCTGGTATACAGCCTGGGGATGAAGTTTTAGTTAAAGTATTTTCACAAAAAATCCAGGTTAAAACCTAAATGGAACGGGCCATATACTATCATACTGTGTTCTTATTTTGCTGTTCAAGTTGAACTGTACTTGTACATGTTAAAAAAAGAATGTGTATGTGTAAGACCACTTTGTAATCTTACATTCATAGATGGCATTGTTGTAGATACAAGTAATTAATTACTCAAATATTTGTATTTGTAACATTACCCAAAATTATGGGATGCGACTTTAATCATTCAGCTCCTATTAGATCTTATCAATTGTTACAATCTAATTATACACTAATTCAAAATTTACTACCTAACCCCATTGGAAAGAATCTCACACTAGTGAAGAAACTACTACAACATGACAACCTGCGTCGACTGCTAGAACGTACCCGAAACAATGGACAAAAAAACCTCTAATCACCATTCATCATGAAGCAGAAGAGATGCACCACGTCTCGGAAAGGATAAAAAGGGATGGAGAACATCATGGCTGGGAAACTCTTCTAGGGTGGTCACCAACTACAACAGCGATTTATAATCACGTGTTGCACCCACTAGTAGTTGTGTTAACTTTAACTGTGTTATGCCTATTGCTTACGATCATATTATGCATAAGATTATGGAACGTGATAGCACACCTTGAAAGGCTTCGAGAACTCTGTTTCAAGTATTAGCAGGGATGCTTCATAAAAACAAAGCGGGGAACTGTTAAAGAATAGCGAACTGAAACTGTCTAGAGGTAGCCACTTAGCACAACTTCTCTAAAACTTGCTTAGCATGAGGAGCTAAATTTGCTGAAGCCTTAGGCCGCACTTAGCGAAAACAATGAACTTTTACTTAGTCCAGTAAGAAAAGGGCCTCAGAGCTGGTTCCAGCTGGGAAGATAAGGAAGTTACAAGCAGTCTGCATTCCTGCGTCTCACACTCCCAAAGGGAGGGTGTCTGCAGCAATGCGTCTCACACTCCCAAAGGGAGGGTGTCAAGGCTTTGAAGTAAGACCAGTGCAGGGCATTAGGACCTTGAGGGGCAAAGCCTTAGCTCACTGCTGGGGCAGTGTTCATTGTTATGATTTAGAATCACCTCCTCCTCAGGACCTTGAGACACAACAGTAAGACCCCACAAAAACAGAGGTACAACCGTCAGCAGAGACTGCAAAAAACAAAAATAAGGAGAAAAACAGCTTACCTCAGAATGACGATGAGACCCAATGAGGAGCAGGAGACCCCAGACCAAAAAATTACTATTGGTCTAACTACCACGTGAAGGGTGGGAAATGTACGTTGAAAAAACTATAATTGCCCAGGATTTGTTTATGTTAGGGTCCCTCTTCGGAGGCACCCAGCTCGAGCTGTAATTACTGCACGCACGTCATTAATATTTAATTCTTTAATTTGTTTTGATTTGGCTCTGAATTTTTCTGCGGAAACCTAGCGTCGAGCCCTCTTATGGTGGCCAACAAGCCTAATTTCCATAGAATTTCCATAACAATAACTGGGCATGGGCGCGGGAGCATTTGAGCCAGGAGGGAGGGAGGAAAGAAACCTGCCGAACGTAACACTTGTGCTAGCAGATACTAGTACCCCGGACTGTGCTCCAAAAGTTTCTGCTCCACCTGATATACCTGATGATCTCTCTGTCATTACTTCTCCTTCTCCTCCTCCTTCTCCCTCTACTCCATTGGCTGCCGGACTCTATCCTATGATCCCCAACGTGCTGACTAACCCTGCCGCTTTACAGCCAGGGGGAAAGGGAGGGGCCAGTCCCCCTCCTCCTGTGCTGCGGGTATTTACTAATCAGCCCTGGCACCCCGGCCATCTCGCCTTATGGGGGGGTAAAATGCAGAGATTAAGAAAAGATGCAGGGCGATGTGTCCAATTATTTTCTAATATCTGCACTGGGCACAACCCAAACTGGAGTGATACCCAAATTCTTTTGAGGGAATTATTTCAACCAAATGAAGGGGATAAGATAATTAAAGATGCAGAAGAAGCGCAGCAAGCCGGGGGAAATAGAAACCTCTGGCTAGCAAATGGTCCAAATTGGGATTGTAATAATGCAGGAGATAGAGCTGTGTGTCCAACAGGACTTTGAAATTTAGTAGAAGTAATTAGAGCATGCAGAGAGTTAGGAGTAAATTGGACTAGAGTGCAAGAATGCAGACAGTGATTAGATGAACACCCCCAAGACTTCTGGGGACTTTTGCGGTAAGCCCCGCTAAAATAGGGAGGAATGACCCCACAAAACTTCAATGATGCTCTCGCAATTAGTGTTTTTATAGATCAAGCAGCCCCTGATACACAAAAGTATTTTAAAGAGCATATGGCAGGCTGGCAAGGGGAGGGGCGCGGAAGAACCAGGGGAGATAGATGGAATCAAAGTGAAGGGGGTGTACAATTAAGAGTTAATGATGTTTGTCATTCTTGGGGGGAACAAGGACACTGGAAGCAGGAATGCCCAGTGAGGCCCTGTGCACTTGGGAATAGAGGGGCCAGCATGAGGCAATCAAATATTGAGAAGGAGACCAGGCAATTCCCAGGCAGTCCACAATGACAGGAGATAGGAGACTCAGAAAATACTGTGGAAATGGGGGTAAATTTATGGGATGTAGATTTGGATTTGAAGGGCAGGTAATGGCAAATATAGAAGGCTTAGAAGTTCCCTTTCTAGTGGATACTGGAGCCACCCTTTCCCTTTTAAAGTTTGAGCCTAAAGGATGCAAGTCACCAGATAAAATAATGATGCAAGGAGTAGCGGGAAAAGGCGAACGAATGTTATCTAAGCCCTTATTGCTTACTATTGGAGGTAAAAGAGCGTGGGGATGTATTACAATTTCCACAGACGCGCCCATGTGCCTTTTAGGGAGAGATCTCCTGCAAGCCTTGGATACTCAGATCTGCTTACAGCCAGAAGAGGTGGAATTAATAATTATGGGCTCATGTGTTCTGGCTAAGACACCAGAACCAGAGTCGACTAATCTGCAAATTCCAACAAGGTTAGAATCAGTTCCTAAACGGTTATGGAGCTCTTCAGGAATGGATGTGGGACTACTGAAATCAGCTAGTCCAGTCTGGATAAAAACAAAGGGGGGATTGCCTCCTGCAGTTAAGCAATACCCTATCCCAAAGGAAGCAGAGAAGAGCATCCAAAAACAAACCGATCATTACCTGAAACTGGGTATCCTTAGAGTCTGTGAATCCCCATATAACACCCCAATTCTGCCAGTTAAAAAGAACAGACAAGACTCTGATGGTGATCCAGAGTATCGCTTTGTACAAGACTTGAGGGCTATAAACCAACAGGTAGTTGCTCCACATCCAGTAGTCCCCGACCCATCAACCATTTTACTACAGATACCCCTTTGGGCAACTTATTTTACTGTGATCGACCTAACAGCAGCCTTTTTTAGTATACCGATAGCTGAAGATAGCCAAGATCTCCTGGCTTTCACTTGGAAGGGACAACAATTAACTTGGACGAGGCTGCCACAGGGATTTACTGGGTCTCTGACTATTCTTTCGCGCAAACTCAAAAATGACCTCTCAGATATCGAACTTCCAGGACATTCTGTAGTAATACAATATGTAGATGATTTGTTATTAGCAAGTAAAGATTAACACTCTTGCAGAAAAAGGGCATCGAGCATCTCTGTCTAAACTCCAGCTGTGTCAAAGAGAGGTAAAATATTTGGGTTTTATCTTAAAAGAAGGACACAGGTTAGTTGATCCAGAACGAGTAAAGACAACTCTTGATATGCCTCGTCCTGTAACAAAAAAACAACACGGGATTTTTAGGAGCTGTAGGATTTTGCCAACCGTGGATTCCTGGGTTAGCAGAACTTACTAAGCCTCTAGTGCAGGCAACAAAAAAGGAGGAGATAGAGCCTGTGGCCTGGGGCCCAGAAAGGGAGAAAGCTTTTACATCTGTGAAAAAAGCGTTGGTTTCAGCCCCTGCTCTAGGGTTACCAGATTATAGCAAACCATTGGAATTATTTGTCCATGAACGACAGGGAGTAGCAAGTGGGATACTCACCCAAAAACTAGGTCCTCACCATAGACCAGTGGCCTATTACTCCACGCAGCTAGATGAGGTAGCTAAAGGCACTCCAGAATGCATCAGAGCAATAGCAGCTACGGCAGCTCTTACTGAAAAAAACATGACCTGTAGTTTTGGGTCACTCATTGACTGTGTATGTGCCACATGAAGTAGAACTGTCAATGAAACAATACGTGACTCAAGCACTATCCCCACAGAGAGCTCACCGCTATGAACTGATAATACTGCATGCAGATAATGGGACCTTAAAGAGATGCAACATCTTAAATCCAGCAACACTACTGCCTCTACCTGAGGATGGAGAGCCACATCATTCCTGTGAGCAGGTGATCATCAGCTCGAGCAAGCCCCGGGAGGACCTTAAAGACAAACCTTTGGAAAACCCAGACTTAGTTCCGTTTACAGATGGATCATCCTATTATTTGGACGGAAGGCACCACTCCGGCTATGCTGTCACTAACCTCTTTGAGGTACTTGAGGCCAATCCTTTGTCTCCGTCTGTAAGTGCTCAAGCAGCAGAATTAATAGCATTGACCCAAGCAGCAAAAATCGGTAAGAACCTGCAGGTAAATATCTATACCGATTCTAAATATGCATTTGGAGTAGGTCATGTAACAGGGATGTTATGGAAAGAGCGAGGATTCTTTTCGTCATCAGGAAAGAAATTAGCTAATGGAGAAGAAATACGTAATTTGCTGGAAGCAGTCCAACTGCCCAAAGAAATTGCTGTAATACACTGCCCAGCCCATACTAAAGACACTACAGAAATTAGCAGAGGAAATGCTTTAGCCGACGCTGCTGCGAAGGCTGCAGCTCGACAACCTCTGAGAGAATGTATGGGTGTAGTTCCAAGGATGGACCAGAGTGAACGGCCAATTTTAATAGACCCCAAAACCATGTATGAAAAAGACTGCTCAGTGGAAGAGAAAAAACAATGGGAGCAGTGGGAAGCAAAACAAAGTGATGATGGAATATGGACACTTGGAAGAAAACCAATTCTACCAAAAAAAAAAATATTTAATTACTATAGCTAGGTGGTTTCACGATAAAGCTCTTGGGGGAGCGGAGGCAATAGCTAAGCAGGTACAGAAAGTATGGGCCGCTCCAGGAATCTACGCGGCTGCAAAAAGAATAACAAATAGCTGCCCGACCTGCCAGAAGTTTTCAAATAACAAGCCAAGCTCAGAGTTAGGGGGACGGTCATGGGCCTACTTCCCTTTCCAGAAGCTACAAATAGATTATGCGGATATGCCATCTGCCAATGGCTACAAACACTTGTTAGTGATAGTAGATCAGTTATCAGGCTGGGTAGAAGCTTTCCCAACAAGAAAGGCCGACACACGGGGAGTGGTAAAAGCCTTACTGAAGGAAATCATACCCAGGTATGGGGTCCCAGAAGCCACTGATTCAGACAGGGGTGCCCATTTTACAGCAAGCATAATCACTCAGTTATAGAAATCATTAGGCATAAAAAGAAACCTACAACCCCTTATCACCCACAATCTTCAGGACAAGTAGAAAGAATGAATAGAACACTAAAAGGAAAAATAGCAAGAATATGCGCACATGCTAGCCTAAAATGGCTGGGTAGGACCTTTCCCAACAAGAACGGCTGACGCAGGGCGGGTAGTAAAAGCCTTACTGAAAGAAATCATACCCAGGTATAGAGTCCCAGAAGCCATGGATTCAGACAGGGGTGCCCATTTTATGGCAAGCATAATCAGTCAGTTCTATAAATCATGAGGAATAAAAGGAAATCTATGTACCCCTTATCACCCACAATCTTCAGGACAAGTAGAAAGAATGAACAGCACATTAAAAGAAAAAATAGCAAGAAATGCACACATGCTAGCCTCAAATGGCCAGAAGCATTAAACTTAGCTCTATGGGATGTTTGAAATGTCCCATGGCAACCCATAGGACTAACACCAGCAGAAATTCTCTTTGGGAAACATTTAGCTGTACTAGGGACTTGTTATGCCAGCTAAGACTAGCCTGTTAGACGGGGATGAATGACTAACCCAGTATGTTCTAAGTATGCAAAAAAGGTTTGAAAATCTTTGAAATAAATAAATATATGCTCAATGATATCAATCCACACCACCTGAAATACAAGTGCCTGGTATACAGCCTGGGGATGAAGTTTTAGTTAAAGTATTTTCACAAAAAATCCAGGTTAAAACCTAAATGGAACGGGCCATATACTATCATACTGTGTTCTTATTTTGCTGTTCAAGTTGAACTGTACTTGTACATGTTAAAAAAAGAATGTGTATGTGTAAGACCACTTTGTAATCTTACATTCATAGATGGCATTGTTGTAGATACAAGTAATTAATTACTCAAATATTTGTATTTGTAACATTACCCAAAATTATGGGATGCGACTTTAATCATTCAGCTCCTATTAGATCTTATCAATTGTTACAATCTAATTATACACTAATTCAAAATTTACTACCTAACCCCATTGGAAAGAATCTCACACTAGTGAAGAAACTACTACAACATGACAACCTGCGTCGACTGCTAGAACGTACCCGAAACAATGGACAAAAAAACCTCTAATCACCATTCATCATGAAGCAGAAGAGATGCACCACGTCTCGGAAAGGATAAAAAGGGATGGAGAACATCATGGCTGGGAAACTCTTCTAGGGTGGTCACCAACTACAACAGCGATTTATAATCACGTGTTGCACCCACTAGTAGTTGTGTTAACTTTAACTGTGTTATGCCTATTGCTTACGATCATATTATGCATAAGATTATGGAACGTGATAGCACACCTTGAAAGGCTTCGAGAACTCTGTTTCAAGTATTAGCAGGGATGCTTCATAAAAACAAAGCGGGGAACTGTTAAAGAATAGCGAACTGAAACTGTCTAGAGGTAGCCACTTAGCACAACTTCTCTAAAACTTGCTTAGCATGAGGAGCTAAATTTGCTGAAGCCTTAGGCCGCACTTAGCGAAAACAATGAACTTTTACTTAGTCCAGTAAGAAAAGGGCCTCAGAGCTGGTTCCAGCTGGGAAGATAAGGAAGTTACAAGCAGTCTGCATTCCTGCGTCTCACACTCCCAAAGGGAGGGTGTCTGCAGCAATGCGTCTCACACTCCCAAAGGGAGGGTGTCAAGGCTTTGAAGTAAGACCAGTGCAGGGCATTAGGACCTTGAGGGGCAAAGCCTTAGCTCACTGCTGGGGCAGTGTTCATTGTTATGATTTAGAATCACCTCCTCCTCAGGACCTTGAGACACAACAGTAAGACCCCACAAAAACAGAGGTACAACCGTCAGCAGAGACTGCAAAAAACAAAAATAAGGAGAAAAACAGCTTACCTCAGAATGACAATGAGACACAATGAGGAGCAGGAGACCCCAGACCAAAAAATTACTATTGGTCTAACTACCACGTGAAGGGTGGGAAATGTACGTTGAAAAAACTATAATTGCCCAGGATTTGTTTATGTTAGGGTCCCTCTTCGGAGGCACCCAGCTCGAGCTGTAATTACTGCACGCACGTCATTAATATTTAATTCTTTAATTTGTTTTGATTTGGCTCTGAATTTTTCTGCGGAAACCTAGCGTCGAGCCCTCTTATGGTGGCCAACAAGCCTAATTTCCATAGAATTTCCATAACAATAACTGGGCATGGGCGCGGGAGCATTTGAGCCAGGAGGGAGGGAGGAAAGAAACCTGCCGAACGTAACACTTGTGCTAGCAGATACTAGTACCCCGGACTGTGCTCCAAAAGTTTCTGCTCCACCTGATATACCTGATGATCTCTCTGTCATTACTTCTCCTTCTCCTCCTCCTTCTCCCTCTACTCCATTGGCTGCCGGACTCTATCCTATGATCCCCAACGTGCTGACTAACCCTGCCGCTTTACAGCCAGGGGGAAAGGGAGGGGCCAGTCCCCCTCCTCCTGTGCTGCGGGTATTTACTAATCAGCCCTGGCACCCCGGCCATCTCGCCTTATGGGGGGGTAAAATGCAGAGATTAAGAAAAGATGCAGGGCGATGTGTCCAATTATTTTCTAATATCTGCACTGGGCACAACCCAAACTGGAGTGATACCCAAATTCTTTTGAGGGAATTATTTCAACCAAATGAAGGGGATAAGATAATTAAAGATGCAGAAGAAGCGCAGCAAGCCGGGGGAAATAGAAACCTCTGGCTAGCAAATGGTCCAAATTGGGATTGTAATAATGCAGGAGATAGAGCTGTGTGTCCAACAGGACTTTGAAATTTAGTAGAAGTAATTAGAGCATGCAGAGAGTTAGGAGTAAATTGGACTAGAGTGCAAGAATGCAGACAGTGATTAGATGAACACCCCCAAGACTTCTGGGGACTTTTGCGGTAAGCCCCGCTAAAATAGGGAGGAATGACCCCACAAAACTTCAATGATGCTCTCGCAATTAGTGTTTTTATAGATCAAGCAGCCCCTGATACACAAAAGTATTTTAAAGAGCATATGGCAGGCTGGCAAGGGGAGGGGCGCGGAAGAACCAGGGGAGATAGATGGAATCAAAGTGAAGGGGGTGTACAATTAAGAGTTAATGATGTTTGTCATTCTTGGGGGGAACAAGGACACTGGAAGCAGGAATGCCCAGTGAGGCCCTGTGCACTTGGGAATAGAGGGGCCAGCATGAGGCAATCAAATATTGAGAAGGAGACCAGGCAATTCCCAGGCAGTCCACAATGACAGGAGATAGGAGACTCAGAAAATACTGTGGAAATGGGGGTAAATTTATGGGATGTAGATTTGGATTTGAAGGGCAGGTAATGGCAAATATAGAAGGCTTAGAAGTTCCCTTTCTAGTGGATACTGGAGCCACCCTTTCCCTTTTAAAGTTTGAGCCTAAAGGATGCAAGTCACCAGATAAAATAATGATGCAAGGAGTAGCGGGAAAAGGCGAACGAATGTTATCTAAGCCCTTATTGCTTACTATTGGAGGTAAAAGAGCGTGGGGATGTATTATAATTTCCACAGACGCGCCCATGTGCCTTTTAGGGAGAGATCTCCTGCAAGCCTTGGATACTCAGATCTGCTTACAGCCAGAAGAGGTGGAATTAATAATTATGGGCTCATGTGTTCTGGCTAAGACACCAGAACCAGAGTCGACTAATCTGCAAATTCCAACAAGGTTAGAATCAGTTCCTAAACGGTTATGGAGCTCTTCAGGAATGGATGTGGGACTACTGAAATCAGCTAGTCCAGTCTCGATAAAAACAAAGGGGGGATTGCCTCCTGCAGTTAAGCAATACCCTATCCCAAAGGAAGCAGAGAAGAGCATCCAAAAACAAATCAATCATTATTTGAAACTGGGTATCCTTAGAGTCTGTGAATCCCCGTACAACACCCCAATTCTGCCAGTTAAAAAGAACAGGCAAGATTCTGATGGTGTTCCAGAGTATCAGTTTATACAAGACTTAGGGGCTATAAACCAACATGTAGTTGCTCCACATCCAGTAGTCCCTAACCCATCAACCATTTTACTACAGATACCCCTTTGGGCAACTTATTTTACTGTGATTGACCTAACGGCAGCTTTTTTTAGTATACCGATAGCTGAAGATAGCCAAGATCTCTTGGCTTTCACTTGGAAGGGACAACAATTAACTTGGACAAGGCTGCCACAGGGATTTACTGGGTCTCTGACTATTCTTTCGCGTATACTCAAAAATGACCTCTCAGATATCGAACTTCCAGGACATTCTGTAGTAATACAATATGTAGATGATATGTTATTAGCAAGTAAAGATTATGAGACATTTTTAAAAGACACTGTTTCTCCATGTAACGCTCTTGCAGAAAAAGGGCATCAGGCATCTCTGTCTAAACTCCAGCTGTGTCAAAGAGAGGTAAAATATTTGGGTTTTATCTTAAAAGAAGGACACAGGTTAGTTGATCCAGAACGAGTAAAGACAATTCTTGATATGCCTCGTCCTGTAACAAAAAAACAACACGGGATTTTTAGGAGCTGTAGGATTTTGCCAACCGTGGATTCCTGGGTTAGCAGAACTTACTAAGCCTTTAGTGCAGGCAACAAAAAAGGAGGAGATAGAGCCTGTGGCCTGGGGCCCAGAAAGGGAGAAAGCTTTTACATCTGTGAAAAAAGCGTTGGTTTCAGCCCCTGCTCTAGGGTTACCAGATTATAGCAAACCATTGGAATTATTTGTCCATGAACGACAGGGAGTAGCAAGTGGGGTACTCACCCAAAAACTAGGCCCTCACCACAGACCAGTGGCCTATTATTCCACGCAGCTAGATGAGGTAGCTAAAGGCACTCCAGGATGCATCAGAGCAATAGCAGCTATGGCAGCTCTTACTGAAAAAAACATGACCTGTAGTTTTGGGTCACTCATTGACTGTGTATGTGCCACATGAAGTAGAACTGTCAATGAAACAATACGTGACTCAAGCACTATCCCCACAGAGAGCTCACCGCTATGAACTGATAATACTGCATGCAGATAATGGGACCTTAAAGAGATGCAACATCTTAAATCCAGCAACACTATTGCCTCTACCTGAGGATGGAGAACCACATCATTCCTGTGAGCAGGTGATCGTCAGCTCGAGCAAGCCCCGGGAGGACCTTAAAGACGAACCTTTGGGAAACCCAGACTTAGTTCCGTTTACAGATGGATCATCCTAGTATTTGGACGGAAGGCACCACTCCGGCTATGCTGTCACTAACCTCTTTGAGGTACTTGAGGCCAATCCTTTGTCTCCGTCTGTAAGTGCTCAAGGAGCAGAATTAATAGCATTGACCCAAGCAGTAAAAATCGGTAAGAACCTGCAGGTAAATATCTATACCGATTCTAAATATGCATTTGGAGTAGGTCATGTAACAGGGATGTTATGGAAAGAGCGAGGATTCTTTTCGTCATCAGGAAAGAAATTAGCTAATGGAGAAGAAATACGTAATTTGCTGGAAGCAGTCCAACTGCCCAAAGAAATTGCTGTAATACACTGCCCAGCCCATACTAAAGACACTACAGAAATTAGCAGAGGAAATGCTTTAGCCGACGCTGCTGCGAAGGCTGCAGCTCGACAACCTCTGAGAGAATGTATGGGGGCAGTTCCAAGGATGGACCAGAGTGAATGGCCAATTTTAATAGACCCCAAAACCACGTATGAAAAAGACTGCTCAGTGGAAGAGAAAAAACAATGGGAGCAGTGGGAAGCAAAACAAAGTGATGATGGAATATGGACACTTGGAAGAAAACCAATTCTACCAAAAAAAAAAATTTAATTACTATAGCTAGGTGGTTTCACGATAAAGCTCATGGGGGAGCGGAGGCGGTGGCTAACCAGGTACAGAAAGTATGGGCTGCTCCAGGAATCTACGCGGCTGCAAAAAGAATAACAAATAGCTGCCCGACCTGCCAGAAGTTTTCAAATAACAAGCCAAGCTCAGAGTTAGGGGGACGGTCATGGGCCTACTTCCCTTTCCAAAAGCTACAAATAGATTATGCGGATATGCCATCTGCCAATGGCTACAAACACTTGTTAGTGATAGTAGATCAGTTATCAGGCTGGGTAGAAGCTTTCCCAACAAGAAAGGCCGACACACGGGGAGTGGTAAAAGCCTTACTGAAGGAAATCATACCCAGGTATGGGGTCCCAGAAGCCACTGATTCAGACAGGGGTGCCCATTTTACGGCAAGCATAATCACTCAGTTATAGAAATCATTAGGCATAAAAAGAAACCTACAACCCCTTATCACCCACAATCTTCAGGACAAGTAGAAAGAATGAATAGAACACTAAAAGGAAAAATAGCAAGAATACGCGCACATGCTAGCCTAAAATGGCTGGGTAGGACTTTTTCCAACAAGAACGGCTGACACAGGGCGGGTAGTAAAAGCCTTACTGAAAGAAATCATACCCAGGTACAGAGTCCCAGAAGCCACTGATTCAGACAGGGGTGTCCATTTTATGGCAAGCATAATCAGTCAGTTTTATAAATCATGAGGAATAATGAACTTTTACCTAGTTCAGTAAGAAAAGGGACTGAGAGCTGGTTCAAGCTGGAATGATAAGGGAGTTGCAAGCAGTTCGCATTCCTGTGCTTCACGCTCTGGGAGGGAGGATGTCAAGGCTTTGAAATAAGGCCTACTTGGGCACCAGGACCCTGGGAAACAAAGCCTCCTCTCATTGCTGAAACAGTGTTAATTAGGGGGTCTGGACTATCTCGGGGTCTGGATTATATCCCTTCATCAGGACCTTGGCAGATAACACCTATTGTCACTGCTGGGGCAGTGCTAATTGCTGGAACAACACCTCTTTGTCAGGGCCTGGAGAGACAAGGGCGGGACCCGAGGAACCAAGACACATCTGTCAACAAAAACCATAACAGTAAAGATAAACAGCCTGCCTAGGCACAGGGATGAGACCCAATAAGGAGCAGGAGACTCCAGGCCCAAATATTACTATTGGTCCAAACTACTGCCTGAGGGGTGGAGAGCTTACATTGGAAGGTATAATTGCCCAGGCATTTCTTTGTTTGGGGTCCCTCTTCGGAGACACCCAGCTCGAGCTGTAATTACCGCACGCGTGTCATTAAAATTTCATTATTTCATTTGCTTTGATTTGGCGCCAAACTTTTCTGCGGGAACCTAGGGTCGGGCCCTGTTATGGTGGCTGACAAGCCTCATTTCCATAACACCGAGCCCGGGGCCCGTCCCCGTGTCCGGGGGGTCCCGCCTCGCCCTCACCTCTCCTCTCCAGCGCAGCCCTCCTGTACTCCATGTATCTCCACTGCCACTCCATGCAGCTCTTCTCCAGGTAGTGCTTCAGCCTCTCAGGCTCATTCTCTGCCTCCCACTTCCTCTTGGTGATTAGCGCAGCAGCATACGCCATGACGAATGTCAGCGTGTCCTTGTCAAAGGCGATGAAATCCTTCCCGTCGTAGGCATCCCGCAGAAACCCCCAGATCCCACCGTCCTCCAGGAGGTCACAGCCGTACGTGCGCTGCACTGTGTGATACCCTGAGACACAAGCAGGGAGACGGGGGCTCAGGGGCAGCCCCGGCCCCGCACAGGGGCTTGGACACGGCACCCAGCGCAGGGCCGGGGGCACCCCAGACCCGCAGCCCCCAGCGCTGACAGCGAGCAGCTGCCGCTGGGAGCCCCGGCCCGCGCTCACCCCCGCTCTGGTTGTAGCGCTTCTGCAGTGTGTCCAGCTCCACTCTGGAAGACTAATGATTGCCATATGCGTTCTGGGGCTGCCTGTCCCAGTGGTCCTGACCCTCCTGCTCCATCCAGGCCGCACCCGGCACCGCCCTCTGCGTCTCGCTGTCGTAGCCATCGATGAGCTCTCCGTCCACGTAGCCCACGGAGACGAAGGCGGGCAGCCCCGGGCTGGGCTCCGTCACGGCGGTGTGGAAGTAGCGCAGGGAGTGGGGGCCTGCGGGGACACGGGGGGTGGTGAGGGGCCGGGGGGGGCACGTTGGGGGGCATCCGGGGGATCAAGATGTCCCGGGGGGAGAAGTCGGGGGGGTCGGGGGGGGCAGCACGTCCCGGGGGGCAGGTCAGGGGGGCAGCACGACACAGGGGGGGCACGTCGGGGGGGCAGCACATTCCGGGAGGGCAGGTCGGGGGGCTCCGGGGGGGCAGCACGTCCCGGGGGGAAGATCGGGGGGGCAGCACCTCCCGGGGGCGGTTGCAGGCCGGTCCGTGGGGCCGCTGACGGGGAGCCCGGCGCCGGGGGAGGGGCAGAGGGGGGCCCGGGGGCCCCGCCCGCACTCACCGCTCGCCACCGCCGCCGCCGCCGCCCAGCAGCAGCAGCCCCGGCCCCAGCGCCCGCCCCGCTACCGCCTCCTCGCTGCCAGCGCCCTCGCCCTCACCCGGCGCCGAAGCCCACGGCGGCCACGCCCCCGCGCCACCATTGGCTCCGCTGCGGCGCACCGCCATTGGCTGCCCCGCCCGCCAATAGCGGCTCTTGTCGGCTGAGGCGTCCCCAGGCGCTGGGCTGATCCCGGCGCGGCGGGTTGGGAGAAGCGACAGCGAGGGCGCTTGCGGAGGGCGCTGCGCAGCGCCGAGCCGCGGCTCCCGCTCCGCCTTGTCGCACGGCCATTGGCCCCGCCGGCGGCCGCCCGCCAATGGCGAGGCGCGGCAGCGGTGACGCCCCCGGGCGCCGGGCGGATCTCCGCGGAGCGCGTGGTGGGCGGGAGCGCGGAGGCGATGTGGGAGGCCGAGGCCGATGTGGGGACGGAGACGACGTGGGGATGGGGATGCCATGGGGATGGGGCCACTGGGGGGATGGGACGCCGTGGGGCTGGAGACGATGTGGGGATGGGGACACCGTGGGGCTGGAGATGGAGTTGGCTCTGTCACAGGGACAGGGGGACACTGTGGGGATGGGGATGATGGGGGGATGGGGACGATGTGGGGACGGGGACGCCATGGAGATGGGGACGATGTGGGGACGGGGACACCATTGGGATGGGGATGGAGTTGGCTCTGTCACAGGGGGGGACGCGGAGCCAGCAGTGGGAGCTCAGGGAGTGGCGCCCATCGAAGGCCGAGTGCTGGTAGGTGGTCCCCGGCCCACCCCGGCACCCATAGGTCTACTGGAAGATGTGGAAACCTGCCCAAGGTGGCACCCATGGGTGAGGAGCTGCCCAGGGCCCCAGGCGTCTAGCCCCGTTGCACCCCTGGAGCCAGGCATCCAATCCCATCAGCACCCACACCCATCCATGTGTTGTCCGAAAAGCGGATTCGTTGCCCGGTGTGCAATAAGCCAATAATTACACACTCAGGAGAGACATTTGTTTATTTATTTCAGAGTTGCGCAAGCCTGGGTGCTCGGTGGTTTCCCACAAATCGAGCACACACACCCCAACTTTTCAAGTAGCATTTATACAAACAAATTGCCAGATTTGCGACTTTCCCTTTTACACTGATTGGTTAGTGATTTCTTCATTCCCTGGGTCCCACCCCTGCTTCTCAAGGTCCTGATCAATTAACACTGCCCCAGCTAGGTCAGTAGATGTTATCTCCCAAGGTCCTGAGGAAGAGGACATAATCCAGACCCCTTAATTAACACAGTTTCAACAGTGAGAGGAGGCTTTGCTTCCCAAGGTCCTGGCGCCCAAACAGGCCTTATTTCACAGCCTTGACATCCTCCCTTTCGGAGAGTGGGGCACAGGAATGCAGACTGCTTGTAACTCCCTTATCTTTCCAGCCTGCACCAGCTCTGGGGCCCTTTCTTACCGAACTAGGAGCGTGGCCTAAGGCTTCAGCAAATTTAGCTACTCATGCTAAGCAAGTGTGTGGCTACTCATGCTAAGCAAATTCTGTCTAAGATAGAAGTTATCCAAATCTACCTACTTCAAACATTCTTTCTGAGCTTCTCAGGGTTGTCTTGTAACAATTGCACCCATGTTATCACCCATGGGCCCAGGTGGCCACCCATCAGCACCTGTGACCACCCATGGACCCAGGTGTCCAGCCCCATTGCACCCGTGTTATCACACATGGGCCCAGGTGGCGGCCCCATCAGCACCCACCACCACCCATGGACCCAGGTGTCGACCCCCTTTGCACCCATGGACTCAGGCGTGAGGTCACATCACCACCCCTGAACCCAGGCCCCCCACCCCATTGCACCCATGGTCCCAGCCCCCTGGCCCATTGCACCTGTGTCCCCAGCCCCCCACCCCATTGCACCCACGTCCCCAGGCCCCTGCCCCTGCCCCATTACGCCCATATCCGGAGCTTCCCCGACTCATTGCACCCATATCCCCAGCCCCCTGCCCCTTTGCGCCCATGTCCCCAGGCCCCTGCCAATTGCAACCACCTCCCCAGGCCCCCTGCCCCATTGCACCCACATCCCCAGGCCCCCGCCCTATTGCACCCATATCCCAGGCCCCCACCCCATTGCACCCATATCCCCAGCCCCCTGGCCCACGCAGATGGGGCCACACTGCAGCAAGCCCAGCGCAGGCCCCCAAGCTGCCTGGCAGCTGCAGCACAGCACACAGGAGCAGAGACCAAGGGTGCTGGCTTGGTGCAGCCAGCAGAAGAGAAGGCGTAGGGGGATCTCACTGCTGCCTGCAAGTGCCTAACGGGAGCGTGCAGAGAGCATGGAGCCAGAGACGTCCTGAGGGGCCTGGGGACAGGTTGAGGGCAACGGCACGGCTTGTGGCAGGGAAAAGTCCCCTCAGAGACTGCAAATGGCCTTGGAAGCCGAATGGTGGTGCAACACTGGAGCAGGGTGCCAGGGCCGTGCGGGAATCCATCGCCAGAGACAGACAGAGCTCGACCCTGACAGGCCCTGCGAAACCTCCTCTGCTTGCCTCCACTTGCAGCAGGAGGTTGCAGCAGACACCTCCGGAAGACCCTTCCCACCCCAGCTGCTCTCTCACTCTGCGACTGCTTGTAGGGCTTTCTCTGCAGCCCTGACTGCCTTCCTTGGCAGCGCCTGCACTAGTCTTTCTCCTGACAGTTCCCTGACACCAAGTAACACAGCGGGAACAGCTGCCGAGGGTTTATTTGGAGCAGCACATGGGCTGTGGGACACGACGCAGTAGCATTGCTGTAGCAGCCAGGAGAGAGCCTCCGTCGCTCTGCCTCTTTGCTCTGCGCCATCTCCCATCTCGGGCCACCTGTCTGGCAGCTGCATCCTCGCGCTGTTCCTCTCACTGCCCTGAGTCACAGCGGCAGCTAAAAGCTCTGCGCAGAGCCCGAAGCGCTGCCCTGAGCCGCAATGGCCATCGCCTGGAAGGCGCAGCATGCGGGAGGGCGGTGATGCCTGTGGAGGAAGGAGAGCCGTGGGCGAGGGGCTGGGCAAGTGCAGGGCAAGCCTGAGGGTCTCTGGCTGCGGGGGAGGCCTCCGCCTTTGTTCCTGTGCTGGCTGATGGGGCCAGAGGCACACTGTCCCCCGCATCCTGGCAGCCTCCCGCCAGAGCAGATGCCGCTGCCTCGGCTCCTCGGGGCACTGCTGGGGCCAGAGGCGTGCTCTGCAGGTCACCAGCTGCCTCCCTGGCAGCATCTCTGCCCTTCACAACGGGTGAGCAGGGCACCTCCTCAGGACACGGCTCTGGGTCTGCCAAGAGGCTCCTGAGGCTCGGTCTGACCCAGCTCATGACCAAGGCCATGTTTTCCTCCAGCTCCTCCCATTCCAAAGGCTCTTCATCAACATCCTCTTCCTCATCGCTCCACTCCACGCCAGCATCCTCTGGCACTTCCCAGACTCTCTTCCCAGCTCCCAGCTCCCGCGCCCTCCCGCAGGGCCGGAGGGAAGACGATGACTTGTGCTCCTCTTTGGGCTCACAGGCAACCTGCATGGGGAGAGCAGGAACACAGCCCTGTGTGATATCAGCTGGCCATGCTCAGCATCCTGGTGCCCTGGGATATAGGAGGGGGCAAAGGGTTTGGGGTGGGGGGATGCTGTGAGTGGCCGCGAGCCCCAAGGGGAGGCACATGCAGCTGGCTGGGCAATGGCACAAGGCTTGTCTTGGGGCCGTAGCAGCAGGGCTGGGCCGGGGGCCACGACGGGCAGCGGGGGATGGAGGTGGCCGGGTACGTGGCACAAGGGGGCTGGCTCGCTGGCTGTGGGAGGCGGCTGCTGCTGGGGCTGCCCCTGCCCTCCTTGCTCAGCATCCATGCCCCAGGGCTGGATGCTGTGCAGGCCGGGGAGGGCACGTCAGCCCTGGGCCTCTGGCACTTGGAAACACAGAGCACCAGGCATCTTCCCCAGGACAGAGAGTGCAGAGCGCAAAGGGCTGGGGGGACAGCTTCTCACCACGGCCGCGGGGGACCCATGCAATGGGGCAGCTCTTCTCACCCACCCTGCACACCCCAGACGCTGCTCACACCGCACCTCCCTTTGGTGGTGGGTGCCGACGCCATGCTCCTTGCTCACCTGGTGAGGAAGGCCTGCGGCCAGGGCAGAGCCTTCTGCTGCGCTTTCTTCGGGCAATGGTGGTTGGAGAGGCAGGCTGTTGCTCTCCCCACAAGGGCCTCCGCACAACTGGGAGGCCTTTGGCGCAGCCTCTGCGGGAAGCGATGGAGGCAGAGGAGCATTTTCCCCTGCATCCTCAGGGCCTCTGGCTGCAGGGGAGGCCTCTGCCTTTGCTCCTGTGCTGGCCAGTGGAGCCAGAGGCACACTGTCCCCCGCGTCCTGGCAGCCTCCTGCCAAAGGAGATGCCGCTGCCACGGCTCCTCGGGGCACTGCTGGGGCCAGAGGCGTGCTCTGCAGGTCACCAGCTGCCTCCCTGGCAGCATCTCTGCCCTTCACAACGGGTGAGCAGGGCACCTCCTCAGGACACGGCTGTGGGTCTGCCAAGAGGCTCCTGAGGCTCGGTCTGACCCAGCTCATGACCAAGGCTGTGTTTTTCTCCAGCTCCTCCCATTCCAAAGGTTCTTCTTCAACGTCCTCTTCCTCATCGCTCCACTCCACGCCAGCATCCTCTGGTGCTCCCCGGACTCTCTTCCCAGCTCCCATCTTGCGCTCCCTCCTGGGCGCATGGGCGTACAGCCGCTCCAGCACCTCCCACTTGGACCTCGCATCCTTCAGGAGCTCCACTCGCGTCACCTCCGGTTGCCACAGGTTATAGAAGGAGTTTCTGGCACAGAGCTGAAGCCAGAGAGGGAGATTTGTGAAGGCAGCTGCTTTTCCCACCAGCAATGCCCCCCGTGGCCCTGCCAGCACTGCCACCATCACACTGTTGCAGCAGGGCGCAGCGGCTGGCCCCAGCACACGGAGGGTCACCATCTGCCCTGGCCCACCCTTTGCACTCACCTCCTTGGGGCGAACATTGAGGCATCCCGATGCTGTCAGGGAGAAACGTTTCCCCTTGCCCTCCTCTTCCTCGACCTCCCTCTCCTTTGGCCTCGGCTCCTTCCTCTCCAGAAAGGCTTCTCGCAGCTGAGCCAAGCTCTGCCCGGTGCGCGCCACGCAGCTCCTGTCGAGCTCCTCCAGCGTCTCTGTTTTGATTGAGAGCACGGCGAGATACTGCGAGGGGTTGTCGGGGTGTATGCGCAGTGGCGTGCCTTGAAGGCGACAGATGATGCCCAGAGGCTGCTGTTTGGGCCTCTGCACTGCAAGTTGCCATCCTAGTGTGACCAGTCCATGGCCCCTGCCCGGGGAAGCTGGTGCACCGGCCCCCATGACCTTCCTTTTGCCCCCACGCCTGTTGCAATCTGGCCCTTGCAGAGCTGTGGCAGCTGTGTTTTTGCCACGCTCCCTGCTCTCCTTCTGCAATGCGCTTGCCAGGCCTGCTAGAGCAATGGTGTATGCCAAGGTCCTTTGTGGCCCGGCTGCCCTGAGCTCCCGGCCATGTCCCGCACTCACATCATCAGGACGGCTCAAGGCTGCAGACGCGAGCGCCAGCAGTGCGTGCATCAGAGGTGCGGCAGGCAGTGCGGGGCTGTGTGCAGCAGGTCTCTGGTCCTCAGCCCTCATTTCCATGCACACATCTGCAAGGATGTTCTCAACAGCTTGCAGCATCCTTGCTTTTCCCAGCGCGGAAGACCCAGGCCTGGCCTCAGGCAAATAGGAGACAGGAGCTTGAATTGCTCGGGGGAGAGCGCCAGCTTCCTGCTTAGCTTTTGGAGAGGCAGGCACTCTCCTTGCCACATCCTCCAGAGCCTCAGCAGTGGCCGTGCATCTCAAAGAAGATCTGCAGGATTTTTCTGGAGGTCGACATGCGGATGCCGCTCTTTGACCTGTAGAGGCCTCCAGGCCTCCACGTGCCTGCCTAGCTGCCTTGGTTGCGTGAGGCGCTAAGCCGGGCCAATGCGGTGTCTCTGCTCTTGCACAAGGCCTGCTGTGCAGTGTCTCCCGGCGCCCCGGAGGAGCCTTCTTCACAAGGCTGCTGGAGGCATGAAGAGCTTGCACCGAGTCGAGAACCTCCCTCACAGTGTCCTCCGCCATCTGCAATCAAAGCCCATGAGGAAGGCCAAGTTACTGCTGCCCTTTACCCCTCCCCCCCAGCCTTCCCACATGCACACTCCCTGTGGCCCCTGAAACCCTCCACAACAGCAGCACTCTCCCACGCAGCTGGCTCCCAAAGGCTGCGTGGGGAGAAGGCTGGTCACCACTGGGCAAGAGATGGGCAAAGGCAGCTCCCTCGGAAACCTCGAGCCATGTCCTTGCCGACTGCCATGCAGAGCAGGCGCTCCTCCTGCTCCCTCCCACCACTTCCCGCCTGCTGCTTGGCAGCTATGCACAGTCAGGCAGAGGCTTTGCCACCATCGCTGCTCAGCTCGCTACCTTCGCGATGACGTCTTCAGGGTCTTGCCAGCTCTGTGGGCCGGGCAGCAACGGCCGCCTGTCCCTTTGCTGCGATGAAGTCGGGGTCGGGATGCGTTGCGTCACTGCATGCGGCTCCCGCTGGCCCCCCTGCAGGGAGAAGGAAGCACATGATGGAGGCGGTTGCGTTCGTACAAGCGGCCCCTCAGGCACAGGAAAGCCCGGCCCCATGGCAAAGGGAAGCTCATGGCCTAGCACGACCCAGCTGTGCTAAGCCTGGAGATGCTCTCTGACCCTCAGCACAGCTCACAGGCTCCATTTGGGCCTTGCAGCACCCCAGTCGGTGTGCTTTGTGCACCAGAAAATCCCCAGCACCAGCAAGAAATACCCCCTGGCCAGAGAAGATCAGGCCTGGCTCGCTTGCCCCACCTCCTCTTCCCCACCGTCCTCATGCTTTCCGTGCGGCTCCCAGCCCTGCTGCCTGCCTCTCCCTCCAGCCCCACCGCTCACCTTGCTTCTGCGCTTCGGCCTCACAGAAAGCCCATCCACGGGCTGGGAGCCGGCATTCGCCTGCCGCCCCTTGTCCATCAGCAGGAGCTTCTCCTGCGCACCTGCCACTCTGGCACTCAAGAGAGCTGCTCCCTCCTCAGCGAGCTGCTCTCCTCAGAGGGCACAGCCAGGGGCTCTGCTCCCAGCATGGACTCGGTCACCACGGGCACCGCCCCATCACAATGGCCTTGGGGGCATGATGCCACCCCCATCACAAAGCCCTGCACGTTGCCATGGGGACCCCCGTGACCACCTCCTGCTGGCCACCAGGGGCACCCGCATCACAAGGCCTTGCTGGTGACCGTGCTAGCACCGACATCACAAGGCCTTGCTGCTCACCGGGGGCACCTCCAGCACCAGGGCTTTGCCTCCCAGCCTCTGGTGCCAGCTTCTGAGCCCAGCTCCGAGCTGCCATCTGTGCCGCAGCAGGAATTTTCCTCTCCCCACCTCTCTGCCTCCTACACCGTGCAGATGCTGCCCTTCTTCAGGCCCTCTAGAGCACACAGCCAGCCACTGCAAGACCACTCCTCTTGCTCGGGCCACTAAGCCTCACCCATATGCCTCACCGTCCAGCCCTAGGCAGAGCGTCCTGCATTCCCGCTGCTTTCTCACAGAAAGGCCAACTGCCCCTCCGCACCTTCCCAGACGGGCCTTCCCAAAGAGGCTGCAGCCATCCACCGCAGCGCTCCAGGCATGCCACGCTGCAGGCCCGCAGCTGCACACAGACTGCAAAGTGCTCCTGTCTGGTCCCCAGGCTGCAGGCATTAGCGGACGGACCCCTGAGACAGGTGCCCGCCTCTGCAGATTTCCCACAAAAGCTGTCAGAGATTCATTTCTCCAGACTGTTGCTCTCTAAGCACTTCCCTATTGGCGTGCACGCACTGCGCTGGGCCCCTCCAGGCTTTCTTTGCTCCACATCACCCTGCACCTTTGCCTTGCCCTCCCACACCATCGCTTCCTCACTCTTCCATGCATCCTCCTCTCCCCTCAGGGGCACCGACTTTTGGGCTCTCCTCACCACCTTGGCCACCGGCTTGAGCCTCACGGCAGCACACGGGCACACTCTCCTCCTGATGAAGCGTGACACCCCCCAGCCTTGGTGCCTCGCTGCTGGCTCGCCTTCGGGACGTCCAGCTGCTGGACCGCCAGGCCACCTGGGCAAGCAGGCCCTGCCCTCACCTGTGCACCTCTTCCTACTCACGGGGCTTGTGCTTTTCTTGCTTTTGCCCCCAGGGGGCACGTGGGGACCATCTCTCCACGCCAGCCTTCATGCACAAAGAGGGGCCCACGCTCATGAAACCAAAGCCCTGCTGCCAGCACCAGCTGCACACCCAGGGGCTGACCTGCTGGATCCAAGCACTGCTGCTCAAGCCCATTCCCCTCACTGGCAGCATGCAGGAAAAACCCCACCTGCCCTGCCAGGCCTACAGCCATGTCATCACACTTGGTACTTTCCAGGCAGGATCCTTGTGTTAAGGAAGAGCAAACTGAAACTGCCTACAGGCAGCCGCTTAGCACAACTTCTCTAAAACTTGCCTGGCATGAGGAGCTAAATTTGCTGAAGCCTTAGGCCGCACTTATCGAAAATAATGAACTTTTACTTAGTCCAGTAAGAAAAGGGCCTCAGAGCTGGTTCCAGCTGGGAAGATAAGGCAGTTACAAGCAGTCTGCATTCCTTGCAATTACTGTTTTTATAGATCAAGCAGCCCCTGATACACAAAAGTATTTTAAAGAGCATATGCCAGGCTGGCAAGGGGAGGGGCGCGGAAGAACCAGGGGAGATAGATGGAGTCAAAGTGAAGGTGGTGTACAATTAAGAGTTAATGATGTTTGTCATTCTTGGGGGGAACAAGGACACTGGAAGCAGGAATGCCCAGTGAGGCCCTGTGCACTTGGGAATAGAGGGGCCAGCATGAGGCAATCAAATCAGTCCACAATGACAGGAGATAGGAGACTCAGAAAATACTGTGGAAATGGGGGTAAATTCATGGGATGTAGATTTGGATTTGAAGGGCAGGTAATGGCAAATATAGAAGGCTTAGAAGTTCCCTTTCTAGTGGATACTGGAGCCACCCTTTCCCTTTTAAAGTTTGAGCCTAAAGGATGCAAGTCACCAGATAAAATAATGATGCAAGGAGTAGCGGGAAAAGGCAAACGAATGTTATCTAAGCCCTTAGTACTCACTATTGGGGGTAAAACAGTGTGGGGATGTATTATAATTTCCACAGACGCGCCCATGTGCCTTTTAGGGAGAGATCTCCTGCAAGCCTTGGATACTCAGATCTGCTTACAGCCAGAAGAGGTGGAATTAATAATTATGGGCTCATGTGTTCTGGCTAAGACACCAGAACCAGAGTCGACTAATCTGCAAATTCCAACAAGGTTAGAATCAGTTCCTAAACGGTTATGGAGCTCTTCAGGAATGGATGTGGGACTACTGAAATCAGCTAGTCCAGTCTCGATAAAAACAAAGGGGGGATTGCCTCCTGCAGTTAAGCAATACCCTATCCCAAAGGAAGCAGAGAAGAGCATCCAAAAACAAACCGATCATTACCTGAAACTGGGTATCCTTAGAGTCTGTGAATCCCCGTACAACACCCCAATTCTGCCAGTTAAAAAGAACAGACAAGACTCTGATGGTGATCCAGAGTATCAGTTTGTACAAGACTTAAGGGCTATAAACCAACAGGTAGTTGCTCCACATCCAGTAGTCCCCGACCTATCAACCATTTTACTACAGATACCCCTTTGGGCAACTTATTTTACTGTGATCGACCTAACGGCAGCCTTTTTTAGTATACCGATAGCTGAAGATAGCCAAGATCTCTTGGCTTTCACTTGGAAGGGACAACAATTAACTTGGACGAGGCTGCCACAGGGATTTACTGGGTCTCCGACTATTTTTTCGCGTATACTCAAAAATGACCTCTCAGATATCGAACTTCCAGGACATTCTGTATTAATACAATATGTAGATGATTTGTTATTAGCAAGTAAAGATTAACACTCTTGCAGAAAAAGGGCATCGAGCATCTCTGTCTAAACTCCAGCTGTGTCAAAGAGAGGTAAAATATTTGGGTTTTATCTTAAAAGAAGGACACAGGTTAGTTGATCCAGAACGAGTAAAGACAACTCTTGATATGCCTCGTCCTGTAACAAAAAAACAACACGGGATTTTTAGGAGCTGTAGGATTTTGCCAACCGTGGATTCCTGGGTTAGCAGAACTTACTAAGCCTTTAGTGCAGGCAACAAAAAAGGAGGAGATGGAGCCTGTGGCCTGGGGCCCAGAAAGGGAGAAAGCTTTTACATCTGTGAAAAAAGCGTTGGTTTCAGCCCCTGCTCTAGGGTGACCAGATTATAGCAAACCATTCGAATTGTTTGTCCATGAGTGACAGGGAGTAGCAAGTGGGGTACTCACCCAAAAACTAGGCCCTCACCACAGACCAGTGGCCTATTACTCCACGCAGCTAGATGAGGTAGCTAAAGGCAGTCCAGGATGCATCAGAGCAATAGCAGCTACGGCAGCTCTTACTGAAAAAAACATGACCTGTAGTTTTGGGTCACTCATTGACTGTGTATGTGCCACATGAAGTAGAACTGTTAATGAAACAATACGCGACTCAAGCACTATCCCCACAGAGAGCTCACCGCTATGAACTGATAATATTAAGGTCACATTACCTGCATGTAAAGAGATGCAACATCTTAAATCCAGCAACACTATTGCCTCTACCTGAGGATGGAGAACCACATCATTCCTGTGAGCAGGTGATCGTCAGCTCGAGCAAGCCCCGGGAGGACCTTAAAGACAAACCTTTGGAAAACCCAGACTTAGTTCCGTTTACAGATGGATCATCCTATTATTTGGACGGAAGGCACCACTCCGGCTATGCTGTCACTAACCTCTTTGAGGTACTTGAGGCCAATCCTTTGTCTCCGTCTGTAAGTGCTCAAGGAGCAGAATTAATAGCATTGACCCAAGCAGCAAAAATCGGTAAGAACCTGCAGGTAAATATCTATACCGAGTCTAAATATGCATTTGGAGTAGGTCATGTAACAGGGATGTTATGGAAAGAGCGAGGATTCTTTTCGTCATCAGGAAAGAAATTAGCTAATGGAGAAGAAATACGTAATTTGCTGGAAGCAGTCCAACTGCCCAAAGAAATTGCTGTAATACACTGCCCAGCCCATACTAAAGACACTACAGAAATTAGCAGAGGAAATGCTTTAGCCGACGCTGCTGCAAAAGCTGCAGCTCGACAACCTCTGAAAGAATGTATGGGGGCGGTTCCAAGGATGGACCAGAGTGAGTGGCCAAATTTAATAGACCCCAAAACTCTGTATGAAAAAGACTGCTCAGTGGAAGAGAAAAAACAATGGGAGCAGTGGGAAGCAAAACAAAGTGATGATGGAATATGGACAATTGGAGGAAAACCAATTCTACCAAAAAAAATAGTTAATTACTATAGCTAGGTGGTTTCACGATAAAGCTCATGGGGGAGCGGAGGCAATAGCTAAGCAGGTACAGAAAGTATGGGCTGCTCCAGGAATTTATGCAGCTGCTAAAAGAATAACAAACAGCTGCCTGACCTGCCAGAAGTTTTCAAATAACAAGCCAAGCTCAGAGTTCGGGTTGGGGGGCGCAACCATGGGCCTACTTCCCTTTCCAAAAGCTACAAATAGATTATGCGGATATGCCATCTGCCAATGGCTACAAACACTTGTTAGTGATAGTAGATCAGTTATCAGGCTGGGTAGAAGCTTTCCCAACAAGAAAGGCCGACACAGGGGGAGTGGTAAAAGCCTTACTGAAGGAAATCATACCCAGGTATGGGGTCCCAGAAGCCACTGATTCAGACAGGGGTGCCCATTTTACGGCAAGCATAATCACTCAGTTATATAAATCATGAGGAATAAAAAGAAACCTACAACCCCTTATCACCCACAATCTTCAGGACAAGTAGAAAGAATGAATAGAACACTAAAAGAAAAAACAGCAAGAATATGCACATGTCCTGGCCTAAAACGGCCAGAAACATTTAACTTAGCTCTATGGGATGTTTGAAATGTCCCATGGCAACCCATAGGACTAACACCAGCAGAAATTCTCTTTGGGAAACATTTAGCTGTACTAGGGACTTATTATTCCAGCTAAGACCAGCCTGTTAGACAGAGATGGACGACTAACCCAGTATGTTCTAAGTATGCAAAAAAGGTTTGAAAATCTTAAAAAATATATATATATGCGCTCAGTGATATCAATCCACACCACCTGAAATACAAGTGCTTGGTATACAGCCTGGGGATGAAGTTTTAGTTAAAGTATTTTCACAAAAATCCAAGTTAAAACCTAACTGCAACAGGCCATATACTGTCATACTATGTTCTTATTTTGCTGTTCAAGTTGAACTGTACTTGTATATGTTGCAAAAGAATGTGTATGTGTAAGAACACTTTGTAATCTTATATTCATAGATAACATTGGTGTAGATACAAGTAATCACTCAAATATTTGTATTTGTAACTTTACCAAAGATTATGGGATGCGACTTTAATTATTCAGCTCCTATTAGATCTTATCAATTGTTACAATCTAATTATACATTAATTCAAAATTTACTACCTAACCCCATTGGGATGAATCTCACCCTGGTATGGAAACTACTACAACATGATGATTTGAGTCGACTGCTAGAACGCATCCGAAACAATGGACAGAAAACTCTTAATCACCATTCATCATGAAGCGGGAGAGATGCACCACGTCTCAGAAAGGATAAAAAGGGATGGAGAACATCATGGCTGGGAAACTCTTCTAGGGTGGTCACCAACTACAACAGCGATTTATAATCACGTGTTGCACCCACTAGTAGTTGTGTTAACTTTAACTGTGTTATGCCTATTGCTTACGATCATATTATGCATAAGATTATGGAACGTGATAGCACGCCTTGAAAGGCTTCGAGAACTCTGTTTCAAGTATTAGCAGGGATGCTTCATAAAAACAAAGCGGGGAACTGTTAAAGAATAGCGAACTGAAACTGTCTAGAGGTAGCCGCTTAGCACAACTTCTCTAAAACTTGCTTAGCATGAGGAGCTAAATTTGCTGAAGCCTTAGGCCGCACTTAGCGAAAACAATGAACTTTTACTTAGTCCAGTAAGAAAAGGGCCTCAGAGCTGGTTCCAGCTGGGAAGATAAGGAAGTTACAAGCAGTCTGCATTCCTGCGTCTCACACTCCCAAAGGGAGGGTGTCTGCAGGAATGCGTCTCACACTCCCAAAGGGAGGGTGTCAAGGCTTTGAAGTAAGACCAGTGCAGGGCATTAGGACCTTGAGGGGCAAAGCCTTAGCTCACTGCTGGGGCAGTGTTCATTGTTATGATTTAGAATCACCTCCTCCTCAGGACCTTGAGACACAACAGTAAGACCCCACAAAAACAGAGGTACAACCGTCAGCAGAGACTGCAAAAAACAAAAATAAGGAGAAAAACAGCTTACCTCAGAATGACAATGAGACACAATGAGGACCAAAAAATTACTATTGGTCTAACTACCGCGTGAAGGGTGGGAAATGTACGTTGAAAAAACTATAATTGCCCAGGATTTGTTTATGTTAGGGTCCCTCTTCGGAGGCACCCAGCTCGAGCTGTAATTACTGCACGCGCGTCATTAATATTTAATTCTTTAATTTGTTTTGATTTGGCTCTGAATTTTTCTGCGGAAACCTAGCGTCGAGCCCTCTTATGGTGGCCAACAAGCCTAATTTCCATAGAATTTCCATAACAATAACTGGGCATGGGCGCGGGAGCATTTGAGCCAGGAGGGAGGGAGGAAAGAAACCTGCCGAACGTAACACTTGTGCTAGCAGATACTAGTACCCCGGACTGTGCTCCAAAAGTTTCTGCTCCACCTGATATACCTGATGATCTCTCTGTCATTGCTTCTCCTTCTCCTCCTCCTTCTCCCTCTACTCCATTGGCTGCCGGACTCTATCCTATGATCCCCAACGTGCTGACTAACCCTGCCGCTTTACAGCCGGGGGGAAAGGGAGGGGCCAGTCCCCCTCCTCCTGTGCTGCGGGTATTTACTAATCAGCCCTGGCACCCTGGCCATCTCGCCTTATGGGGGGGGAAAATGCAGAGATTAAGAAAAGATGCAGGGCGATGTGTCCAGTTATTTTCTAGTATCTGCACTGGGCACAACCCAAACTGGAGTGATACCCAAATTCTTTTGAGGGAATTATTTCAACCAAATGAAGGGGATAAGATAATTAAAGATGCGGAAGAAGCGCAGCAAGCCGGGGGAAATAGAAACCTCTGGCTAGCAAATGATCCAAATTGGGATTATAATAATGCAGGAGATAGAGCTGTGTGTCCAACAGGACTTTGAAATTTAGTAGAAGTAATTAGAGCATGCAGAGAGTTAGGAGTAAATTGGACTAGAGTGCAAGAATGCAGACAGTGATTAGATGAACACCCCCATGACTTCTGGGGACTTTTGCGGTAAGCCCCGCTAAAATAGGGAGGAATGACCCCACAAAACTTCAATGATGCTCTCGCAATTAGTGTTTTTATAGATCAAGCAGCCCCTGATACACAAAAGTATTTTAAAGAGCATATGGCAGGCTGGCAAGGGGAGGGGCGCGGAAGAACCAGGGGAGATAGATGGAATCAAAGTGAAGGGGGTGTACAATTAAGAGTTAATGATGTTTGTCATTCTTGGGGGGAACAAGGACACTGGAAGCAGGAATGCCCAGTGAGGCCCTGTGCACTTGGGAATAGAGGGGCCAGCATGAGGCAATCAAATATTGAGAAGGAGACCAGGCAATTCCCAGGCAGTCCACAATGACAGGAGATAGGAGACTCAGAAAATACTGTGGAAATGGGGGTAAATTCATGGGATGTAGATTTGGATTTGAAGGGCAGGTAATGGCAAATATAGAAGGCTTAGAAGTTCCCTTTCTAGTGGATACTGGAGCCACCCTTTCCCTTTTAAAGTTTGAGCCTAAAGGATGCAAGTCACCAGACAAAATAATGATGCAAGGAATAGCGGGAAAAGGCGAACGAATGTTATCTAAGCCCTTATTGCTTACTATTGGAGGTAAAAGAGCGTGGGGATGTATTATAATTTCCACAGACGCGCCCATGTGCCTTTTAGGGAGAGATCTCCTGCAAGCCTTGGATACTCAGATCTGCTTACAGCCAGAAGAGGTGGAATTAATAATTATGGGCTCATGTGTTCTGGCTAAGACACCAGAACCAGAGTCGACTCATCTGCAAATTCCAACAAGGTTAGAATCAGTTCCTAAACGGTTATGGAGCTCTTCAGGAATGGATGTGGGACTACTGAAATCAGCTAGTCCAGTCTGGATAAAAACAAAGGGGGGATTGCCTCCTGCAGTTAAGCAATACCCTATCCCAAAGGAAGCAGAGAAGAGCATCCAAAAACAAATCAATCATTATTTGAAACTGGGTATCCTTAGAGTCTGTGAATCCCCGTACAACACCCCAATTCTGCCAGTTAAAAAGAACAGGCAAGATTCTGATGGTGATCCAGAGTATCAGTTTATACAAGACTTAAGGGCTATAAACCAACAGGTAGTTGCTCCACATCCAGTAGTCCCCGACCCATCAACCATTTTACTACAGATACCCCTTTGGGCAACTTATTTTACTGTGATTGACCTAACGGCAGCTTTTTTTAGTATACCGATAGCTGAAGATAGCCAAGATCTCTTGGCTTTCACTTGGAAGGGACAACAATTAACTTGGACAAGGCTGCCACAGGGATTTACTGGGTCTCTGACTATTCTTTTGCGTATACTCAAAAATGACCTCTCAGATATCGAACTTCCAGGACATTCTGTAGTAATACAATATGTAGATGATATGTTATTAGCAAGTAAAGATTATGAGACATTTTTAAAAGACACTGTTTCTCCATGTAACGCTCTTGCAGAAAAAGGGCATCAGGCATCTCTGTCTAAACTCCAGCTGTGTCAAAGAGAGGTAAAATATTTGGGTTTTATCTTAAAAGAAGGACACAGGTTAGTTGATCCAGAACGAGTAAAGACAATTCTTGATATGCCTCGTCCTGTAACAAAAAAACAACACGGGATTTTTAGGAGCTGTAGGATTTTGCCAACCGTGGATTCCTGGGTTAGCAGAACTTACTAAGCCTTTAGTGCAGGCAACAAAAAAGGAGGAGATAGAGCCTGTGGCCTGGGGCCCAGAAAGGGAGAAAGCTTTTACATCTGTGAAAAAAGCGTTGGTTTCAGCCCCTGCTCTAGGGTTACCAGATTATAGCAAACCATTGGAATTCTTTGTCCATGAACGACAGGGAGTAGCAAGTGGGGTACTCACCCAAAAACTAGGCCCTCACCATAGACCAGTGGCCTATTACTCCACGCAACTAGATGAGGTAGCTAAAGGCACTCCAGGATGCATCAGAGCAATAGCAGCTACGGCAGCTCTTACTGAAAAAAACATGACCTGTAGTTTTGGGTCACTCATTAACTGTGTATGTGCCACAGGGGTAAAAGCCTTACTGAAGGAAATCATACCCAGGTATAGAGTCCCAGAAGCCATGGATTCAGATAGGGGTGCCCATTTTATGGCAAGCATAATCACTCAATTATATAAATCATTAGGAATAAAAAGAAACCTATGTACCCCTTATCACCCACAATCTTCAGGACAAGTAGAAAGAACGAATAGCACATTAAAAGAAAAAATAGCAAGAATATGCAAACGTGCTAGCCTAAAATGGCCAGAAGCATTTAACTTGGCTCTATGGGATGTTTGAAATGTCCCACGGCAACCCATAGGACTAACACCAGCAGAAATTCTCTTTGGGAAACATTTAGCTGTACTAGGGACTTGTTATGCCAGCTAAGACTAGCCTGTTAGAGATGGACAACTAACCCAGTATGTTCTAACTATGCAAAAAGGTTTGAAAATCTTTGAAATAAATAAATATATGCTCAATGATATCAATCCACACCACCTGAAATAGAAGTGCTTGGTATACAGCCTGGGGATGAAGTTTTAGTTAAGGTATTTTCACAAAAATCCAAGTTAAAACCTAAATGGAACGGGCCATATACTGTCATACTGTGTTCTTATTTTGCTGTTCAAGTTGAACTGTACTTGTACATGTTAAAAAAACAATGTGTATGTGTAAGAACTCTTTGTAATCTTACATTCATAGATGGCATTGTTGTAGATACAAGTAATTAATTACTCAAATATTTGTATTTGTAACATTACCCAAAATTATGGGATGCGACTTTAATCATTCAGCTCCTATTAGATCTTATCAATTGTTACAATCTAATTATACATTAATTCAAAATTTACTACCTAACCCCATTGGAAAGAATCTCACACTAGTGAAGAAACTACTACAACATGACAGCCTGCGTCGACTGCTAGAACGTACCCGAAACAATGGACAAAAAACCCTCTAATCACCATTCATCATGAAGCGGAAGAGATGCACCACGTCTCGGAAAGGATAAAAAGGGATGGAGAACATCATGGCTGGGAAATTCTTCTAGGGTGGTCACCAACTACAACAGCGATTTATAATCACGTGTTGCACCCACTAGTAGTTGTGTTAACTTTAACTGTGTTATGCCTATTGCTTACGATCATATTATGCATAAGATTATGGAACGTGATAGCACACCTTGAAAGGCTTCGAGAACTCTGTTTCAAGTATTAGCAGGGATGCTTCATAAAAACAAAGCGGGGAACTGTTAAAGAATAGCGAACTGAAACTGTCTAGAGGTAGCCACTTAGCACAACTTCTCTAAAACTTGCTTAGCATGAGGAGCTAAATTTGCTGAAGCCTTAGGCCGCACTTAGCGAAACTAATGAACTTTTACTTAGTCCAGTAAGAAAAGGGCCTCAGAGCTGGTTCCAGCTGGGAAGATAAGGAAGTTACAAGCAGTCTGCATTCCTGCGTCTCACACTCCCAAAGGGAGGGTGTCTGCAGCAATGCGTCTCACACTCCCAAAGGGAGGGTGTCAAGGCTTTGAAGTAAGACCAGTGCAGGGCATTAGGACCTTGAGGGGCAAAGCCTTAGCTCACTGCTGGGGCAGTGTTCATTGTTATGATTTAGAATCACCTCCTCCTCAGGACCTTGAGACACAACAGTAAGACCCCACAAAAACAGAGGTACAACCGTCAGCAGAGACTGCAAAAAACAAAAATAAGGAGAAAAACAGCTTACCTCAGAATGACGATGAGACCCAATGAGGACCAAAAAATTACTATTGGTCTAACTACCACGTGAAGGGTGGGAAATGTACGTTGAAAAAACTATAATTGCCCAGGATTTGTTTATGTTAGGGTCCCTCTTCGGAGGCACCCAGCTCGAGCTGTAATTACTGCACGCGCGTCATTAATATTTAATTCTTTAATTTGTTTTGATTTGGCTCTGAATTTTTCTGCGGAAACCTAGCGTCAAGCCCTCTTATGGTGGCCAACAAGCCTAATTTCCATAGAATTTCCATAACAATAACTGGGCATGGGCGCGGGAGCATTTGAGCCAGGAGGGAGGGAGGAAAGAAACCTGCCGAACGTAACACTTGTGCTAGCAGATACTAGTACCCCGGACTGTGCTCCAAAAGTTTCTGCTCCACCTGATATACCTGATGATCTCTCTGTCATTGCTTCTCCTTCTCCTCCTCCTTCTCCCTCTACTCCATTGGCTGCCGGACTCTATCCTATGATCCCCAACGTGCTGACTAACCCTGCCGCTTTACAGCCGGGGGGAAAGGGAGGGGCCAGTCCTCCACCTCCTGTGCTGCGGGTATTTACTAATCAGCCCTGGCACCCTGGCCATCTCGCCTTATGGGGGGGGAAAATGCAGAGATTAAGAAAAGATGCAGGGCGATGTGTCCAGTTATTTTCTAGTATCTGCACTGGGCACAACCCAAACTGGAGTGATACCCAAATTCTTTTGAGGGAATTATTTCAACCAAATGAAGGGGATAAGATAATTAAAGATGCGGAAGAAGCGCAGCAAGCCGGGGGAAATAGAAACCTCTGGCTAGCAAATGATCCAAATTGGGATTATAATAATGCAGGAGATAGAGCTGTGTGTCCAACAGGACTTTGAAATTTAGTAGAAGTAATTAGAGCATGCAGAGAGTTAGGAGTAAATTGGACTAGAGTGCAAGAATGCAGACAGTGATTAGATGAACACCCCCAAGACTTCTGGGGACTTTTGCGGTAAGCCCCGCTAAAATAGGGAGGAATGACCCCACAAAACTTCAATGATGCTCTCGCAATTAGTGTTTTTATAGATCAAGCAGCCCCTGATACACAAAAGTATTTTAAAGAGCATATGGCAGGCTGGCAAGGGGAGGGGCGCGGAAGAACCAGGGGAGATAGATGGAATCAAAGTGAAGGGGGTGTACAATTAAGAGTTAATGATGTTTGTCATTCTTGGGGGGAACAAGGACACTGGAAGCAGGAATGCCCAGTGAGGCCCTGTGCACTTGGGAATAGAGGGGCCAGCATGAGGCAATCAAATATTGAGAAGGAGACCAGGCAATTCCCAGGCAGTCCACAATGACAGGAGATAGGAGACTCAGAAAATACTGTGGAAATGGGGGTAAATTTATGGGATGTAGATTTGGATTTGAAGGGCAGGTAATGGCAAATATAGAAGGCTTAGAAGTTCCCTTTCTAGTGGATACTGGAGCCACCCTTTCCCTTTTAAAGTTTGAGCCAAAAGGAGTCCCAGAAGCCACTGATTCAGACAGGGGTGTCCATTTTATGGCAAGCATAATCAGTCAGTTTTATAAATCATGAGGAATAATGAACTTTTACCTAGTTCAGTAAGAAAAGGGACTGAGAGCTGGTTCAAGCTGGAATGATAAGGGAGTTGCAAGCAGTTCGCATTCCTGTGCTTCACGCTCTGGGAGGGAGGATGTCAAGGCTTTGAAATAAGGCCTACTTGGGCACCAGGACCCTGGGAAACAAAGCCTCCTCTCATTGCTGAAACAGTGTTAATTAGGGGGTCTGGACTATCTCGGGGTCTGGATTATATCCCTTCATCAGGACCTTGGCAGATAACACCTATTGTCACTGCTGGGGCAGTGCTAATTGCTGGAACAACACCTCTTTGTCAGAGCCTGGAGAGACAAGGGCGGGACCCGAGGAACCAAGACACATCTGTCAACAAAAACCATAACAGTAAAGATAAACAGCCTGCCTAGGCACAGGGATGAGACCCAATAAGGAGCAGGAGACTCCAGGCCCAAATATTACTATTGGTCCAAACTACTGCCTGAGGGGTGGAGAGCTTACATTGGAAGGTATAATTGCCCAGGCATTTCTTTGTTTGGGGTCCCTCTTCGGAGACACCCAGCTCGAGCTGTAATTACCGCACGCGTGTCATTAAAATTTCATTATTTCATTTGCTTTGATTTGGCGCCAAACTTTTCTGCGGGAACCTAGGGTCGGGCCCTGTTATGGTGGCTGACAAGCCTCATTTCCATAACACCGAGCCCGGGGCCCGTCCCCGTGTCCGGGGGGTCCCGCCTCGCCCTCACCTCTCCTCTCCAGCGCAGCCCTCCTGTACTCCATGTATCTCCACTGCCACTCCATGCAGCTCTTCTCCAGGTAGTGCTTCAGCCTCTCAGGCTCATTCTCTGCCTCCCACTTCCTCTTGGTGATTAGCGCAGCAGCATACGCCATGACGAATGTCAGCGTGTCCTTGTCAAAGGCGATGAAATCCTTCCCGTCGTAGGCATCCCGCAGAAACCCCCAGATCCCACCGTCCTCCAGGAGGTCACAGCCGTACGTGCGCTGCACTGTGTGATACCCTGAGACACAAGCAGGGAGACGGGGGCTCAGGGGCAGCCCCGGCCCCGCACAGGGGCTTGGACACGGCACCCAGCGCAGGGCCGGGGGCACCCCAGACCCGCAGCCCCCAGCGCTGACAGCGAGCAGCTGCCGCTGGGAGCCCCGGCCCGCGCTCACCCCCGCTCTGGTTGTAGCGCTTCTGCAGTGTGTCCAGCTCCACTCAGTAAGACTAATGATTGCCATATGCGTTCTGGGGCTGCCTGTCCCAGTGGTCCTGACCCTCCTGCTCCATCCAGGCCGCACCCGGCACCGCCCTCTGCGTCTCGCTGTCGTAGCCATCGATGAGCTCTCCGTCCACGTAGCCCACGGAGACGAAGGCGGGCAGCCCCGGGCTGGGCTCCGTCACGGCGGTGTGGAAGTAGCGCAGGGAGTGGGGGCCTGCGGGGACACGGGGGGTGGTGAGGGGCCGGGGGGGGCACGTTGGGGGGCATCCGGGGGATCAAGATGTCCCGGGGGGAGAAGTCGGGGGGGTCGGGGGGGGCAGCACGTCCCGGGGGGCAGGTCAGGGGGGCAGCACGACACAGGGGGGGCACGTCGGGGGGGCAGCACATTCCGGGAGGGCAGGTCGGGGGGCTCCGGGGGGGCAGCACGTCCCGGGGGGAAGATCGGGGGGGCAGCACCTCCCGGGGGCGGTTGCAGGCCGGTCCGTGGGGCCGCTGACGGGGAGCCCGGCGCCGGGGGAGGGGCAGAGGGGGGCCCGGGGGCCCCGCCCGCACTCACCGCTCGCCACCGCCGCCGCCGCCGCCCAGCAGCAGCAGCCCCGGCCCCAGCGCCCGCCCCGCTACCGCCTCCTCGCTGCCAGCGCCCTCGCCCTCACCCGGCGCCGAAGCCCACGGCGGCCACGCCCCCGCGCCACCATTGGCTCCGCTGCGGCGCACCGCCATTGGCTGCCCCGCCCGCCAATAGCGGCTCTTGTCGGCTGAGGCGTCCCCAGGCGCTGGGCTGATCCCGGCGCGGCGGGTTGGGAGAAGCGACAGCGAGGGCGCTTGCGGAGGGCGCTGCGCAGCGCCGAGCCGCGGCTCCCGCTCCGCCTTGTCGCACGGCCATTGGCCCCGCCGGCGGCCGCCCGCCAATGGCGAGGCGCGGCAGCGGTGACGCCCCCGGGCGCCGGGCGGATCTCCGCGGAGCGCGTGGTGGGCGGGAGCGCGGAGGCGATGTGGGAGGCCGAGGCCGATGTGGGGACGGAGACGACGTGGGGATGGGGACGCCATGGGGATGGGGCCACTGGGGGGATGGGACGCCGTGGGGCTGGAGACGATGTGGGGATGGGGACACCGTGGGGCTGGAGATGGAGTTGGCTCTGTCACAGGGACAGGGGGACACTGTGGGGATGGGGATGATGGGGGGATGGGGACGATGTGGGGACGGGGACACCATTGGGATGGGGATGGAGTTGGCTCTGTCACAGGGGGGGACGCGGAGCCAGCAGTGGGAGCTCAGGGAGTGGCGCCCATCGAAGGCCGAGTGCTGGTAGGTGGTCCCCGGCCCACCCCGGCACCCATAGGTCTACTGGAAGATGTGGAAACCTGCCCAAGGTGGCACCCATGGGTGAGGAGCTGCCCAGGGCCCCAGGCGTCTAGCCCCGTTGCACCCCTGGAGCCAGGCATCCAATCCCATCAGCACCCACACCCATCCATGTGTTGTCCGAAAAGCGGATTCGTTGCCCGGTGTGCAATAAGCCAATAATTACACACTCAGGAGAGACATTTGTTTATTTATTTCAGAGTTGCGCAAGCCTGGGTGCTCGGTGGTTTCCCACAAATCGAGCACACACACCCCAACTTTTCAAGTAGCATTTATACAAACAAATTGTCAGATTTGCGACTTTCCCTTTTACACTGATTGGTTAGTGATTTCTTCATTCCCTGGGTCCCACCCCTGCTTCTCAAGGTCCTGATCAATTAACACTGCCCCAGCTAGGTCAGTAGATGTTATCTCCCAAGGTCCTGAGGAAGAGGACATAATCCAGACCCCTTAATTAACACAGTTTCAACAGTGAGAGGAGGCTTTGCTTCCCAAGGTCCTGGCGCCCAAACAGGCCTTATTTCACAGCCTTGACATCCTCCCTTTCGGAGAGTGGGGCACAGGAATGCAGACTGCTTGTAACTCCCTTATCTTTCCAGCCTGCACCAGCTCTGGGGCCCTTTCTTACCGAACTAGGAGCGTGGCCTAAGGCTTCAGCAAATTTAGCTACTCATGCTAAGCAAGTGTGTGGCTACTCATGCTAAGCAAATTCTGTCTAAGATAGAAGTTATCCAAATCTACCTACTTCAAACATTCTTTCTGAGCTTCTCAGGGTTGTCTTGTAACAATTGCACCCATGTTATCACCCATGGGCCCAGGTGGCCACCCATCAGCACCTGTGACCACCCATGGACCCAGGTGTCCAGCCCCATTGCACCCGTGTTATCACACATGGGCCCAGGTGGCGGCCCCATCAGCACCCACCACCACCCATGGACCCAGGTGTCGACCCCCTTTGCACCCATGGACTCAGGCGTGAGGTCACATCACCACCCCTGAACCCAGGCCCCCCACCCCATTGCACCCATGGTCCCAGCCCCCTGGCCCATTGCACCTGTGTCCCCAGCCCCCCACCCCATTGCACCCACGTCCCCAGGCCCCTGCCCCTGCCCCATTACGCCCATATCCGGAGCTTCCCCGACTCATTGCACCCATATCCCCAGCCCCCTGCCCCTTTGCGCCCATGTCCCCAGGCCCCTGCCAATTGCAACCACCTCCCCAGGCCCCCTGCCCCATTGCACCCACATCCCCAGGCCCCCGCCCTATTGCACCCATATCCCAGGCCCCCACCCCATTGCACCCATATCCCCAGCCCCCTGGCCCACGCAGATGGGGCCACACTGCAGCAAGCCCAGCGCAGGCCCCCAAGCTGCCTGGCAGCTGCAGCACAGCACACAGGAGCAGAGACCAAGGGTGCTGGCTTGGTGCAGCCGGCAGAAGAGAAGGCGTAGGGGGATCTCACTGCTGCCTGCAAGTGCCTAACGGGAGCGTGCAGAGAGCATGGAGCCAGAGACGTCCTGAGGGGCCTGGGGACAGGTTGAGGGCAACGGCACGGCTTGTGGCAGGGAAAAGTCCCCTCAGAGACTGCAAATGGCCTTGGAAGCCGAATGGTGGTGCAACACTGGAGCAGGGTGCCAGGGCCGTGCGGGAATCCATCGCCAGAGACAGACAGAGCTCGACCCTGACAGGCCCTGCGAAACCTCCTCTGCTTGCCTCCACTTGCAGCAGGAGGTTGCAGCAGACACCTCCGGAAGACCCTTCCCACCCCAGCTGCTCTCTCACTCTGCGACTGCTTGTAGGGCTTTCTCTGCAGCCCTGACTGCCTTCCTTGGCAGCGCCTGCACTAGTCTTTCTCCTGACAGTTCCCTGACACCAAGTAACACAGCGGGAACAGCTGCCGAGGGTTTATTTGGAGCAGCACATGGGCTGTGGGACACGACGCAGTAGCATTGCTGTAGCAGCCAGGAGAGAGCCTCCGTCGCTCTGCCTCTTTGCTCTGCGCCATCTCCCATCTCGGGCCACCTGTCTGGCAGCTGCATCCTCGCGCTGTTCCTCTCACTGCCCTGAGTCACAGCGGCAGCTAAAAGCTCTGCGCAGAGCCCGAAGCGCTGCCCTGAGCCGCAATGGCCATCGCCTGGAAGGCGCAGCATGCGGGAGGGCGGTGATGCCTGTGGAGGAAGGAGAGCCGTGGGCGAGGGGCTGGGCAAGTGCAGGGCAAGCCTGAGGGTCTCTGGCTGCGGGGGAGGCCTCCGCCTTTGTTCCTGTGCTGGCTGATGGGGCCAGAGGCACACTGTCCCCCGCATCCTGGCAGCCTCCCGCCAGAGCAGATGCCGCTGCCTCGGCTCCTCGGGGCACTGCTGGGGCCAGAGGCGTGCTCTGCAGGTCACCAGCTGCCTCCCTGGCAGCATCTCTGCCCTTCACAACGGGTGAGCAGGGCACCTCCTCAGGACACGGCTGTGGGTCTGCCAAGAGGCTCCTGAGGCTCGGTCTGACCCAGCTCATGACCAAGGCCATGTTTTCCTCCAGCTCCTCCCATTCCAAAGGCTCTTCATCAACATCCTCTTCCTCATCGCTCCACTCCACGCCAGCATCCTCTGGCACTTCCCAGACTCTCTTCCCAGCTCCCAGCTCCCGCGCCCTCCCGCAGGGCCGGAGGGAAGACGATGACTTGTGCTCCTCTTTGGGCTCACAGGCAACCTGCATGGGGAGAGCAGGAACACAGCCCTGTGTGATATCAGCTGGCCATGCTCAGCATCCTGGTGCCCTGGGATATAGGAGGGGGCAAAGGGTTTGGGGTGGGGGGATGCTGTGAGTGGCCGCGAGCCCCAAGGGGAGGCACATGCAGCTGGCTGGGCAATGGCACAAGGCTTGTCTTGGGGCCGTAGCAGCAGGGCTGGGCCGGGGGCCACGACGGGCAGCGGGGGATGGAGGTGGCCGGGTACGTGGCACAAGGGGGCTGGCTCGCTGGCTGTGGGAGGCGGCTGCTGCTGGGGCTGCCCCTGCCCTCCTTGCTCAGCATCCATGCCCCAGGGCTGGATGCTGTGCAGGCCGGGGAGGGCACGTCAGCCCTGGGCCTCTGGCACTTGGAAACACAGAGCACCAGGCATCTTCCCCAGGACAGAGAGTGCAGAGCGCAAAGGGCTGGGGGGACAGCTTCTCACCACGGCCGCGGGGGACCCATGCAATGGGGCAGCTCTTCTCACCCACCCTGCACACCCCAGACGCTGCTCACACCGCACCTCCCTTTGGTGGTGGGTGCCGACGCCATGCTCCTTGCTCACCTGGTGAGGAAGGCCTGCGGCCAGGGCAGAGCCTTCTGCTGCGCTTTCTTCGGGCAATGGTGGTTGGAGAGGCAGGCTGTTGCTCTCCCCACAAGGGCCTCCGCACAACTGGGAGGCCTTTGGCGCAGCCTCTGCGGGAAGCGATGGAGGCAGAGGAGCATTTTCCCCTGCATCCTCAGGGCCTCTGGCTGCAGGGGAGGCCTCTGCCTTTGCTCCTGTGCTGGCCAGTGGAGCCAGAGGCACACTGTCCCCCGCGTCCTGGCAGCCTCCTGCCAAAGGAGATGCCGCTGCCACGGCTCCTCGGGGCACTGCTGGGGCCAGAGGCGTGCTCTGCAGGTCACCAGCTGCCTCCCTGGCAGCATCTCTGCCCTTCACAACGGGTGAGCAGGGCACCTCCTCAGGACACGGCTGTGGGTCTGCCAAGAGGCTCCTGAGGCTCGGTCTGACCCAGCTCATGACCAAGGCTGTGTTTTTCTCCAGCTCCTCCCATTCCAAAGGTTCTTCTTCAACGTCCTCTTCCTCATCGCTCCACTCCACGCCAGCATCCTCTGGTGCTCCCCGGACTCTCTTCCCAGCTCCCATCTTGCGCTCCCTCCTGGGCGCATGGGCGTACAGCCGCTCCAGCACCTCCCACTTGGACCTCGCATCCTTCAGGAGCTCCACTCGCGTCACCTCCGGTTGCCACAGGTTATAGAAGGAGTTTCTGGCACAGAGCTGAAGCCAGAGAGGGAGATTTGTGAAGGCAGCTGCTTTTCCCACCAGCAATGCCCCCCGTGGCCCTGCCAGCACTGCCACCATCACACTGTTGCAGCAGGGCGCAGCGGCTGGCCCCAGCACACGGAGGGTCACCATCTGCCCTGGCCCACCCTTTGCACTCACCTCCTTGGGGCGAACATTGAGGCATCCCGATGCTGTCAGGGAGAAACGTTTCCCCTTGCCCTCCTCTTCCTCGACCTCCCTCTCCTTTGGCCTCGGCTCCTTCCTCTCCAGAAAGGCTTCTCGCAGCTGAGCCAAGCTCTGCCCGGTGCGCGCCACGCAGCTCCTGTCGAGCTCCTCCAGCGTCTCTGTTTTGATTGAGAGCACGGCGAGATACTGCGAGGGGTTGTCGGGGTGTATGCGCAGTGGCGTGCCTTGAAGGCGACAGATGATGCCCAGAGGCTGCTGTTTGGGCCTCTGCACTGCAAGTTGCCATCCTAGTGTGACCAGTCCATGGCCCCTGCCCGGGGAAGCTGGTGCACCGGCCCCCATGACCTTCCTTTTGCCCCCACGCCTGTTGCAATCTGGCCCTTGCAGAGCTGTGGCAGCTGTGTTTTTGCCACGCTCCCTGCTCTCCTTCTGCAATGCGCTTGCCAGGCCTGCTAGAGCAATGGTGTATGCCAAGGTCCTTTGTGGCCCGGCTGCCCTGAGCTCCCGGCCATGTCCCGCACTCACATCATCAGGACGGCTCAAGGCTGCAGACGCGAGCGCCAGCAGTGCGTGCATCAGAGGTGCGGCAGGCAGTGCGGGGCTGTGTGCAGCAGGTCTCTGGTCCTCAGCCCTCATTTCCATGCACACATCTGCAAGGATGTTCTCAACAGCTTGCAGCATCCTTGCTTTTCCCAGCGCGGAAGACCCAGGCCTGGCCTCAGGCAAATAGGAGACAGGAGCTTGAATTGCTCGGGGGAGAGCGCCAGCTTCCTGCTTAGCTTTTGGAGAGGCAGGCACTCTCCTTGCCACATCCTCCAGAGCCTCAGCAGTGGCCGTGCATCTCAAAGAAGATCTGCAGGATTTTTCTGGAGGTCGACGTGCGGATGCCGCTCTTTGACCTGTAGAGGCCTCCAGGCCTCCACGTGCCTGCCTAGCTGCCTTAGTTGCGTGAGGCGCTAAGCCGGGCCGATGCGGTGTCTCTGCTCTTGCACAAGGCCTGCTGTGCAGTGTCTCCCGGCGCCCCGGAGGAGCCTTCTTCACAAGGCTGCTGGAGGCATGAAGAGCTTGCACCGAGTCGAGAACCTCCCTCACAGTGTCCTCCGCCATCTGCAATCAAAGCCCATGAGGAAGGCCAAGTTACTGCTGCCCTTTACCCCTCCCCCCCAGCCTTCCCACATGCACACTCCCTGTGGCCCCTGAAACCCTCCACAACAGCAGCACTCTCCCACGCAGCTGGCTCCCAAAGGCTGCGTGGGGAGAAGGCTGGTCACCACTGGGCAAGAGATGGGCAAAGGCAGCTCCCTCGGAAACCTCGAGCCATGTCCTTGCCGACTGCCATGCAGAGCAGGCGCTCCTCCTGCTCCCTCCCACCACTTCCCGCCTGCTGCTTGGCAGCTATGCACAGTCAGGCAGAGGCTTTGCCACCATCGCTGCTCAGCTCGCTACCTTCGCGATGACGTCTTCAGGGTCTTGCCAGCTCTGTGGGCCGGGCAGCAACGGCCGCCTGTCCCTTTGCTGCGATGAAGTCGGGGTCGGGATGCGTTGCGTCACTGCATGCGGCTCCCGCTGGCCCCCCTGCAGGGAGAAGGAAGCACATGATGGAGGCGGTTGCGTTCGTACAAGCGGCCCCTCAGGCACAGGAAAGCCCGGCCCCATGGCAAAGGGAAGCTCATGGCCTAGCACGACCCAGCTGTGCTAAGCCTGGAGATGCTCTCTGACCCTCAGCACAGCTCACAGGCTCCATTTGGGCCTTGCAGCACCCCAGTCGGTGTGCTTTGTGCACCAGAAAATCCCCAGCACCAGCAAGAAATACCCCCTGGCCAGAGAAGATCAGGCCTGGCTCGCTTGCCCCACCTCCTCTTCCCCACCGTCCTCATGCTTTCCGTGCGGCTCCCAGCCCTGCTGCCTGCCTCTCCCTCCAGCCCCACCGCTCACCTTGCTTCTGCGCTTCGGCCTCACAGAAAGCCCATCCACGGGCTGGGAGCCGGCATTCGCCTGCCGCCCCTTGTCCATCTGCAGGAGCTTCTCCTGCGCACCTGCCACTCTGGCACTCAAGAGAGCTGCTCCCTCCTCAGCGAGCTGCTCTCCTCAGAGGGCACAGCCAGGGGCTCTGCTCCCAGCATGGACTCGGTCACCACGGGCACCGCCCCATCACAATGGCCTTGGGGGCATGATGCCACCCCCATCACAAAGCCCTGCACGTTGCCATGGGGACCCCCGTGACCACCTCCTGCTGGCCACCAGGGGCACCCGCATCACAAGGCCTTGCTGGTGACCGTGCTAGCACCGACATCACAAGGCCTTGCTGCTCACCGGGGGCACCTCCAGCACCAGGGCTTTGCCTCCCAGCCTCTGGTGCCAGCTTCTGAGCCCAGCTCCGAGCTGCCATCTGTGCCGCAGCAGGAATTTTCCTCTCCCCACCTCTCTGCCTCCTACACCGTGCAGATGCTGCCCTTCTTCAGGCCCTCTAGAGCACACAGCCAGCCACTGCAAGACCACTCCTCTTGCTCGGGCCACTAAGCCTCACCCATATGCCTCACCGTCCAGCCCTAGGCAGAGCGTCCTGCATTCCCGCTGCTTTCTCACAGAAAGGCCAACTGCCCCTCCGCACCTTCCCAGACGGGCCTTCCCAAAGAGGCTGCAGCCATCCACCGCAGCGCTCCAGGCATGCCACGCTGCAGGCCCGCAGCTGCACACAGACTGCAAAGTGCTCCTGTCTGGTCCCCAGGCTGCAGGCATTAGCGGACGGACCCCTGAGACAGGTGCCCGCCTCTGCAGATTTCCCACAAAAGCTGTCAGAGATTCATTTCTCCAGACTGTTGCTCTCTAAGCACTTCCCTATTGGCGTGCACGCACTGCGCTGGGCCCCTCCAGGCTTTCTTTGCTCCACATCACCCTGCACCTTTGCCTTGCCCTCCCACACCATCGCTTCCTCACTCTTCCATGCATCCTCCTCTCCCCTCAGGGGCACCGACTTTTGGGCTCTCCTCACCACCTTGGCCACCGGCTTGAGCCTCACGGCAGCACACGGGCACACTCTCCTCCTGATGAAGCGTGACACCCCCCAGCCTTGGTGCCTCGCTGCTGGCTCGCCTTCGGGACGTCCAGCTGCTGGACCGCCAGGCCACCTGGGCAAGCAGGCCCTGCCCTCACCTGTGCACCTCTTCCTACTCACGGGGCTTGTGCTTTTCTTGCTTTTGCCCCCAGGGGGCACGTGGGGACCATCTCTCCACGCCAGCCTTCATGCACAAAGAGGGGCCCACGCTCATGAAAACAAAGCCCTGCTGCCAGCACCAGCTGCACACCCAGGGGCTGACCTGCTGGATCCAAGCACTGCTGCTCAAGCCCATTCCCCTCACTGGCAGCATGCAGGAAAAACCCCACCTGCCCTGCCAGGCCTACAGCCATGTCATCACACTTGGTACTTTCCAGGCAGGATCCTTGTGTTAAGGAAGAGCAAACTGAAACTGCCTACAGGCAGCCGCTTAGCACAACTTCTCTAAAACTTGCCTGGCATGAGGAGCTAAATTTGCTGAAGCCTTAGGCCGCACTTATCGAAAATAATGAACTTTTACTTAGTCCAGTAAGAAAAGGGCCTCAGAGCTGGTTCCAGCTGGGAAGATAAGGCAGTTACAAGCAGTCTGCATTCCTTGCAATTACTGTTTTTATAGATCAAGCAGCCCCTGATACACAAAAGTATTTTAAAGAGCATATGCCAGGCTGGCAAGGGGAGGGGGCGCGGAAGAACCAGGGGAGATAGATGGAGTCAAAGTGAAGGTGGTGTACAATTAAGAGTTAATGATGTTTGTCATTCTTGGGGGGAACAAGGACACTGGAAGCAGGAATGCCCAGTGAGGCCCTGTGCACTTGGGAATAGAGGGGCCAGCATGAGGCAATCAAATCAGTCCACAATGACAGGAGATAGGAGACTCAGAAAATACTGTGGAAATGGGGGTAAATTCATGGGATGTAGATTTGGATTTGAAGGGCAGGTAATGGCAAATATAGAAGGCTTAGAAGTTCCCTTTCTAGTGGATACTGGAGCCACCCTTTCCCTTTTAAAGTTTGAGCCTAAAGGATGCAAGTCACCAGATAAAATAATGATGCAAGGAGTAGCGGGAAAAGGCAAACGAATGTTATCTAAGCCCTTAGTACTCACTATTGGGGGTAAAACAGTGTGGGGATGTATTATAATTTCCACAGACGCGCCCATGTGCCTTTTAGGGAGAGATCTCCTGCAAGCCTTGGATACTCAGATCTGCTTACAGCCAGAAGAGGTGGAATTAATAATTATGGGCTCATGTGTTCTGGCTAAGACACCAGAACCAGAGTCAACTAATCTGCAAATTCCAACAGGTTTAGAACCAGTTTCTAAAAAGTTATGGAGCTCTTCAGGAATGGATGTGGGACTACTGAAATCAGCTAGTCCAGTCTGGATAAAAACAAAGGGGGGATTGCCTCCTGCAGTTAAGCAATACCCTATCCCAAAGGAAGCAGAGAAGAGCATCCAAAAACAAATCAATCATTATTTGAAACTGGGTATCCTTAGAGTCTGTGAATCCCCGTACAACACCCCAATTCTGCCAGTTAAAAAGAACAGACAAGACTCTGATGGTGATCCAGAGTATCAGTTTGTACAAGACTTAAGGGCTATAAACCAACAGGTAGTTGCTCCACATCCAGTAGTCCCCGACCTATCAACCATTTTACTACAGATACCCCTTTGGGCAACTTATTTTACTGTGATCGACCTAACGGCAGCCTTTTTTAGTATACCGATAGCTGAAGATAGCCAAGATCTCTTGGCTTTCACTTGGAAGGGACAACAATTAACTTGGACGAGGCTGCCACAGGGATTTACTGGGTCTCCGACTATTTTTTCGCGTATACTCAAGAATGACCTCTCAGATATCGAACTTCCAGGACATTCTGTATTAATACAATATGTAGATGATTTGTTATTAGCAAGTAAAGATTAACACTCTTGCAGAAAAAGGGCATCGAGCATCTCTGTCTAAACTCCAGCTGTGTCAAAGAGAGGTAAAATATTTGGGTTTTATCTTAAAAGAAGGACACAGGTTAGTTGATCCAGAACGAGTAAAGACAACTCTTGATATGCCTCGTCCTGTAACAAAAAAAACAACACGGGATTTTTAGGAGCTGTAGGATTTTGCCAACCGTGGATTCCTGGGTTAGCAGAACTTACTAAGCCTCTAGTGCAGGCAACAAAAAAGGAGGAGATAGAGCCTGTGGCCTGGGGCCCAGAAAGGGAGAAAGCTTTTACATCTGTGAAAAAAGCGTTGGTTTCAGCCCCTGCTCTAGGGTGACCAGATTATAGCAAACCATTCGAATTGTTTGTCCATGAGTGACAGGGAGTAGCAAGTGGGGTACTCACCCAAAAACTAGGCCCTCACCACAGACCAGTGGCCTATTACTCCACGCAGCTAGATGAGGTAGCTAAAGGCACTCCAGGATGCATCAGAGCAATAGCAGCTACGGCAGCTCTTACTGAAAAAAACATGACCTGTAGTTTTGGGTCACTCATTGACTGTGTATGTGCCACATGAAGTAGAACTGTTAATGAAACAATACGCGACTCAAGCACTATCCCCACAGAGAGCTCACCGCTATGAACTGATAATATTAAGGTCACATTATCTGCATGTAAAGAGATGCAACATCTTAAATCCAGCAACACTATTGCCTCTACCTGAGGATGGAGAACCACATCATTCCTGTGAGCAGGTGATCGTCAGCTCGAGCAAGCCCCGGGAGGACCTTAAAGACAAACCTTTGGAAAACCCAGACTTAGTTCCGTTTACAGATGGATCATCCTATTATTTGGACGGAAGGCACCACTCCGGCTATGCTGTCACTAACCTCTTTGAGGTACTTGAGGCCAATCCTTTGTCTCTGTCTGTAAGTGCTCAAGGAGCAGAATTAATAGCATTGACCCAAGCAGCAAAAATCGGTAAGAACCTGCAGGTAAATATCTATACCGAGTCTAAATATGCATTTGGAGTATGTCATGTAACAGGGATGTTATGGAAAGAGCGAGGATTCTTTTCGTCATCAGGAAAGAAATTAGCTAATGGAGAAGAAATACGTAATTTGCTGGAAGCAGTCCAACTGCCCAAAGAAATTGCTGTAATACACTGCCCAGCCCATACTAAAGACACTACAGAAATTAGCAGAGGAAATGCTTTAGCCGACGCTGCTGCAAAAGCTGCAGCTCGACAACCTCTGAAAGAATGTATGGGGGCGGTTCCAAGGATGGACCAGAGTGAGTGGCCAAATTTAATAGACCCCAAAACTCTGTATGAAAAAGACTGCTCAGTGGAAGAGAAAAAACAATGGGAGCAGTGGGAAGCAAAACAAAGTGATGATGGAATATGGACAATTGGAGGAAAACCAATTCTACCAAAAAAAATAGTTAATTACTATAGCTAGGTGGTTTCATGATAAAGCTCATGGGGGAGCAGAGGCAATAGCTAAGCAGGTACAGAAAGTATGGGCTGCTCCAGGAATTTATGCAGCTGCTAAAAGAATAACAAACAGCTGCCTGACCTGCCAGAAGTTTTCAAATAACAAGCCAAGCTCAGAGTTCGGGTTGGGGGGCGCAACCATGGGCCTACTTCCCTTTCCAAAAGCTACAAATAGATTATGCGGATATGCCATCTGCCAATGGCTACAAACACTTGTTAGTGATAGTAGATCAGTTATCAGGCTGGGTAGAAGCTTTCCCAACAAGAAAGGCCGACACAGGGGGAGTGGTAAAAGCCTTACTGAAGGAAATCATACCCAGGTATGGGGTCCCAGAAGCCACTGATTCAGATAGGGGTGCCCATTTTACGGCAAGCATAATCACTCAGTTATATAAATCATGAGGAATAAAAAGAAACCTATTACCCCTTATCACCCACAATCTTCAGGACAAGTAGAAAGAATGAATAGAACACTAAAAGAAAAAACAGCAAGAATATGCACATGTCCTGGCCTAAAACGGCCAGAAACATTTAACTTAGCTCTATGGGATGTTTGAAATGTCCCATGGCAACCCATAGGACTAACACCAGCAGAAATTCTCTTTGGGAAACATTTAGCTGTACTAGGGACTTATTATTCCAGCTAAGACCAGCCTGTTAGACAGAGATGGACGACTAACCCAGTATGTTCTAAGTATGCAAAAAAGGTTTGAAAATCTTAAAAAATATATATATATATATGCGCTCAGTGATATCAATCCACACCACCTGAAATACAAGTGCTTGGTATACAGCCTGGGGATGAAGTTTTAGTTAAAGTATTTTCACAAAAATCCAAGTTAAAACCTAACTGCAACAGGCCATATACTGTCATACTATGTTCTTATTTTGCTGTTCAAGTTGAACTGTACTTGTATATGTTGCAAAAGAATGTGTATGTGTAAGAACACTTTGTAATCTTATATTCATAGATAACATTGGTGTAGATACAAGTAATCACTCAAATATTTGTATTTGTAACTTTACCAAAGATTATGGGATGCGACTTTAATTATTCAGCTCCTATTAGATCTTATCAATTGTTACAATCTAATTATACATTAATTCAAAATTTACTACCTAACCCCATTGGGATGAATCTCACCCTGGTATGGAAACTACTACAACATGATGATTTGAGTCGACTGCTAGAACGCATCCGAAACAATGGACAGAAAACTCTTAATCACCATTCATCATGAAGCGGGAGAGATGCACCACGTCTCAGAAAGGATAAAAAGGGATGGAGAACATCATGGCTGGGAAACTCTTCTAGGGTGGTCACCAACTACAACAGCGATTTATAATCACGTGTTGCACCCACTAGTAGTTGTGTTAACTTTAACTGTGTTATGCCTATTGCTTACGATCATATTATGCATAAGATTATGGAACGTGATAGCACGCCTTGAAAGGCTTCGAGAACTCTGTTTCAAGTATTAGCAGGGATGCTTCATAAAAACAAAGCGGGGAACTGTTAAAGAATAGCGAACTGAAACTGTCTAGAGGTAGCCGCTTAGCACAACTTCTCTAAAACTTGCTTAGCATGAGGAGCTAAATTTGCTGAAGCCTTAGGCCGCACTTAGCGAAAACAATGAACTTTTACTTAGTCCAGTAAGAAAAGGGCCTCAGAGCTGGTTCCAGCTGGGAAGATAAGGAAGTTACAAGCAGTCTGCATTCCTGCGTCTCACACTCCCAAAGGGAGGGTGTCAAGGCTTTGAAGTAAGACCAGTGCAGGGCATTAGGACCTTGAGGGGCAAAGCCTTAGCTCACTGCTGGGGCAGTGTTCATTGTTATGATTTAGAATCACCTCCTCCTCAGGACAATGAGACACAACAGTAAGACCCCACAAAAACAGAGGTACAACCGTCAGCAGAGACTGCAAAAAACAAAAATAAGGAGAAAAACAGCTTACCTCAGAATGACAATGAGACACAATGAGGAGCAGGAGACCCCAGACCAAAAAATTACTATTGGTCTAACTACCACGTGAAGGGTGGGAAATGTACGTTGAAAAAACTATAATTGCCCAGGATTTGTTTATGTTAGGGTCCCTCTTCGGAGGCACCCAGCTCGAGCTGTAATTACTGCACGCACGTCATTAATATTTAATTCTTTAATTTGTTTTGATTTGGCTCTGAATTTTTCTGCGGAAACCTAGGGTCGAGCCCTCTTATGGTGGCCAACAAGCCTAATTTCCATAGAATTTCCATAACAATAACTGGGCATGGGCGCGGGAGCATTTGAGCCAGGAGGGAGGGAGGAAAGAAACCTGCCGAACGTAACACTTGTGCTAGCAGATACTAGTACCCCGGACTGTGCTCCAAAAGTTTCTGCTCCACCTGATATACCTGATGATCTCTCTGTCATTGCTTCTCCTTCTCCTCCTCCTTCTCCCTCTACTCCATTGGCTGCCGGACTCTATCCTATGATCCCCAACGTGCTGACTAACCCTGCCGCTTTACAGCCGGGGGGAAAGGGAGGGGCCAGTCCCCCTCCTCCTGTGCTGCGGGTATTTACTAATCAGCCCTGGCACCCTGGCCATCTCGCCTTATGGGGGGGGAAAATGCAGAGATTAAGAAAAGATGCAGGGCGATGTGTCCAGTTATTTTCTAATATCTGCACTGGGCACAACCCAAACTGGAGTGATACCCAAATTCTTTTGAGGGAATTATTTCAACCAAATGAAGGGGATAAGATAATTAAAGATGCGGAAGAAGCGCAGCAAGCCGGGGGAAATAGAAACCTCTGGCTAGCAAATGATCCAAATTGGGATTATAATAATGCAGGAGATAGAGCTGTGTGTCCAACAGGACTTTGAAATTTAGTAGAAGTAATTAGAGCATGCAGAGAGTTAGGAGTAAATTGGACTAGAGTGCAAGAATGCAGACAGTGATTAGATGAACACCCCCATGACTTCTGGGGACTTTTGCGGTAAGCCCCGCTAAAATAGGGAGGAATGACCCCACAAAACTTCAATGATGCTCTCGCAATTAGTGTTTTTATAGATCAAGCAGCCCCTGATACACAAAAGTATTTTAAAGAGCATATGGCAGGCTGGCAAGGGGAGGGGCGCGGAAGAACCAGGGGAGATAGATGGAATCAAAGTGAAGGGGGTGTACAATTAAGAGTTAATGATGTTTGTCATTCTTGGGGGGAACAAGGACACTGGAAGCAGGAATGCCCAGTGAGGCCCTGTGCACTTGGGAATAGAGGGGCCAGCATGAGGCAATCAAATATTGAGAAGGAGACCAGGCAATTCCCAGGCAGTCCACAATGACAGGAGATAGGAGACTCAGAAAATACTGTGGAAATGGGGGTAAATTTATGGGATGTAGATTTGGATTTGAAGGGCAGGTAATGGCAAATATAGAAGGCTTAGAAGTTCCCTTTCTAGTGGATACTGGAGCCACCCTTTCCCTTTTAAAGTTTGAGCCTAAAGGATGCAAGTCACCAGATAAAATAATGATGCAAGGAGTAGCGGGAAAAGGCGAACGAATGTTATCTAAGCCCTTATTGCTTACTATTGGAGGTAAAAGAGCGTGGGGATGTATTACAATTTCCACAGACGCGCCCATGTGCCTTTTAGGGAGAGATCTCCTGCAAGCCTTGGATACTCAGATCTGCTTACAGCCAGAAGAGGTGGAATTAATAATTATGGGCTCATGTGTTCTGGCTAAGACACCAGAACCAGAGTCGACTAATCTGCAAATTCCAACAAGGTTAGAATCAGTTCCTAAACGGTTATGGAGCTCTTCAGGAATGGATGTGGGACTACTGAAATCAGCTAGTCCAGTCTCGATAAAAACAAAGGGGGGATTGCCTCCTGCAGTTAAGCAATACCCTATCCCAAAGGAAGCAGAGAAGAGCATCCAAAAACAAATCAATCATTATTTGAAACTGGGTATCCTTAGAGTCTGTGAATCCCCGTACAACACCCCAATTCTGCCAGTTAAAAAGAACAGGCAAGATTCTGATGGTGATCCAGAGTATCAGTTTATACAAGACTTAGGGGCTATAAACCAACATGTAGTTGCTCCACATCCAGTAGTCCCTAACCCATCAACCATTTTACTACAGATACCCCTTTGGGCAACTTATTTTACTGTGATTGACCTAACGGCAGCTTTTTTTAGTATACCGATAGCTGAAGATAGCCAAGATCTCTTGGCTTTCACTTGGAAGGGACAACAATTAACTTGGACAAGGCTGCCACAGGGATTTACTGGGTCTCTGACTATTCTTTCGCGTATACTCAAAAATGACCTCTCAGATATCGAACTTCCAGGACATTCTGTATTAATACAATATGTAGATGATATGTTATTAGCAAGTAAAGATTATGAGACATTTTTAAAAGACACTGTTTCTCCATGTAACGCTCTTGCAGAAAAAGGGCATCAGGCATCTCTGTCTAAACTCCAGCTGTGTCAAAGAGAGGTAAAATATTTGGGTTTTATCTTAAAAGAAGGACACAGGTTAGTTGATCCAGAACGAGTAAAGACAATTCTTGATATGCCTCGTCCTGTAACAAAAAAACAACACGGGATTTTTAGGAGCTGTAGGATTTTGCCAACCGTGGATTCCTGGGTTAGCAGAACTTACTAAGCCTTTAGTGCAGGCAACAAAAAAGGAGGAGATAGAGCCTGTGGCCTGGGGCCCAGAAAGGGAGAAAGCTTTTACATCTGTGAAAAAAGCGTTGGTTTCAGCCCCTGCTCTAGGGTTACCAGATTATAGCAAACCATTGGAATTATTTGTCCATGAACGACAGGGAGTAGCAAGTGGGGTACTCACCCAAAAACTAGGCCCTCACCACAGACCAGTGGCCTATTATTCCACGCAGCTAGATGAGGTAGCTAAAGGCACTCCAGGATGCATCAGAGCAATAGCAGCTACGGCAGCTCTTACTGAAAAAAACATGACCTGTAGTTTTGGGTCACTCATTGACTGTGTATGTGCCACATGAAGTAGAACTGTTAATGAAACAATACGCGACTCAAGCACTATCCCCACAGAGAGCTCACCGCTATGAACTGATAATATTAAGGTCACATTACCTGCATGTAAAGAGATGCAACATCTTAAATCCAGCAACACTATTGCCTCTACCTGAGGATGGAGAACCACATCATTCCTGTGAGCAGGTGATCGTCAGCTCGAGCAAGCCCCGGGAGGACCTTAAAGACAAACCTTTGGAAAACCCAGACTTAGTTCCGTTTACAGATGGATCATCCTAGTATTTGGACGGAAGGCACCACTCCGGCTATGCTGTCACTAACCTCTTTGAGGTACTTGAGGCCAATCCTTTGTCTCTGTCTGTAAGTGCTCAAGGAGCAGAATTAATAGCATTGACCCAAGCAGCAAAAATTGGTAAGAACCTGCAGGTAAATATCTATACCGATTCTAAATATGCATTTGGAGTAGGTCATGTAACAGGGATGTTATGGAAAGAGCGAGGATTCTTTTCGTCATCAGGAAAGAAATTAGCTAATGGAGAAGAAATACGTAATTTGCTGGAAGCAGTCCAACTGCCCAAAGAAATTGCTGTAATACACTGCCCAGCCCATACTAAAGACACTACAGAAATTAGCAGAGGAAATGCTTTAGCCGACGCTGCTGCGAAAGCTGCAGCTCGACAACCTCTGAGAGAATGTATGGGGGCAGTTCCAAGGATGGACCAGAGTGAATGGCCAATTTTAATAGACCCCAAAACCACGTATGAAAAAGACTGCTCAGTGGAAGAGAAAAAACAATGGGAGCAGTGGGAAGCAAAACAAAGTGATGATGGAATATGGACACTTGGAAGAAAACCAATTCTACCAAAAAAAAAAATTTAATTACTATAGCTAGGTGGTTTCACGATAAAGCTCATGGGGGAGCGGAGGCGGTGGCTAACCAGGTACAGAAAGTATGGGCTGCTCCAGGAATCTACGCGGCTGCAAAAAGAATAACAAATAGCTGCCCGACCTGCCAGAAGTTTTCAAATAACAAGCCAAGCTCAGAGTTAGGGGGACGGTCATGGGCCTACTTCCCTTTCCAAAAGCTACAAATAGATTATGCGGATATGCCATCTGCCAATGGCTACAAACACTTGTTAGTGATAGTAGATCAGTTATCAGGCTGGGTAGAAGCTTTCCCAACAAGAAAGGCCGACACACGGGGAGTGGTAAAAGCCTTACTGAAGGAAATCATATCCAGGTATGGGGTCCCAGAAGCCACTGATTCAGACAGGGGTGCCCATTTTACGGCAAGCATAATCACTCAGTTATAGAAATCATTAGGCATAAAAAGAAACCTACAACCCCTTATCACCCACAATCTTCAGGACAAGTAGAAAGAATGAATAGAACACTAAAAGGAAAAATAGCAAGAATATGCGCACATGCTAGCCTAAAATGGCTGGGTAGGACTTTTCCCAACAAGAACGGCTGACACAGGGCGGGTAGTAAAAGCCTTACTGAAAGAAATCATACCCAGGTACAGAGTCCCAGAAGCCACTGATTCAGACAGGGGTGTCCATTTTATGGCAAGCATAATCAGTCAGTTTTATAAATCATGAGGAATAATGAACTTTTACCTAGTTCAGTAAGAAAAGGGACTGAGAGCTGGTTCAAGCTGGAATGATAAGGGAGTTGCAAGCAGTTCGCATTCCTGTGCTTCACGCTCTGGGAGGGAGGATGTCAAGGCTTTGAAATAAGGCCTACTTGGGCACCAGGACCCTGGGAAACAAAGCCTCCTCTCATTGCTGAAACAGTGTTAATTAGGGGGTCTGGACTATCTCGGGGTCTGGATTATATCCCTTCATCAGGACCTTGGCAGATAACACCTATTGTCACTGCTGGGGCAGTGCTAATTGCTGGAACAACACCTCTTTGTCAGAGCCTGGAGAGACAAGGGCGGGACCCGAGGAACCAAGACACATCTGTCAACAAAAACCATAACAGTAAAGATAAACAGCCTGCCTAGGCACAGGGATGAGACCCAATAAGGAGCAGGAGACTCCAGGCCCAAATATTACTATTGGTCCAAACTACTGCCTGAGGGGTGGAGAGCTTACATTGGAAGGTATAATTGCCCAGGCATTTCTTTGTTTGGGGTCCCTCTTCGGAGACACCCAGCTCGAGCTGTAATTACCGCACGCGTGTCATTAAAATTTCATTATTTCATTTGCTTTGATTTGGCGCCAAACTTTTCTGCGGGAACCTAGGGTCGGGCCCTGTTATGGTGGCTGACAAGCCTCATTTCCATAACACCGAGCCCGGGGCCCGTCCCCGTGTCCGGGGGGTCCCGCCTCGCCCTCACCTCTCCTCTCCAGCGCAGCCCTCCTGTACTCCATGTATCTCCACTGCCACTCCATGCAGCTCTTCTCCAGGTAGTGCTTCAGCCTCTCAGGCTCATTCTCTGCCTCCCACTTCCTCTTGGTGATTAGCGCAGCAGCATACGCCATGACGAATGTCAGCGTGTCCTTGTCAAAGGCGATGAAATCCTTCCCGTCGTAGGCATCCCGCAGAAACCCCCAGATCCCACCGTCCTCCAGGAGGTCACAGCCGTACGTGCGCTGCACTGTGTGATACCCTGAGACACAAGCAGGGAGACGGGGGCTCAGGGGCAGCCCCGGCCCCGCACAGGGGCTTGGACACGGCACCCAGCGCAGGGCCGGGGGCACCCCAGACCCGCAGCCCCCAGCGCTGACAGCGAGCAGCTGCCGCTGGGAGCCCCGGCCCGCGCTCACCCCCGCTCTGGTTGTAGCGCTTCTGCAGTGTGTCCAGCTCCACTCAGTAAGACTAATGATTGCCATATGCGTTCTGGGGCTGCCTGTCCCAGTGGTCCTGACCCTCCTGCTCCATCCAGGCCGCACCCGGCACCGCCCTCTGCGTCTTGCTGTCGTAGCCATCGATGAGCTCTCCGTCCACGTAGCCCACGGAGACGAAGGCGGGCAGCCCCGGGCTGGGCTCCGTCACGGCGGTGTGGAAGTAGCGCAGGGAGTGGGGGCCTGCGGGGACACGGGGGGTGGTGAGGGGCCAGGGGGGCACGTTGGGGGGCATCCGGGGGATCAAGATGTCCCGGGGGGAGAAGTCGGGGGGGTCGGGGGGGGCAGCACGTCCCGGGGGGCAGGTCAGGGGGGCAGCACGACACAGGGGGGGCACGTCGGGGGGGCAGCACATTCCGGGAGGGCAGGTCGGGGGGCTCCGGGGGGGCAGCACGTCCCGGGGGGAAGATCGGGGGGGCAGCACCTCCCGGGGGCGGTTGCAGGCCGGTCCGTGGGGCCGCTGACGGGGAGCCCGGCGCCGGGGGAGGGGCAGAGGGGGGCCCGGGGGCCCCGCCCGCACTCACCGCTCGCCACCGCCGCCGCCGCCGCCCAGCAGCAGCAGCCCCGGCCCCAGCGCCCGCCCCGCTACCGCCTCCTCGCTGCCAGCGCCCTCGCCCTCACCCGGCGCCGAAGCCCACGGCGGCCACGCCCCCGCGCCACCATTGGCTCCGCTGCGGCGCACCGCCATTGGCTGCCCCGCCCGCCAATAGCGGCTCTTGTCGGCTGAGGCGTCCCCAGGCGCTGGGCTGATCCCGGCGCGGCGGGTTGGGAGAAGCGACAGCGAGGGCGCTTGCGGAGGGCGCTGCGCAGCGCCGAGCCGCGGCTCCCGCTCCGCCTTGTCGCACGGCCATTGGCCCCGCCGGCGGCCGCCCGCCAATGGCGAGGCGCGGCAGCGGTGACGCCCCCGGGCGCCGGGCGGATCTCCGCGGAGCGCGTGGTGGGCGGGAGCGCGGAGGCGATGTGGGAGGCCGAGGCCGATGTGGGGACGGAGACGACGTGGGGATGGGGATGCCATGGGGATGGGGCCACTGGGGGGATGGGACGCCGTGGGGCTGGAGACGATGTGGGGATGGGGACACCGTGGGGCTGGAGATGGAGTTGGCTCTGTCACAGGGACAGGGGGACACTGTGGGGATGGGGATGATGGGGGGATGGGGACGATGTGGGGACGGGGACGCCATGGAGATGGGGACGATGTGGGGACGGGGACACCATTGGGATGGGGATGGAGTTGGCTCTGTCACAGGGGGGGACGCGGAGCCAGCAGTGGGAGCTCAGGGAGTGGCGCCCATCGAAGGCCGAGTGCTGGTAGGTGGTCCCCGGCCCACCCCGGCACCCATAGGTCTACTGGAAGATGTGGAAACCTGCCCAAGGTGGCACCCATGGGTGAGGAGCTGCCCAGGGCCCCAGGCGTCTAGCCCCGTTGCACCCCTGGAGCCAGGCATCCAATCCCATCAGCACCCACACCCATCCATGTGTTGTCCGAAAAGCGGATTCGTTGCCCGGTGTGCAATAAGCCAATAATTACACACTCAGGAGAGACATTTGTTTATTTATTTCAGAGTTGCGCAAGCCTGGGTGCTCGGTGGTTTCCCACAAATCGAGCACACACACCCCAACTTTTCAAGTAGCATTTATACAAACAAATTGCCAGATTTGCGACTTTCCCTTTTACACTGATTGGTTAGTGATTTCTTCATTCCCTGGGTCCCACCCCTGCTTCTCAAGGTCCTGATCAATTAACACTGCCCCAGCTAGGTCAGTAGATGTTATCTCCCAAGGTCCTGAGGAAGAGGACATAATCCAGACCCCTTAATTAACACAGTTTCAACAGTGAGAGGAGGCTTTGCTTCCCAAGGTCCTGGCGCCCAAACAGGCCTTATTTCACAGCCTTGACATCCTCCCTTTCGGAGAGTGGGGCACAGGAATGCAGACTGCTTGTAACTCCCTTATCTTTCCAGCCTGCACCAGCTCTGGGGCCCTTTCTTACCGAACTAGGAGCGTGGCCTAAGGCTTCAGCAAATTTAGCTACTCATGCTAAGCAAGTGTGTGGCTACTCATGCTAAGCAAATTCTGTCCAAGATAGAAGTTATCCAAATCTACCTACTTCAAACATTCTTTCTGAGCTTCTCAGGGTTGTCTTGTAACAATTGCACCCATGTTATCACCCATGGGCCCAGGTGGCCACCCATCAGCACCTGTGACCACCCATGGACCCAGGTGTCCAGCCCCATTGCACCCGTGTTATCACACATGGGCCCAGGTGGCGGCCCCATCAGCACCCACCACCACCCATGGACCCAGGTGTCGACCCCCTTTGCACCCATGGACTCAGGCGTGAGGTCACATCACCACCCCTGAACCCAGGCCCCCCACCCCATTGCACCCATGGTCCCAGCCCCCTGGCCCATTGCACCTGTGTCCCCAGCCCCCCACCCCATTGCACCCACGTCCCCAGGCCCCTGCCCCTGCCCCATTACGCCCATATCCGGAGCTTCCCCGACTCATTGCACCCATATCCCCAGCCCCCTGCCCCTTTGCGCCCATGTCCCCAGGCCCCTGCCAATTGCAACCACCTCCCCAGGCCCCCTGCCCCATTGCACCCACATCCCCAGGCCCCCGCCCTATTGCACCCATATCCCAGGCCCCCACCCCATTGCACCCATATCCCCAGCCCCCTGGCCCACGCAGATGGGGCCACACTGCAGCAAGCCCAGCGCAGGCCCCCAAGCTGCCTGGCAGCTGCAGCACAGCACACAGGAGCAGAGACCAAGGGTGCTGGCTTGGTGCAGCCGGCAGAAGAGAAGGCGTAGGGGGATCTCACTGCTGCCTGCAAGTGCCTAACGGGAGCGTGCAGAGAGCATGGAGCCAGAGACGTCCTGAGGGGCCTGGGGACAGGTTGAGGGCAACGGCACGGCTTGTGGCAGGGAAAAGTCCCCTCAGAGACTGCAAATGGCCTTGGAAGCCGAATGGTGGTGCAACACTGGAGCAGGGTGCCAGGGCCGTGCGGGAATCCATCGCCAGAGACAGTCAGAGCTCGACCCTGACAGGCCCTGCGAAACCTCCTCTGCTTGCCTCCACTTGCAGCAGGAGGTTGCAGCAGACACCTCCGGAAGACCCTTCCCACCCCAGCTGCTCTCTCACTCTGCGACTGCTTGTAGGGCTTTCTCTGCAGCCCTGACTGCCTTCCTTGGCAGCGCCTGCACTAGTCTTTCTCCTGACAGTTCCCTGACACCAAGTAACACAGCGGGAACAGCTGCCGAGGGTTTATTTGGAGCAGCACATGGGCTGTGGGACACGACGCAGTAGCATTGCTGTAGCAGCCAGGAGAGAGCCTCCGTCGCTCTGCCTCTTTGCTCTGCGCCATCTCCCATCTCGGGCCACCTGTCTGGCAGCTGCATCCTCGCGCTGTTCCTCTCACTGCCCTGAGTCACAGCGGCAGCTAAAAGCTCTGCGCAGAGCCCGAAGCGCTGCCCTGAGCCGCGATGGCCATCGCCTGGAAGGCGCAGCATGCGGGAGGGCGGTGATGCCTGTGGAGGAAGGAGAGCCGTGGGCGAGGGGCTGGGCAAGTGCAGGGCAAGCCTGAGGGTCTCTGGCTGCGGGGGAGGCCTCCGCCTTTGTTCCTGTGCTGGCTGATGGGGCCAGAGGCACACTGTCCCCCGCATCCTGGCAGCCTCCCGCCAGAGCAGATGCCGCTGCCTCGGCTCCTCGGGGCACTGCTGGGGCCAGAGGCGTGCTCTGCAGGTCACCAGCTGCCTCCCTGGCAGCATCTCTGCCCTTCACAACGGGTGAGCAGGGCACCTCCTCAGGACACGGCTGTGGGTCTGCCAAGAGGCTCCTGAGGCTCGGTCTGACCCAGCTCATGACCAAGGCCATGTTTTCCTCCAGCTCCTCCCATTCCAAAGGCTCTTCATCAACATCCTCTTCCTCATCGCTCCACTCCACGCCAGCATCCTCTGGCACTTCCCAGACTCTCTTCCCAGCTCCCAGCTCCCGCGCCCTCCCGCAGGGCCGGAGGGAAGACGATGACTTGTGCTCCTCTTTGGGCTCACAGGCAACCTGCATGGGGAGAGCAGGAACACAGCCCTGTGTGATATCAGCTGGCCATGCTCAGCATCCTGGTGCCCTGGGATATAGGAGGGGGCAAAGGGTTTGGGGTGGGGGGATGCTGTGAGTGGCCGCGAGCCCCAAGGGGAGGCACATGCAGCTGGCTGGGCAATGGCACAAGGCTTGTCTTGGGGCCGTAGCAGCAGGGCTGGGCCGGGGGCCACGACGGGCAGCGGGGGATGGAGGTGGCCGGGTACGTGGCACAAGGGGGCTGGCTCGCTGGCTGTGGGAGGCGGCTGCTGCTGGGGCTGCCCCTGCCCTCCTTGCTCAGCATCCATGCCCCAGGGCTGGATGCTGTGCAGGCCGGGGAGGGCACGTCAGCCCTGGGCCTCTGGCACTTGGAAACACAGAGCACCAGGCATCTTCCCCAGGACAGAGAGTGCAGAGCGCAAAGGGCTGGGGGGACAGCTTCTCACCACGGCCGCGGGGGACCCATGCAATGGGGCAGCTCTTCTCACCCACCCTGCACACCCCAGACGCTGCTCACACCGCACCTCCCTTTGGTGGCGGGTGCCGACGCCATGCTCCTTGCTCACCTGGTGAGGAAGGCCTGCGGCCAGGGCAGAGCCTTCTGCTGCGCTTTCTTCGGGCAATGGTGGTTGGAGAGGCAGGCTGTTGCTCTCCCCACAAGGGCCTCCGCACAACTGGGAGGCCTTTGGCGCAGCCTCTGCAGGAAGCGATGGAGGCAGAGGAGCATTTTCCCCTGCATCCTCAGGGCCTCTGGCTGCAGGGGAGGCCTCTGCCTTTGCTCCTGTGCTGGCCAGTGGAGCCAGAGGCACACTGTCCCCCGCGTCCTGGCAGCCTCCTGCCAAAGGAGATGCCGCTGCCACGGCTCCTCGGGGCACTGCTGGGGCCAGAGGCGTGCTCTGCAGGTCACCAGCTGCCTCCCTGGCAGCATCTCTGCCCTTCACAACGGGTGAGCAGGGCACCTCCTCAGGACACGGCTGTGGGTCTGCCAAGAGGCTCCTGAGGCTCGGTCTGACCCAGCTCATGACCAAGGCTGTGTTTTTCTCCAGCTCCTCCCATTCCAAAGGTTCTTCTTCAACGTCCTCTTCCTCATCGCTCCACTCCACGCCAGCATCCTCTGGTGCTCCCCGGACTCTCTTCCCAGCTCCCATCTTGCGCTCCCTCCTGGGCGCATGGGCGTACAGCCGCTCCAGCACCTCCCACTTGGACCTCGCATCCTTCAGGAGCTCCACTCGCGTCACCTCCGGTTGCCACAGGTTATAGAAGGAGTTTCTGGCACAGAGCTGAAGCCAGAGAGGGAGATTTGTGAAGGCAGCTGCTTTTCCCACCAGCAATGCCCCCCGTGGCCCTGCCAGCACTGCCACCATCACACTGTTGCAGCAGGGCGCAGCGGCTGGCCCCAGCACACGGAGGGTCACCATCTGCCCTGGCCCACCCTTTGCACTCACCTCCTTGGGGCGAACATTGAGGCATCCCGATGCTGTCAGGGAGAAACGTTTCCCCTTGCCCTCCTCTTCCTCGACCTCCCTCTCCTTTGGCCTCGGCTCCTTCCTCTCCAGAAAGGCTTCTCGCAGCTGAGCCAAGCTCTGCCCGGTGCGCGCCACGCAGCTCCTGTCGAGCTCCTCCAGCGTCTCTGTTTTGATTGAGAGCACGGCGAGATACTGCGAGGGGTTGTCGGGGTGTATGCGCAGTGGCGTGCCTTGAAGGCGACAGATGATGCCCAGAGGCTGCTGTTTGGGCCTCTGCACTGCAAGTTGCCATCCTAGTGTGACCAGTCCATGGCCCCTGCCCGGGGAAGCTGGTGCACCGGCCCCCATGACCTTCCTTTTGCCCCCACGCCTGTTGCAATCTGGCCCTTGCAGAGCTGTGGCAGCTGTGTTTTTGCCACGCTCCCTGCTCTCCTTCTGCAATGCGCTTGCCAGGCCTGCTAGAGCAATGGTGTATGCCAAGGTCCTTTGTGGCCCGGCTGCCCTGAGCTCCCGGCCATGTCCCGCACTCACATCATCAGGACGGCTCAAGGCTGCAGACGCGAGCGCCAGCAGTGCGTGCATCAGAGGTGCGGCAGGCAGTGCGGGGCTGTGTGCAGCAGGTCTCTGGTCCTCAGCCCTCATTTCCATGCACACATCTGCAAGGATGTTCTCAACAGCTTGCAGCATCCTTGCTTTTCCCAGCGCGGAAGACCCAGGCCTGGCCTCAGGCAAATAGGAGACAGGAGCTTGAATTGCTCGGGGGAGAGCGCCAGCTTCCTGCTTAGCTTTTGGAGAGGCAGGCACTCTCCTTGCCACATCCTCCAGAGCCTCAGCAGTGGCCGTGCATCTCAAAGAAGATCTGCAGGATTTTTCTGGAGGTCGACATGCGGATGCCGCTCTTTGACCTGTAGAGGCCTCCAGGCCTCCACGTGCCTGCCTAGCTGCCTTGGTTGCGTGAGGCGCTAAGCCGGGCCGATGCGGTGTCTCTGCTCTTGCACAAGGCCTGCTGTGCAGTGTCTCCCGGCGCCCCGGAGGAGCCTTCTTCACAAGGCTGCTGGAGGCATGAAGAGCTTGCACCGAGTCGAGAACCTCCCTCACAGTGTCCTCCGCCATCTGCAATCAAAGCCCATGAGGAAGGCCAAGTTACTGCTGCCCTTTACCCCTCCCCCCCAGCCTTCCCACATGCACACTCCCTGTGGCCCCTGAAACCCTCCACAACAGCAGCACTCTCCCACGCAGCTGGCTCCCAAAGGCTGCGTGGGGAGAAGGCTGGTCACCACTGGGCAAGAGATGGGCAAAGGCAGCTCCCTCGGAAACCTCGAGCCATGTCCTTGCCGACTGCCATGCAGAGCAGGCGCTCCTCCTGCTCCCTCCCACCACTTCCCGCCTGCTGCTTGGCAGCTATGCACAGTCAGGCAGAGGCTTTGCCACCATCGCTGCTCAGCTCGCTACCTTCGCGATGACGTCTTCAGGGTCTTGCCAGCTCTGTGGGCCGGGCAGCAACGGCCGCCTGTCCCTTTGCTGCGATGAAGTCGGGGTCGGGATGCGTTGCGTCACTGCATGCGGCTCCCGCTGGCCCCCCTGCAGGGAGAAGGAAGCACATGATGGAGGCGGTTGCGTTCGTACAAGCGGCCCCTCAGGCACAGGAAAGCCCGGCCCCATGGCAAAGGGAAGCTCATGGCCTAGCACGACCCAGCTGTGCTAAGCCTGGAGATGCTCTCTGACCCTCAGCACAGCTCACAGGCTCCATTTGGGCCTTGCAGCACCCCAGTCGGTGTGCTTTGTGCACCAGAAAATCCCCAGCACCAGCAAGAAATACCCCCTGGCCAGAGAAGATCAGGCCTGGCTCGCTTGCCCCACCTCCTCTTCCCCACCGTCCTCATGCTTTCCGTGCGGCTCCCAGCCCTGCTGCCTGCCTCTCCCTCCAGCCCCACCGCTCACCTTGCTTCTGCGCTTCGGCCTCACAGAAAGCCCATCCACGGGCTGGGAGCCGGCATTCGCCTGCCGCCCCTTGTCCATCAGCAGGAGCTTCTCCTGCGCACCTGCCACTCTGGCACTCAAGAGAGCTGCTCCCTCCTCAGCGAGCTGCTCTCCTCAGAGGGCACAGCCAGGGGCTCTGCTCCCAGCATGGACTCGGTCACCACGGGCACCGCCCCATCACAATGGCCTTGGGGGCATGATGCCACCCCCATCACAAAGCCCTGCACGTTGCCATGGGGACCCCCGTGACCACCTCCTGCTGGCCACCAGGGGCACCCGCATCACAAGGCCTTGCTGGTGACCGTGCTAGCACCGACATCACAAGGCCTTGCTGCTCACCGGGGGCACCTCCAGCACCAGGGCTTTGCCTCCCAGCCTCTGGTGCCAGCTTCTGAGCCCAGCTCCGAGCTGCCATCTGTGCCGCAGCAGGAATTTTCCTCTCCCCACCTCTCTGCCTCCTACACCGTGCAGATGCTGCCCTTCTTCAGGCCCTCTAGAGCACACAGCCAGCCACTGCAAGACCACTCCTCTTGCTCGGGCCACTAAGCCTCACCCATATGCCTCACCGTCCAGCCCTAGGCAGAGCGTCCTGCATTCCCGCTGCTTTCTCACAGAAAGGCCAACTGCCCCTCCGCACCTTCCCAGACGGGCCTTCCCAAAGAGGCTGCAGCCATCCACCGCAGCGCTCCAGGCATGCCACGCTGCAGGCCCGCAGCTGCACACAGACTGCAAAGTGCTCCTGTCTGGTCCCCAGGCTGCAGGCATTAGCGGACGGACCCCTGAGACAGGTGCCCGCCTCTGCAGATTTCCCACAAAAGCTGTCAGAGATTCATTTCTCCAGACTGTTGCTCTCTAAGCACTTCCCTATTGGCGTGCACGCACTGCGCTGGGCCCCTCCAGGCTTTCTTTGCTCCACATCACCCTGCACCTTTGCCTTGCCCTCCCACACCATCGCTTCCTCACTCTTCCATGCATCCTCCTCTCCCCTCAGGGGCACCGACTTTTGGGCTCTCCTCACCACCTTGGCCACCGGCTTGAGCCTCACGGCAGCACACGGGCACACTCTCCTCCTGATGAAGCCTGACACCCCCCAGCCTTGGTGCCTCGCTGCTGGCTCGCCTTCGGGACGTCCAGCTGCTGGACCGCCAGGCCACCTGGGCAAGCAGGCCCTGCCCTCACCTGTGCACCTCTTCCTACTCACGGGGCTTGTGCTTTTCTTGCTTTTGCCCCCAGGGGGCACGTGGGGACCATCTCTCCACGCCAGCCTTCATGCACAAAGAGGGGCCCACGCTCATGAAAACAAAGCCCTGCTGCCAGCACCAGCTGCACACCCAGGGGCTGACCTGCTGGATCCAAGCACTGCTGCTCAAGCCCATTCCCCTCACTGGCAGCATGCAGGAAAAACCCCACCTGCCCTGCCAGGCCTACAGCCATGTCATCACACTTGGTACTTTCCAGGCAGGATCCTTGTGTTAAGGAAGAGCAAACTGAAACTGCCTACAGGCAGCCGCTTAGCACAACTTCTCTAAAACTTGCCTGGCATGAGGAGCTAAATTTGCTGAAGCCTTAGGCCGCACTTATCGAAAATAATGAACTTTTACTTAGTCCAGTAAGAAAAGGGCCTCAGAGCTGGTTCCAGCTGGGAAGATAAGGCAGTTACAAGCAGTCTGCATTCCTTGCAATTACTGTTTTTATAGATCAAGCAGCCCCTGATACACAAAAGTATTTTAAAGAGCATATGCCAGGCTGGCAAGGGGAGGGGGCGCGGAAGAACCAGGGGAGATAGATGGAGTCAAAGTGAAGGTGGTGTACAATTAAGAGTTAATGATGTTTGTCATTCTTGGGGGGAACAAGGACACTGGAAGCAGGAATGCCCAGTGAGGCCCTGTGCACTTGGGAATAGAGGGGCCAGCATGAGGCAATCAAATCAGTCCACAATGACAGGAGATAGGAGACTCAGAAAATACTGTGGAAATGGGGGTAAATTCATGGGATGTAGATTTGGATTTGAAGGGCAGGTAATGGCAAATATAGAAGGCTTAGAAGTTCCCTTTCTAGTGGATACTGGAGCCACCCTTTCCCTTTTAAAGTTTGAGCCTAAAGGATGCAAGTCACCAGATAAAATAATGATGCAAGGAGTAGCGGGAAAAGGCAAACGAATGTTATCTAAGCCCTTAGTACTCACTATTGGGGGTAAAACAGTGTGGGGATGTATTATAATTTCCACAGACGCGCCCATGTGCCTTTTAGGGAGAGATCTCCTGCAAGCCTTGGATACTCAGATCTGCTTACAGCCAGAAGAGGTGGAATTAATAATTATGGGCTCATGTGTTCTGGCTAAGACACCAGAACCAGAGTCAACTAATCTGCAAATTCCAACAGGTTTAGAACCAGTTTCTAAAAAGTTATGGAGCTCTTCAGGAATGGATGTGGGACTACTGAAATCAGCTAGTCCAGTCTGGATAAAAACAAAGGGGGGATTGCCTCCTGCAGTTAAGCAATACCCTATCCCAAAGGAAGCAGAGAAGAGCATCCAAAAACAAATCAATCATTATTTGAAACTGGGTATCCTTAGAGTCTGTGAATCCCCGTACAACACCCCAGTTCTGCCAGTTAAAAAGAACAGACAAGACTCTGATGGTGATCCAGAGTATCAGTTTGTACAAGACTTAAGGGCTATAAACCAACAGGTAGTTGCTCCACATCCAGTAGTCCCCGACCTATCAACCATTTTACTACAGATACCCCTTTGGGCAACTTATTTTACTGTGATCGACCTAACGGCAGCCTTTTTTAGTATACCGATAGCTGAAGATAGCCAAGATCTCTTGGCTTTCACTTGGAAGGGACAACAATTAACTTGGACGAGGCTGCCACAGGGATTTACTGGGTCTCCGACTATTTTTTCGCGTATACTCAAGAATGACCTCTCAGATATCGAACTTCCAGGACATTCTGTATTAATACAATATGTAGATGATTTGTTATTAGCAAGTAAAGATTAACACTCTTGCAGAAAAAGGGCATCGAGCATCTCTGTCTAAACTCCAGCTGTGTCAAAGAGAGGTAAAATATTTGGGTTTTATCTTAAAAGAAGGACACAGGTTAGTTGATCCAGAACGAGTAAAGACAACTCTTGATATGCCTCGTCCTGTAACAAAAAAAACAACACGGGATTTTTAGGAGCTGTAGGATTTTGCCAACCGTGGATTCCTGGGTTAGCAGAACTTACTAAGCCTTTAGTGCAGGCAACAAAAAAGGAGGAGATGGAGCCTGTGGCCTGGGGCCCAGAAAGGGAGAAAGCTTTTACATCTGTGAAAAAAGCGTTGGTTTCAGCCCCTGCTCTAGGGTGACCAGATTATAGCAAACCATTCGAATTGTTTGTCCATGAGTGACAGGGAGTAGCAAGTGGGGTACTCACCCAAAAACTAGGCCCTCACCACAGACCAGTGGCCTATTACTCCACGCAGCTAGATGAGGTAGCTAAAGGCACTCCAGGATGCATCAGAGCAATAGCAGCTACAGCAGCTCTTACTGAAAAAAACATGACCTGTAGTTTTGGGTCACTCATTGACTGTGTATGTGCCACATGAAGTAGAACTGTTAATGAAACAATACGCGACTCAAGCACTATCCCCACAGAGAGCTCACCGCTATGAACTGATAATATTAAGGTCACATTATCTGCATGTAAAGAGATGCAACATCTTAAATCCAGCAACACTATTGCCTCTACCTGAGGATGGAGAACCACATCATTCCTGTGAGCAGGTGATCGTCAGCTCGAGCAAGCCCCGGGAGGACCTTAAAGACAAACCTTTGGAAAACCCAGACTTAGTTCCGTTTACAGATGGATCATCCTATTATTTGGACGGAAGGCACCACTCCGGCTATGCTGTCACTAACCTCTTTGAGGTACTTGAGGCCAATCCTTTGTCTCTGTCTGTAAGTGCTCAAGGAGCAGAATTAATAGCATTGACCCAAGCAGCAAAAATCGGTAAGAACCTGCAGGTAAATATCTATACCGAGTCTAAATATGCATTTGGAGTATGTCATGTAACAGGGATGTTATGGAAAGAGCGAGGATTCTTTTCGTCATCAGGAAAGAAATTAGCTAATGGAGAAGAAATACGTAATTTGCTGGAAGCAGTCCAACTGCCCAAAGAAATTGCTGTAATACACTGCCCAGCCCATACTAAAGACACTACAGAAATTAGCAGAGGAAATGCTTTAGCCGACGCTGCTGCAAAAGCTGCAGCTCGACAACCTCTGAAAGAATGTATGGGGGCGGTTCCAAGGATGGACCAGAGTGAGTGGCCAAATTTAATAGACCCCAAAACTCTGTATGAAAAAGACTGCTCAGTGGAAGAGAAAAAACAATGGGAGCAGTGGGAAGCAAAACAAAGTGATGATGGAATATGGACAATTGGAGGAAAACCAATTCTACCAAAAAAAATAGTTAATTACTATAGCTAGGTGGTTTCATGATAAAGCTCATGGGGGAGCGGAGGCAATAGCTAAGCAGGTACAGAAAGTATGGGCTGCTCCAGGAATTTATGCAGCTGCTAAAAGAATAACAAACAGCTGCCTGACCTGCCAGAAGTTTTCAAATAACAAGCCAAGCTCAGAGTTCGGGTTGGGGGGCGCAACCATGGGCCTACTTCCCTTTCCAAAAGCTACAAATAGATTATGCGGATATGCCATCTGCCAATGGCTACAAACACTTGTTAGTGATAGTAGATCAGTTATCAGGCTGGGTAGAAGCTTTCCCAACAAGAAAGGCCGACACAGGGGGAGTGGTAAAAGCCTTACTGAAGGAAATCATACCCAGGTATGGGGTCCCAGAAGCCACTGATTCAGATAGGGGTGCCCATTTTACGGCAAGCATAATCACTCAGTTATAGAAATCATGAGGAATAAAAAGAAACCTATTACCCCTTATCACCCACAATCTTCAGGACAAGTAGAAAGAATGAATAGAACACTAAAAGAAAAAACAGCAAGAATATGCACATGTCCTGGCCTAAAACGGCCAGAAACATTTAACTTAGCTCTATGGGATGTTTGAAATGTCCCATGGCAACCCATAGGACTAACACCAGCAGAAATTCTCTTTGGGAAACATTTAGCTGTACTAGGGACTTATTATTCCAGCTAAGACCAGCCTGTTAGACAGAGATGGACGACTAACCCAGTATGTTCTAAGTATGCAAAAAAGGTTTGAAAATCTTAAAAAATATATATATATATATGCGCTCAGTGATATCAATCCACACCACCTGAAATACAAGTGCTTGGTATACAGCCTGGGGATGAAGTTTTAGTTAAAGTATTTTCACAAAAATCCAAGTTAAAACCTAACTGCAACAGGCCATATACTGTCATACTATGTTCTTATTTTGCTGTTCAAGTTGAACTGTACTTGTATATGTTGCAAAAGAATGTGTATGTGTAAGAACACTTTGTAATCTTATATTCATAGATAACATTGGTGTAGATACAAGTAATCACTCAAATATTTGTATTTGTAACTTTACCAAAGATTATGGGATGCGACTTTAATTATTCAGCTCCTATTAGATCTTATCAATTGTTACAATCTAATTATACATTAATTCAAAATTTACTACCTAACCCCATTGGGATGAATCTCACCCTGGTATGGAAACTACTACAACATGATGATTTGAGTCGACTGCTAGAACGCATCCGAAACAATGGACAGAAAACTCTTAATCACCATTCATCATGAAGCGGGAGAGATGCACCACGTCTCAGAAAGGATAAAAAGGGATGGAGAACATCATGGCTGGGAAACTCTTCTAGGGTGGTCACCAACTACAACAGCGATTTATAATCACGTGTTGCACCCACTAGTAGTTGTGTTAACTTTAACTGTGTTATGCCTATTGCTTACGATCATATTATGCATAAGATTATGGAACGTGATAGCACGCCTTGAAAGGCTTCGAGAACTCTGTTTCAAGTATTAGCAGGGATGCTTCATAAAAACAAAGCGGGGAACTGTTAAAGAATAGCGAACTGAAACTGTCTAGAGGTAGCCGCTTAGCACAACTTCTCTAAAACTTGCTTAGCATGAGGAGCTAAATTTGCTGAAGCCTTAGGCCGCACTTAGCGAAAACAATGAACTTTTACTTAGTCCAGTAAGAAAAGGGCCTCAGAGCTGGTTCCAGCTGGGAAGATAAGGAAGTTACAAGCAGTCTGCATTCCTGCGTCTCACACTCCCAAAGGGAGGGTGTCAAGGCTTTGAAGTAAGACCAGTGCAGGGCATTAGGACCTTGAGGGGCAAAGCCTTAGCTCACTGCTGGGGCAGTGTTCATTGTTATGATTTAGAATCACCTCCTCCTCAGGACCTTGAGACACAACAGTAAGACCCCACAAAAACAGAGGTACAACCGTCAGCAGAGACTGCAAAAAACAAAAATAAGGAGAAAAACAGCTTACCTCAGAATGACAATGAGACACAATGAGGACCAAAAAATTACTATTGGTCTAACTACCGCGTGAAGGGTGGGAAATGTACGTTGAAAAAACTATAATTGCCCAGGATTTGTTTATGTTAGGGTCCCTCTTCGGAGGCACCCAGCTCGAGCTGTAATTACTGCACGCGCGTCATTAATATTTAATTCTTTAATTTGTTTTGATTTGGCTCTGAATTTTTCTGCGGAAACCTAGCGTCAAGCCCTCTTATGGTGGCCAACAAGCCTAATTTCCATATAATTTCCATAACAATAACTGGGCATGGGCGCGGGAGCATTTGAGCCAGGAGGGAGGGAGGAAAGAAACCTGCCGAACGTAACACTTGTGCTAGCAGATACTAGTACCCCGGACTGTGCTCCAAAAGTTTCTGCTCCACCTGATATACCTGATGATCTCTCTGTCATTGCTTCTCCTTCTCCTCCTCCTTCTCCCTCTACTCCATTGGCTGCCGGACTCTATCCTATGATCCCCAACGTGCTGACTAACCCTGCCGCTTTACAGCCAGGGGGAAAGGGAGGGGCCAGTCCTCCACCTCCTGTGCTGCGGGTATTTACTAATCAGCCCTGGCACCCTGGCCATCTCGCCTTATGGGGGGGGAAAATGCAGAGATTAAGAAAAGATGCAGGGCGATGTGTCCAATTATTTTCTAGTATCTGCACTGGGCACAACCCAAACTGGAGTGATACCCAAATTCTTTTGAGGGAATTATTTCAACCAAATGAAGGGGATAAGATAATTAAAGATGCGGAAGAAGCGCAGCAAGCCGGGGGAAATAGAAACCTCTGGCTAGCAAATGATCCAAATTGGGATTATAATAATGCAGGAGATAGAGCTGTGTGTCCAACAGGACTTTGAAATTTAGTAGAAGTAATTAGAGCATGCAGAGAGTTAGGAGTAAATTGGACTAGAGTGCAAGAATGCAGACAGTGATTAGATGAACACCCCCATGACTTCTGGGGACTTTTGCGGTAAGCCCCGCTAAAATAGGGAGGAATGACCCCACAAAACTTCAATGATGCTCTCGCAATTAGTGTTTTTATAGATCAAGCAGCCCCTGATACACAAAAGTATTTTAAAGAGCATATGGCAGGCTGGCAAGGGGAGGGGCGCGGAAGAACCAGGGGAGATAGATGGAATCAAAGTGAAGGGGGTGTACAATTAAGAGTTAATGATGTTTGTCATTCTTGGGGGGAACAAGGACACTGGAAGCAGGAATGCCCAGTGAGGCCCTGTGCACTTGGGAATAGAGGGGCCAGCATGAGGCAATCAAATATTGAGAAGGAGACCAGGCAATTCCCAGGCAGTCCACAATGACAGGAGATAGGAGACTCAGAAAATACTGTGGAAATGGGGGTAAATTTATGGGATGTAGATTTGGATTTGAAGGGCAGGTAATGGCAAATATAGAAGGCTTAGAAGTTCCCTTTCTAGTGGATACTGGAGCCACCCTTTCCCTTTTAAAGTTTGAGCCTAAAGGATGCAAGTCACCAGATAAAATAATGATGCAAGGAGTAGCGGGAAAAGGCGAACGAATGTTATCTAAGCCCTTATTGCTTACTATTGGAGGTAAAAGAGCGTGGGGATGTATTACAATTTCCACAGACGCGCCCATGTGCCTTTTAGGGAGAGATCTCCTGCAAGCCTTGGATACTCAGATCTGCTTACAGCCAGAAGAGGTGGAATTAATAATTATGGGCTCATGTGTTCTGGCTAAGACACCAGAACCAGAGTCGACTAATCTGCAAATTCCAACAAGGTTAGAATCAGTTCCTAAACGGTTATGGAGCTCTTCAGGAATGGATGTGGGACTACTGAAATCAGCTAGTCCAGTCTCGATAAAAACAAAGGGGGGATTGCCTCCTGCAGTTAAGCAATACCCTATCCCAAAGGAAGCAGAGAAGAGCATCCAAAAACAAACCGATCATTACCTGAAACTGGGTATCCTTAGAGTCTGTGAATCCCCATATAACACCCCAATTCTGCCAGTTAAAAAGAACAGACAAGACTCTGATGGTGATCCAGAGTATCAGTTTGTACAAGACTTAAGGGCTATAAACCAACAGGTAGTTGCTCCACATCCAGTAGTCCCCGACCTATCAACCATTTTACTACAGATACCCCTTTGGGCAACTTATTTTACTGTGATCGACCTAACGGCAGCCTTTTTTAGTATACCGATAGCTGAAGATAGCCAAGATCTCTTGGCTTTCACTTGGAAGGGACAACAATTAACTTGGACGAGGCTGCCACAGGGATTTACTGGGTCTCCGACTATTTTTTCGCGTATACTCAAGAATGACCTCTCAGATATCGAACTTCCAGGACATTCTGTATTAATACAATATGTAGATGATTTGTTATTAGCAAGTAAAGATTAACACTCTTGCAGAAAAAGGGCATCGAGCATCTCTGTCTAAACTCCAGCTGTGTCAAAGAGAGGTAAAATATTTGGGTTTTATCTTAAAAGAAGGACACAGGTTAGTTGATCCAGAACGAGTAAAGACAACTCTTGATATGCCTCGTCCTGTAACAAAAAAAACAACACGGGATTTTTAGGAGCTGTAGGATTTTGCCAACCGTGGATTCCTGGGTTAGCAGAACTTACTAAGCCTCTAGTGCAGGCAACAAAAAAGGAGGAGATAGAGCCTGTGGCCTGGGGCCCAGAAAGGGAGAAAGCTTTTACATCTGTGAAAAAAGCGTTGGTTTTAGCCCCTGCTCTAGGGTTACCAGATTATAGCACACCATTGGAATTATTTGTCCATGAACGACAGGGAGTAGCAAGTGGGGTACTCACCCAAAAACTAGGTCCTCACCACAGACCAGTGGCCTATTACTCCACGCAGCTAGATGAGGTAGCTAAAGGCACTCCAGGATGCATCAGAGCAATAGCAGCTACGGCAGCTCTTACTGAAAAAAACATGACCTGTAGTTTTGGGTCACTCATTGACTGTGTATGTGCCACATGAAGTAGAACTGTCAATGAAACAATACGTGACTCAAGCACTATCCCCACAGAGAGCTCACCGCTATGAACTGATAATACTGCATGCAGATAATGGGACCTTAAAGAGATGCAACATCTTAAATCCAGCAACACTACTGCCTCTACCTGAGGATGGAGAGCCACATCATTCCTGTGAGCAGGTGATCATCAGCTCGAGCAAGCCCCGGGAGGACCTTAAAGACAAACCTTTGGAAAACCCAGACTTAGTTCCGTTTACAGATGGATCATCCTATTATTTGGACGGAAGGCACCACTCCGGCTATGCTGTCACTAACCTCTTTGAGGTACTTGAGGCCAATCCTTTGTCTCTGTCTGTAAGTGCTCAAGGAGCAGAATTAATAGCATTGACCCAAGCAGCAAAAATCGGTAAGAACCTGCAGGTAAATATCTATACCGAGTCTAAATATGCATTTGGAGTATGTCATGTAACAGGGATGTTATGGAAAGAGCGAGGATTCTTTTCGTCATCAGGAAAGAAATTAGCTAATGGAGAAGAAATACGTAATTTGCTGGAAGCAGTCCAACTGCCCAAAGAAATTGCTGTAATACACTGCCCAGCCCATACTAAAGACACTACAGAAATTAGCAGAGGAAATGCTTTAGCCGACGCTGCTGCAAAAGCTGCAGCTCGACAACCTCTGAAAGAATGTATGGGGGCGGTTCCAAGGATGGACCAGAGTGAGTGGCCAAATTTAATAGACCCCAAAACTCTGTATGAAAAAGACTGCTCAGTGGAAGAGAAAAAACAATGGGAGCAGTGGGAAGCAAAACAAAGTGATGATGGAATATGGACACTTGGAAGAAAACCAATTCTACCAAAAAAAAAAATATTTAATTACTATAGCTAGGTGGTTTCACGATAAAGCTCTTGGGGGAGCCGAGGCAATAGCTAAGCAGGTACAGAAAGTATGGGCCGCTCCAGGAATCTACGCGGCTGCAAAAAGAATAACAAATAGCTGCCCGACCTGCCAGAAGTTTTCAAATAACAAGCCAAGCTCAGAGTTAGGGGGACGGTCATGGGCCTACTTCCCTTTCCAGAAGCTACAAATAGATTATGCGGATATGCCATCTGCCAATGGCTACAAACACTTGTTAGTGATAGTAGATCAGTTATCAGGCTGGGTAGAAGCTTTCCCAACAAGAAAGGCCGACACACGGGGAGTGGTAAAAGCCTTACTGAAAGAAATCATACCCAGGTATGGGGTCCCAGAAGCCACTGATTCAGACAGGGGTGCCCATTTTACAGCAAGCATAATCACTCAGTTATAGAAATCATTAGGCATAAAAAGAAACCTACAACCCCTTATCACCCACAATCTTCAGGACAAGTAGAAAGAATGAATAGAACACTAAAAGGAAAAATAGCAAGAATATGCGCACATGCTAGCCTAAAATGGCTGGGTAGGACCTTTCCCAACAAGAACGGCTGACGCAGGGCGGGTAGTAAAAGCCTTACTGAAAGAAATCATACCCAGGTATAGAGTCCCAGAAGCCATGGATTCAGACAGGGGTGCCCATTTTATGGCAAGCATAATCAGTCAGTTCTATAAATCATGAGGAATAAAAGGAAATCTATGTACCCCTTATCACCCACAATCTTCAGGACAAGTAGAAAGAATGAACAGCACATTAAAAGAAAAAATAGCAAGAAATGCACACATGCTAGCCTCAAATGGCCAGAAGCATTAAACTTAGCTCTATGGGATGTTTGAAATGTCCCATGGCAACCCATAGGACTAACACCAGCAGAAATTCTCTTTGGGAAACATTTAGCTGTACTAGGGACTTGTTATGCCAGCTAAGACTAGCCTGTTAGACGGGGATGAATGACTAACCCAGTATGTTCTAAGTATGCAAAAAAGGTTTGAAAATCTTTGAAATAAATAAATATATGCTCAATGATATCAATCCACACCACCTGAAATACAAGTGCCTGGTATACAGCCTGGGGATGAAGTTTTAGTTAAAGTATTTTCACAAAAAATCCAGGTTAAAACCTAAATGGAACGGGCCATATACTATCATACTGTGTTCTTATTTTGCTGTTCAAGTTGAACTGTACTTGTACATGTTAAAAAAAGAATGTGTATGTGTAAGAACACTTTGTAATCTTACATTCATAGATGGCATTGTTGTAGATACAAGTAATTAATTACTCAAATATTTGTATTTGTAACATTACCCAAAATTATGGGATGCGACTTTAATCATTCAGCTCCTATTAGATCTTATCAATTGTTACAATCTAATTATACACTAATTCAAAATTTACTACCTAACCCCATTGGAAAGAATCTCACACTAGTGAAGAAACTACTACAACATGACAGCCTGCGTCGACTGCTAGAACGTACCCGAAACAATGGACAAAAAACCCTCTAATCACCATTCATCATGAAGCAGAAGAGATGCACCACGTCTCGGAAAGGATAAAAAGGGATGGAGAACATCATGGCTGGGAAACTCTTCTAGGGTGGTCACCAACTACAACAGCGATTTATAATCACGTGTTGCACCCACTAGTAGTTGTGTTAACTTTAACTGTGTTATGCCTATTGCTTACGATCATATTATGCATAAGATTATGGAACGTGATAGCACACCTTGAAAGGCTTCGAGAACTCTGTTTCAAGTATTAGCAGGGATGCTTCATAAAAACAAAGCGGGGAACTGTTAAAGAATAGCGAACTGAAACTGTCTAGAGGTAGCCACTTAGCACAACTTCTCTAAAACTTGCTTAGCATGAGGAGCTAAATTTGCTGAAGCCTTAGGCCGCACTTATCGAAAACAATGAACTTTTACTTAGTCCAGTAAGAAAAGGGCCTCAGAGCTGGTTCCAGCTGGGAAGATAAGGAAGTTACAAGCAGTCTGCATTCCTGCATCTCACACTCCCAAAGGGAGGGTGTCTGCAGCAATGCGTCTCACACTCCCAAAGGGAGGGTGTCAAGGCTTTGAAGTAAGACCAGTGCAGGGCATTAGGACCTTGAGGGGCAAAGCCTTAGCTCACTGCTGGGGCAGTGTTCATTGTTATGATTTAGAATCACCTCCTCCTCAGGACCTTGAGACACAACAGTAAGACCCCACAAAAACAGAGGTACAACCGTCAGCAGAGACTGCAAAAAACAAAAATAAGGAGAAAAACAGCTTACCTCAGAATGACAATGAGACACAATGAGGAGCAGGAGACCCCAGACCAAAAAATTACTATTGGTCTAACTACCACGTGAAGGGTGGGAAATGTACGTTGAAAAAACTATAATTGCCCAGGATTTGTTTATGTTAGGGTCCCTCTTCGGAGGCACCCAGCTCGAGCTGTAATTACTGCACGCACGTCATTAATATTTAATTCTTTAATTTGTTTTGATTTGGCTCTGAATTTTTCTGCGGAAACCTAGCGTCAAGCCCTCTTATGGTGGCCAACAAGCCTAATTTCCATATAATTTCCATAACAATAACTGGGCATGGGCGCGGGAGCATTTGAGCCAGGAGGGAGGGAGGAAAGAAACCTGCCGAACGTAACACTTGTGCTAGCAGATACTAGTACCCTGGACTGTGCTCCAAAAGTTTCTGCTCCACCTGATATACCTGATGATCTCTCTGTCATTACTTCTCCTTCTCCTCCTCCTTCTCCCTCTACTCCATTGGCTGCCGGACTCTATCCTATGATCCCCAACGTGCTGACTAACCCTGCCGCTTTACAGCCAGGGGGAAAGGGAGGGGCCAGTCCCCCTCCTCCTGTGCTGCGGGTATTTACTAATCAGCCCTGGCACCCCGGCCATCTCGCCTTATGGGGGGGGAAAATGCAGAGATTAAGAAAAGATGCAGGGCGATGTGTCCAATTATTTTCTAATATCTGCACTGGGCACAACCCAAACTGGAGTGATACCCAAATTCTTTTGAGGGAATTATTTCAACCAAATGAAGGGGATAAGATAATTAAAGATGCAGAAGAAGCGCAGCAAGCCGGGGGAAATAGAAACCTCTGGCTAGCAAATGGTCCAAATTGGGATTGTAATAATGCAGGAGATAGAGCTGTGTGTCCAACAGGACTTTGAAATTTAGTAGAAGTAATTAGAGCATGCAGAGAGTTAGGAGTAAATTGGACTAGAGTGCAAGAATGCAGACAGTGATTAGATGAACACCCCCAAGACTTCTGGGGACTTTTGCGGTAAGCCCCGCTAAAATAGGGAGGAATGACCCCACAAAACTTCAATGATGCTCTCGCAATTAGTGTTTTTATAGATCAAGCAGCCCCTGATACACAAAAGTATTTTAAAGAGCATATGGCAGGCTGGCAAGGGGAGGGGCGCGGAAGAACCAGGGGAGATAGATGGAATCAAAGTGAAGGGGGTGTACAATTAAGAGTTAATGATGTTTGTCATTCTTGGGGGGAACAAGGACACTGGAAGCAGGAATGCCCAGTGAGGCCCTGTGCACTTGGGAATAGAGGGGCCAGCATGAGGCAATCAAATATTGAGAAGGAGACCAGGCAATTCCCAGGCAGTCCACAATGACAGGAGATAGGAGACTCAGAAAATACTGTGGAAATGGGGGTAAATTTATGGGATGTAGATTTGGATTTGAAGGGCAGGTAATGGCAAATATAGAAGGCTTAGAAGTTCCCTTTCTAGTGGATACTGGAGCCACCCTTTCCCTTTTAAAGTTTGAGCCTAAAGGATGCAAGTCACCAGATAAAATAATGATGCAAGGAATAGCGGGAAAAGGCGAACGAATGTTATCTAAGCCCTTATTGCTTACTATTGGAGGTAAAAGAGCGTGGGGATGTATTATAATTTCCACAGACGCGCCCATGTGCCTTTTAGGGAGAGATCTCCTGCAAGCCTTGGATACTCAGATCTGCTTACAGCCAGAAGAGGTGGAATTAATAATTATGGGCTCATGTGTTCTGGCTAAGACACCAGAACCAGAGTCGACTAATCTGCAAATTCCAACAAGGTTAGAATCAGTTCCTAAACGGTTATGGAGCTCTTCAGGAATGGATGTGGGACTACTGAAATCAGCTAGTCCAGTCTCGATAAAAACAAAGGGGGGATTGCCTCCTGCAGTTAAGCAATACCCTATCCCAAAGGAAGCAGAGAAGAGCATCCAAAAACAAATCAATCATTATTTGAAACTGGGTATCCTTAGAGTCTGTGAATCCCCGTACAACACCCCAATTCTGCCAGTTAAAAAGAACAGGCAAGATTCTGATGGTGATCCAGAGTATCAGTTTATACAAGACTTAGGGGCTATAAACCGACACACGGGGAGTGGTAAAAGCCTTACTGAAGGAAATCATATCCAGGTATGGGGTCCCAGAAGCCACTGATTCAGACAGGGGTGCCCATTTTACGGCAAGCATAATCACTCAGTTATAGAAATCATTAGGCATAAAAAGAAACCTACAACCCCTTATCACCCACAATCTTCAGGACAAGTAGAAAGAATGAATAGAACACTAAAAGGAAAAATAGCAAGAATATGCGCACATGCTAGCCTAAAATGGCTGGGTAGGACTTTTCCCAACAAGAACGGCTGACACAGGGCGGGTAGTAAAAGCCTTACTGAAAGAAATCATACCCAGGTACAGAGTCCCAGAAGCCACTGATTCAGACAGGGGTGTCCATTTTATGGCAAGCATAATCAGTCAGTTTTATAAATCATGAGGAATAATGAACTTTTACCTAGTTCAGTAAGAAAAGGGACTGAGAGCTGGTTCAAGCTGGAATGATAAGGGAGTTGCAAGCAGTTCGCATTCCTGTGCTTCACGCTCTGGGAGGGAGGATGTCAAGGCTTTGAAATAAGGCCTACTTGGGCACCAGGACCCTGGGAAACAAAGCCTCCTCTCATTGCTGAAACAGTGTTAATTAGGGGGTCTGGACTATCTCGGGGTCTGGATTATATCCCTTCATCAGGACCTTGGCAGATAACACCTATTGTCACTGCTGGGGCAGTGCTAATTGCTGGAACAACACCTCTTTGTCAGAGCCTGGAGAGACAAGGGCGGGACCCGAGGAACCAAGACACATCTGTCAACAAAAACCATAACAGTAAAGATAAACAGCCTGCCTAGGCACAGGGATGAGACCCAATAAGGAGCAGGAGACTCCAGGCCCAAATATTACTATTGGTCCAAACTACTGCCTGAGGGGTGGAGAGCTTACATTGGAAGGTATAATTGCCCAGGCATTTCTTTGTTTGGGGTCCCTCTTCGGAGACACCCAGCTCGAGCTGTAATTACCGCACGCGTGTCATTAAAATTTCATTATTTCATTTGCTTTGATTTGGCGCCAAACTTTTCTGCGGGAACCTAGGGTCGGGCCCTGTTATGGTGGCTGACAAGCCTCATTTCCATAACACCGAGCCCGGGGCCCGTCCCCGTGTCCGGGGGGTCCCGCCTCGCCCTCACCTCTCCTCTCCAGCGCAGCCCTCCTGTACTCCATGTATCTCCACTGCCACTCCATGCAGCTCTTCTCCAGGTAGTGCTTCAGCCTCTCAGGCTCATTCTCTGCCTCCCACTTCCTCTTGGTGATTAGCGCAGCAGCATACGCCATGACGAATGTCAGCGTGTCCTTGTCAAAGGCGATGAAATCCTTCCCGTCGTAGGCATCCCGCAGAAACCCCCAGATCCCACCGTCCTCCAGGAGCTCACAGCCGTACGTGCGCTGCACTGTGTGATACCCTGAGACACAAGCAGGGAGACGGGGGCTCAGGGGCAGCCCCGGCCCCGCACAGGGGCTTGGACACGGCACCCAGCGCAGGGCCGGGGGCACCCCAGACCCGCAGCCCCCAGCGCTGACAGCGAGCAGCTGCCGCTGGGAGCCCCGGCCCGCGCTCACCCCCGCTCTGGTTGTAGCGCTTCTGCAGTGTGTCCAGCTCCACTCAGTAAGACTAATGATTGCCATATGCGTTCTGGGGCTGCCTGTCCCAGTGGTCCTGACCCTCCTGCTCCATCCAGGCCGCACCCGGCACCGCCCTCTGCGTCTCGCTGTCGTAGCCATCGATGAGCTCTCCGTCCACGTAGCCCACGGAGACGAAGGCGGGCAGCCCCGGGCTGGGCTCCGTCACGGCGGTGTGGAAGTAGCGCAGGGAGTGGGGGCCTGCGGGGACACGGGGGGTGGTGAGGGGCCGGGGGGGGCACGTTGGGGGGCATCCGGGGGATCAAGATGTCCCGGGGGGAGAAGTCGGGGGGGTCGGGGGGGGCAGCACGTCCCGGGGGGCAGGTCAGGGGGGCAGCACGACACAGGGGGGGCACGTCGGGGGGGCAGCACATTCCGGGAGGGCAGGTCGGGGGGCTCCGGGGGGGCAGCACGTCCCGGGGGGAAGATCGGGGGGGCAGCACCTCCCGGGGGCGGTTGCAGGCCGGTCCGTGGGGCCGCTGACGGGGAGCCCGGCGCCGGGGGAGGGGCAGAGGGGGGCCCGGGGGCCCCGCCCGCACTCACCACTCACCGCTCGCCACCGCCGCCGCCGCCGCCGCCGCCCAGCAGCAGCAGCCCCGGCCCCAGCGCCCGCCCCGCTACCGCCTCCTCGCTGCCAGCGCCCTCGCCCTCACCCGGCGCCGAAGCCCACGGCGGCCACGCCCCCGCGCCACCATTGGCTCCGCTGCGGCGCACCGCCATTGGCTGCCCCGCCCGCCAATAGCGGCTCTTGTCGGCTGAGGCGTCCCCAGGCGCTGGGCTGATCCCGGCGCGGCGGGTTGGGAGAAGCGACAGCGAGGGCGCTTGCGGAGGGCGCTGCGCAGCGCCGAGCCGCGGCTCCCGCTCCGCCTTGTCGCACGGCCATTGGCCCCGCCGGCGGCCGCCCGCCAATGGCGAGGCGCGGCAGCGGTGACGCCCCCGGGCGCCGGGCGGATCTCCGCGGAGCGCGTGGTGGGCGGGAGCGCGGAGGCGATGTGGGAGGCCGAGGCCGATGTGGGGACGGAGACGACGTGGGGATGGGGATGCCATGGGGATGGGGCCACTGGGGGGATGGGACGCCGTGGGGCTGGAGACGATGTGGGGATGGGGACACCGTGGGGCTGGAGATGGAGTTGGCTCTGTCACAGGGACAGGGGGACACTGTGGGGATGGGGATGATGGGGGGATGGGGACGATGTGGGGACGGGGACGCCATGGAGATGGGGACGATGTGGGGACGGGGACACCATTGGGATGGGGATGGAGTTGGCTCTGTCACAGGGGGGGACGCGGAGCCAGCAGTGGGAGCTCAGGGAGTGGCGCCCATCGAAGGCCGAGTGCTGGTAGGTGGTCCCCGGCCCACCCCGGCACCCATAGGTCTACTGGAAGATGTGGAAACCTGCCCAAGGTGGCACCCATGGGTGAGGAGCTGCCCAGGGCCCCAGGCGTCTAGCCCCGTTGCACCCCTGGAGCCAGGCATCCAATCCCATCAGCACCCACACCCATCCATGTGTTGTCCGAAAAGCGGATTCGTTGCCCGGTGTGCAATAAGCCAATAATTACACACTCAGGAGAGACATTTGTTTATTTATTTCAGAGTTGCGCAAGCCTGGGTGCTCGGTGGTTTCCCACAAATCGAGCACACACACCCCAACTTTTCAAGTAGCATTTATACAAACAAATTGCCAGATTTGCGACTTTCCCTTTTACACTGATTGGTTAGTGATTTCTTCATTCCCTGGGTCCCACCCCTGCTTCTCAAGGTCCTGATCAATTAACACTGCCCCAGCTAGGTCAGTAGATGTTATCTCCCAAGGTCCTGAGGAAGAGGACATAATCCAGACCCCTTAATTAACACAGTTTCAACAGTGAGAGGAGGCTTTGCTTCCCAAGGTCCTGGCGCCCAAACAGGCCTTATTTCACAGCCTTGACATCCTCCCTTTCGGAGAGTGGGGCACAGGAATGCAGACTGCTTGTAACTCCCTTATCTTTCCAGCCTGCACCAGCTCTGGGGCCCTTTCTTACCGAACTAGGAGCGTGGCCTAAGGCTTCAGCAAATTTAGCTACTCATGCTAAGCAAGTGTGTGGCTACTCATGCTAAGCAAATTCTGTCTAAGATAGAAGTTATCCAAATCTACCTACTTCAAACATTCTTTCTGAGCTTCTCAGGGTTGTCTTGTAACAATTGCACCCATGTTATCACCCATGGGCCCAGGTGGCCACCCATCAGCACCTGTGACCACCCATGGACCCAGGTGTCCAGCCCCATTGCACCCGTGTTATCACACATGGGCCCAGGTGGCGGCCCCATCAGCACCCACCACCACCCATGGACCCAGGTGTCGACCCCCTTTGCACCCATGGACTCAGGCGTGAGGTCACATCACCACCCCTGAACCCAGGCCCCCCACCCCATTGCACCCATGGTCCCAGCCCCCTGGCCCATTGCACCTGTGTCCCCAGCCCCCCACCCCATTGCACCCACGTCCCCAGGCCCCTGCCCCTGCCCCATTACGCCCATATCCGGAGCTTCCCCGACTCATTGCACCCATATCCCCAGCCCCCTGCCCCTTTGCGCCCATGTCCCCAGGCCCCTGCCAATTGCAACCACCTCCCCAGGCCCCCTGCCCCATTGCACCCACATCCCCAGGCCCCCGCCCTATTGCACCCATATCCCAGGCCCCCACCCCATTGCACCCATATCCCCAGCCCCCTGGCCCACGCAGATGGGGCCACACTGCAGCAAGCCCAGCGCAGGCCCCCAAGCTGCCTGGCAGCTGCAGCACAGCACACAGGAGCAGAGACCAAGGGTGCTGGCTTGGTGCAGCCGGCAGAAGAGAAGGCGTAGGGGGATCTCACTGCTGCCTGCAAGTGCCTAACGGGAGCGTGCAGAGAGCATGGAGCCAGAGACGTCCTGAGGGGCCTGGGGACAGGTTGAGGGCAACGGCACGGCTTGTGGCAGGGAAAAGTCCCCTCAGAGACTGCAAATGGCCTTGGAAGCCGAATGGTGGTGCAACACTGGAGCAGGGTGCCAGGGCTGTGCGGGAATCCATCGCCAGAGACAGTCAGAGCTCGACCCTGACAGGCCCTGCGAAACCTCCTCTGCTTGCCTCCACTTGCAGCAGGAGGTTGCAGCAGACACCTCCGGAAGACCCTTCCCACCCCAGCTGCTCTCTCACTCTGCGACTGCTTGTAGGGCTTTCTCTGCAGCCCTGACTGCCTTCCTTGGCAGCGCCTGCACTAGTCTTTCTCCTGACAGTTCCCTGACACCAAGTAACACGGCGGGAACAGCTGCCGAGGGTTTATTTGGAGCAGCACATGGGCTGTGGGACACGACGCAGTAGCATTGCTGTAGCAGCCAGGAGAGAGCCTCCGTCGCTCTGCCTCTTTGCTCTGCGCCATCTCCCATCTCGGGCCACCTGTCTGGCAGCTGCATCCTCGCGCTGTTCCTCTCACTGCCCTGAGTCACAGCGGCAGCTAAAAGCTCTGCGCAGAGCCCGAAGCGCTGCCCTGAGCCGCAATGGCCATCGCCTGGAAGGCGCAGCATGCGGGAGGGCGGTGATGCCTGTGGAGGAAGGAGAGCCGTGGGCGAGGGGCTGGGCAAGTGCAGGGCAAGCCTGAGGGTCTCTGGCTGCGGGGGAGGCCTCCGCCTTTGTTCCTGTGCTGGCTGATGGGGCCAGAGGCACACTGTCCCCCGCATCCTGGCAGCCTCCCGCCAGAGCAGATGCCGCTGCCTCGGCTCCTCGGGGCACTGCTGGGGCCAGAGGCGTGCTCTGCAGGTCACCAGCTGCCTCCCTGGCAGCATCTCTGCCCTTCACAACGGGTGAGCAGGGCACCTCCTCAGGACACGGCTGTGGGTCTGCCAAGAGGCTCCTGAGGCTCGGTCTGACCCAGCTCATGACCAAGGCCATGTTTTCCTCCAGCTCCTCCCATTCCAAAGGCTCTTCATCAACATCCTCTTCCTCATCGCTCCACTCCACGCCAGCATCCTCTGGCACTTCCCAGACTCTCTTCCCAGCTCCCAGCTCCCGCGCCCTCCCGCAGGGCCGGAGGGAAGACGATGACTTGTGCTCCTCTTTGGGCTCACAGGCAACCTGCATGGGGAGAGCAGGAACACAGCCCTGTGTGATATCAGCTGGCCATGCTCAGCATCCTGGTGCCCTGGGATATAGGAGGGGGCAAAGGGTTTGGGGTGGGGGGATGCTGTGAGTGGCCGCGAGCCCCAAGGGGAGGCACATGCAGCTGGCTGGGCAATGGCACAAGGCTTGTCTTGGGGCCGTAGCAGCAGGGCTGGGCCGGGGGCCACGACGGGCAGCGGGGGATGGAGGTGGCCGGGTACGTGGCACAAGGGGGCTGGCTCGCTGGCTGTGGGAGGCGGCTGCTGCTGGGGCTGCCCCTGCCCTCCTTGCTCAGCATCCATGCCCCAGGGCTGGATGCTGTGCAGGCCGGGGAGGGCACGTCAGCCCTGGGCCTCTGGCACTTGGAAACACAGAGCACCAGGCATCTTCCCCAGGACAGAGAGTGCAGAGCGCAAAGGGCTGGGGGGACAGCTTCTCACCACGGCCGCGGGGGACCCATGCAATGGGGCAGCTCTTCTCACCCACCCTGCACACCCCAGACGCTGCTCACACCGCACCTCCCTTTGGTGGTGGGTGCCGACGCCATGCTCCTTGCTCACCTGGTGAGGAAGGCCTGCGGCCAGGGCAGAGCCTTCTGCTGCGCTTTCTTCGGGCAATGGTGGTTGGAGAGGCAGGCTGTTGCTCTCCCCACAAGGGCCTCCGCACAACTGCGAGGCCTTTGGCGCAGCCTCTGCGGGAAGCGATGGAGGCAGAGGAGCATTTTCCCCTGCATCCTCAGGGCCTCTGGCTGCAGGGGAGGCCTCTGCCTTTGCTCCTGTGCTGGCCAGTGGAGCCAGAGGCACACTGTCCCCCGCGTCCTGGCAGCCTCCTGCCAAAGGAGATGCCGCTGCCACGGCTCCTCGGGGCACTGCTGGGGCCAGAGGCGTGCTCTGCAGGTCACCAGCTGCCTCCCTGGCAGCATCTCTGCCCTTCACAACGGGTGAGCAGGGCACCTCCTCAGGACACGGCTCTGGGTCTGCCAAGAGGCTCCTGAGGCTCGGTCTGACCCAGCTCATGACCAAGGCTGTGTTTTTCTCCAGCTCCTCCCATTCCAAAGGTTCTTCTTCAACGTCCTCTTCCTCATCGCTCCACTCCACGCCAGCATCCTCTGGTGCTCCCCGGACTCTCTTCCCAGCTCCCATCTTGCGCTCCCTCCTGGGCGCATGGGCGTACAGCCGCTCCAGCACCTCCCACTTGGACCTCGCATCCTTCAGGAGCTCCACTCGCGTCACCTCCGGTTGCCACAGGTTATAGAAGGAGTTTCTGGCACAGAGCTGAAGCCAGAGAGGGAGATTTGTGAAGGCAGCTGCTTTTCCCACCAGCAATGCCCCCCGTGGCCCTGCCAGCACTGCCACCATCACACTGTTGCAGCAGGGCGCAGCGGTTGGCCCCAGCACACGGAGGGTCACCATCTGCCCTGGCCCACCCTTTGCACTCACCTCCTTGGGGCGAACATTGAGGCATCCCGATGCTGTCAGGGAGAAACGTTTCCCCTTGCCCTCCTCTTCCTCGACCTCCCTCTCCTTTGGCCTCGGCTCCTTCCTCTCCAGAAAGGCTTCTCGCAGCTGAGCCAAGCTCTGCCCGGTGCGCGCCACGCAGCTCCTGTCGAGCTCCTCCAGCGTCTCTGTTTTGATTGAGAGCACGGCGAGATACTGCGAGGGGTTGTCGGGGTGTATGCGCAGTGGCGTGCCTTGAAGGCGACAGATGATGCCCAGAGGCTGCTGTTTGGGCCTCTGCACTGCAAGTTGCCATCCTAGTGTGACCAGTCCATGGCCCCTGCCCGGGGAAGCTGGTGCACCGGCCCCCATGACCTTCCTTTTGCCCCCACGCCTGTTGCAATCTGGCCCTTGCAGAGCTGTGGCAGCTGTGTTTTTGCCACGCTCCCTGCTCTCCTTCTGCAATGCGCTTGCCAGGCCTGCTAGAGCAATGGTGTATGCCAAGGTCCTTTGTGGCCCGGCTGCCCTGAGCTCCCGGCCATGTCCCGCACTCACATCATCAGGACGGCTCAAGGCTGCAGACGCGAGCGCCAGCAGTGCGTGCATCAGAGGTGCGGCAGGCAGTGCGGGGCTGTGTGCAGCAGGTCTCTGGTCCTCAGCCCTCATTTCCATGCACACATCTGCAAGGATGTTCTCAACAGCTTGCAGCATCCTTGCTTTTCCCAGCGCGGAAGACCCAGGCCTGGCCTCAGGCAAATAGGAGACAGGAGCTTGAATTGCTCGGGGGAGAGCGCCAGCTTCCTGCTTAGCTTTTGGAGAGGCAGGCACTCTCCTTGCCACATCCTCCAGAGCCTCAGCAGTGGCCGTGCATCTCAAAGAAGATCTGCAGGATTTTTCTGGAGGTCGACATGCGGATGCCGCTCTTTGACCTGTAGAGGCCTCCAGGCCTCCACGTGCCTGCCTAGCTGCCTTGGTTGCGTGAGGCGCTAAGCCGGGCCGATGCGGTGTCTCTGCTCTTGCACAAGGCCTGCTGTGCAGTGTCTCCCGGCGCCCCGGAGGAGCCTTCTTCACAAGGCTGCTGGAGGCATGAAGAGCTTGCACCGAGTCGAGAACCTCCCTCACAGTGTCCTCCGCCATCTGCAATCAAAGCCCATGAGGAAGGCCAAGTTACTGCTGCCCTTTACCCCTCCCCCCCAGCCTTCCCACATGCACACTCCCTGTGGCCCCTGAAACCCTCCACAACAGCAGCACTCTCCCACGCAGCTGGCTCCCAAAGGCTGCGTGGGGAGAAGGCTGGTCACCACTGGGCAAGAGATGGGCAAAGGCAGCTCCCTCGGAAACCTCGAGCCATGTCCTTGCCGACTGCCATGCAGAGCAGGCGCTCCTCCTGCTCCCTCCCACCACTTCCCGCCTGCTGCTTGGCAGCTATGCACAGTCAGGCAGAGGCTTTGCCACCATCGCTGCTCAGCTCGCTACCTTCGCGATGACGTCTTCAGGGTCTTGCCAGCTCTGTGGGCCGGGCAGCAACGGCCGCCTGTCCCTTTGCTGCGATGAAGTCGGGGTCGGGATGCGTTGCGTCACTGCATGCGGCTCCCGCTGGCCCCCCTGCAGGGAGAAGGAAGCACATGATGGAGGCGGTTGCGTTCGTACAAGCGGCCCCTCAGGCACAGGAAAGCCCGGCCCCATGGCAAAGGGAAGCTCATGGCCTAGCACGACCCAGCTGTGCTAAGCCTGGAGATGCTCTCTGACCCTCAGCACAGCTCACAGGCTCCATTTGGGCCTTGCAGCACCCCAGTCGGTGTGCTTTGTGCACCAGAAAATCCCCAGCACCAGCAAGAAATACCCCCTGGCCAGAGAAGATCAGGCCTGGCTCGCTTGCCCCACCTCCTCTTCCCCACCGTCCTCATGCTTTCCGTGCGGCTCCCAGCCCTGCTGCCTGCCTCTCCCTCCAGCCCCACCGCTCACCTTGCTTCTGCGCTTCGGCCTCACAGAAAGCCCATCCACGGGCTGGGAGCCGGCATTCGCCTGCCGCCCCTTGTCCATCAGCAGGAGCTTCTCCTGCGCACCTGCCACTCTGGCACTCAAGAGAGCTGCTCCCTCCTCAGCGAGCTGCTCTCCTCAGAGGGCACAGCCAGGGGCTCTGCTCCCAGCATGGACTCGGTCACCACGGGCACCGCCCCATCACAATGGCCTTGGGGGCATGATGCCACCCCCATCACAAAGCCCTGCACGTTGCCATGGGGACCCCCGTGACCACCTCCTGCTGGCCACCAGGGGCACCCGCATCACAAGGCCTTGCTGGTGACCGTGCTAGCACCGACATCACAAGGCCTTGCTGCTCACCGGGGGCACCTCCAGCACCAGGGCTTTGCCTCCCAGCCTCTGGTGCCAGCTTCTGAGCCCAGCTCCGAGCTGCCATCTGTGCCGCAGCAGGAATTTTCCTCTCCCCACCTCTCTGCCTCCTACACCGTGCAGATGCTGCCCTTCTTCAGGCCCTCTAGAGCACACAGCCAGCCACTGCAAGACCACTCCTCTTGCTCGGGCCACTAAGCCTCACCCATATGCCTCACCGTCCAGCCCTAGGCAGAGCGTCCTGCATTCCCGCTGCTTTCTCACAGAAAGGCCAACTGCCCCTCCGCACCTTCCCAGACGGGCCTTCCCAAAGAGGCTGCAGCCATCCACCGCAGCGCTCCAGGCATGCCACGCTGCAGGCCCGCAGCTGCACACAGACTGCAAAGTGCTCCTGTCTGGTCCCCAGGCTGCAGGCATTAGCGGACGGACCCCTGAGACAGGTGCCCGCCTCTGCAGATTTCCCACAAAAGCTGTCAGAGATTCATTTCTCCAGACTGTTGCTCTCTAAGCACTTCCCTATTGGCGTGCACGCACTGCGCTGGGCCCCTCCAGGCTTTCTTTGCTCCACATCACCCTGCACCTTTGCCTTGCCCTCCCACACCATCGCTTCCTCACTCTTCCATGCATCCTCCTCTCCCCTCAGGGGCACCGACTTTTGGGCTCTCCTCACCACCTTGGCCACCGGCTTGAGCCTCACGGCAGCACACGGGCACACTCTCCTCCTGATGAAGCGTGACACCCCCCAGCCTTGGTGCCTCGCTGCTGGCTCGCCTTCGGGACGTCCAGCTGCTGGACCGCCAGGCCACCTGGGCAAGCAGGCCCTGCCCTCACCTGTGCACCTCTTCCTACTCACGGGGCTTGTGCTTTTCTTGCTTTTGCCCCCAGGGGGCACGTGGGGACCATCTCTCCACGCCAGCCTTCATGCACAAAGAGGGGCCCACGCTCATGAAAACAAAGCCCTGCTGCCAGCACCAGCTGCACACCCAGGGGCTGACCTGCTGGATCCAAGCACTGCTGCTCAAGCCCATTCCCCTCACTGGCAGCATGCAGGAAAAACCCCACCTGCCCTGCCAGGCCTACAGCCATGTCATCACACTTGGTACTTTCCAGGCAGGATCCTTGTGTTAAGGAAGAGCAAACTGAAACTGCCTACAGGCAGCCGCTTAGCACAACTTCTCTAAAACTTGCCTGGCATGAGGAGCTAAATTTGCTGAAGCCTTAGGCCGCACTTATCGAAAATAATGAACTTTTACTTAGTCCAGTAAGAAAAGGGCCTCAGAGCTGGTTCCAGCTGGGAAGATAAGGCAGTTACAAGCAGTCTGCATTCCTTGCAATTACTGTTTTTATAGATCAAGCAGCCCCTGATACACAAAAGTATTTTAAAGAGCATATGCCAGGCTGGCAAGGGGAGGGGGCGCGGAAGAACCAGGGGAGATAGATGGAGTCAAAGTGAAGGTGGTGTACAATTAAGAGTTAATGATGTTTGTCATTCTTGGGGGGAACAAGGACACTGGAAGCAGGAATGCCCAGTGAGGCCCTGTGCACTTGGGAATAGAGGGGCCAGCATGAGGCAATCAAATCAGTCCACAATGACAGGAGATAGGAGACTCAGAAAATACTGTGGAAATGGGGGTAAATTCATGGGATGTAGATTTGGATTTGAAGGGCAGGTAATGGCAAATATAGAAGGCTTAGAAGTTCCCTTTCTAGTGGATACTGGAGCCACCCTTTCCCTTTTAAAGTTTGAGCCTAAAGGATGCAAGTCACCAGATAAAATAATGATGCAAGGAGTAGCGGGAAAAGGCAAACGAATGTTATCTAAGCCCTTAGTACTCACTATTGGGGGTAAAACAGTGTGGGGATGTATTATAATTTCCACAGACGCGCCCATGTGCCTTTTAGGGAGAGATCTCCTGCAAGCCTTGGATACTCAGATCTGCTTACAGCCAGAAGAGGTGGAATTAATAATTATGGGCTCATGTGTTCTGGCTAAGACACCAGAACCAGAGTCAACTAATCTGCAAATTCCAACAGGTTTAGAACCAGTTTCTAAAAAGTTATGGAGCTCTTCAGGAATGGATGTGGGACTACTGAAATCAGCTAGTCCAGTCTGGATAAAAACAAAGGGGGGATTGCCTCCTGCAGTTAAGCAATACCCTATCCCAAAGGAAGCAGAGAAGAGCATCCAAAAACAAATCAATCATTATTTGAAACTGGGTATCCTTAGAGTCTGTGAATCCCCGTACAACACCCCAATTCTGCCAGTTAAAAAGAACAGACAAGACTCTGATGGTGATCCAGAGTATCAGTTTGTACAAGACTTAAGGGCTATAAACCAACAGGTAGTTGCTCCACATCCAGTAGTCCCCGACCTATCAACCATTTTACTACAGATACCCCTTTGGGCAACTTATTTTACTGTGATCGACCTAACGGCAGCCTTTTTTAGTATACCGATAGCTGAAGATAGCCAAGATCTCTTGGCTTTCACTTGGAAGGGACAACAATTAACTTGGACGAGGCTGCCACAGGGATTTACTGGGTCTCCGACTATTTTTTCGCGTATACTCAAGAATGACCTCTCAGATATCGAACTTCCAGGACATTCTGTATTAATACAATATGTAGATGATTTGTTATTAGCAAGTAAAGATTAACACTCTTGCAGAAAAAGGGCATCGAGCATCTCTGTCTAAACTCCAGCTGTGTCAAAGAGAGGTAAAATATTTGGGTTTTATCTTAAAAGAAGGACACAGGTTAGTTGATCCAGAACGAGTAAAGACAACTCTTGATATGCCTCGTCCTGTAACAAAAAAAACAACACAGGATTTTTAGGAGCTGTAGGATTTTGCCAACCGTGGATTCCTGGGTTAGCAGAACTTACTAAGCCTTTAGTGCAGGCAACAAAAAAGGAGGAGATGGAGCCTGTGGCCTGGGGCCCAGAAAGGGAGAAAGCTTTTACATCTGTGAAAAAAGCGTTGGTTTCAGCCCCTGCTCTAGGGTGACCAGATTATAGCAAACCATTCGAATTGTTTGTCCATGAGTGACAGGGAGTAGCAAGTGGGGTACTCACCCAAAAACTAGGCCCTCACCACAGACCAGTGGCCTATTACTCCACGCAGCTAGATGAGGTAGCTAAAGGCACTCCAGGATGCATCAGAGCAATAGCAGCTACGGCAGCTCTTACTGAAAAAAACATGACCTGTAGTTTTGGGTCACTCATTGACTGTGTATGTGCCACATGAAGTAGAACTGTTAATGAAACAATACGCGACTCAAGCACTATCCCCACAGAGAGCTCACCGCTATGAACTGATAATATTAAGGTCACATTATCTGCATGTAAAGAGATGCAACATCTTAAATCCAGCAACACTATTGCCTCTACCTGAGGATGGAGAACCACATCATTCCTGTGAGCAGGTGATCGTCAGCTCGAGCAAGCCCCGGGAGGACCTTAAAGACAAACCTTTGGAAAACCCAGACTTAGTTCCGTTTACAGATGGATCATCCTATTATTTGGACGGAAGGCACCACTCCGGCTATGCTGTCACTAACCTCTTTGAGGTACTTGAGGCCAATCCTTTGTCTCTGTCTGTAAGTGCTCAAGGAGCAGAATTAATAGCATTGACCCAAGCAGCAAAAATCGGTAAGAACCTGCAGGTAAATATCTATACCGAGTCTAAATATGCATTTGGAGTATGTCATGTAACAGGGATGTTATGGAAAGAGCGAGGATTCTTTTCGTCATCAGGAAAGAAATTAGCTAATGGAGAAGAAATACGTAATTTGCTGGAAGCAGTCCAACTGCCCAAAGAAATTGCTGTAATACACTGCCCAGCCCATACTAAAGACACTACAGAAATTAGCAGAGGAAATGCTTTAGCCGACGCTGCTGCAAAAGCTGCAGCTCGACAACCTCTGAAAGAATGTATGGGGGCGGTTCCAAGGATGGACCAGAGTGAGTGGCCAAATTTAATAGACCCCAAAACTCTGTATGAAAAAGACTGCTCAGTGGAAGAGAAAAAACAATGGGAGCAGTGGGAAGCAAAACAAAGTGATGATGGAATATGGACAATTGGAGGAAAACCAATTCTACCAAAAAAAATAGTTAATTACTATAGCTAGGTGGTTTCATGATAAAGCTCATGGGGGAGCGGAGGCAATAGCTAAGCAGGTACAGAAAGTATGGGCTGCTCCAGGAATTTATGCAGCTGCTAAAAGAATAACAAACAGCTGCCTGACCTGCCAGAAGTTTTCAAATAACAAGCCAAGCTCAGAGTTCGGGTTGGGGGGCGCAACCATGGGCCTACTTCCCTTTCCAAAAGCTACAAATAGATTATGCGGATATGCCATCTGCCAATGGCTACAAACACTTGTTAGTGATAGTAGATCAGTTATCAGGCTGGGTAGAAGCTTTCCCAACAAGAAAGGCCGACACAGGGGGAGTGGTAAAAGCCTTACTGAAGGAAATCATACCCAGGTATGGGGTCCCAGAAGCCACTGATTCAGATAGGGGTGCCCATTTTACGGCAAGCATAATCACTCAGTTATATAAATCATGAGGAATAAAAAGAAACCTATTACCCCTTATCACCCACAATCTTCAGGACAAGTAGAAAGAATGAATAGAACACTAAAAGAAAAAACAGCAAGAATATGCACATGTCCTGGCCTAAAACGGCCAGAAACATTTAACTTAGCTCTATGGGATGTTTGAAATGTCCCATGGCAACCCATAGGACTAACACCAGCAGAAATTCTCTTTGGGAAACATTTAGCTGTACTAGGGACTTATTATTCCAGCTAAGACCAGCCTGTTAGACAGAGATGGACGACTAACCCAGTATGTTCTAAGTATGCAAAAAAGGTTTGAAAATCTTAAAAAATATATATATATATATGCGCTCAGTGATATCAATCCACACCACCTGAAATACAAGTGCTTGGTATACAGCCTGGGGATGAAGTTTTAGTTAAAGTATTTTCACAAAAATCCAAGTTAAAACCTAACTGCAACAGGCCATATACTGTCATACTATGTTCTTATTTTGCTGTTCAAGTTGAACTGTACTTGTATATGTTGCAAAAGAATGTGTATGTGTAAGAACACTTTGTAATCTTATATTCATAGATAACATTGGTGTAGATACAAGTAATCACTCAAATATTTGTATTTGTAACTTTACCAAAGATTATGGGATGCGACTTTAATTATTCAGCTCCTATTAGATCTTATCAATTGTTACAATCTAATTATACATTAATTCAAAATTTACTACCTAACCCCATTGGGATGAATCTCACCCTGGTATGGAAACTACTACAACATGATGATTTGAGTCGACTGCTAGAACGCATCCGAAACAATGGACAGAAAACTCTTAATCACCATTCATCATGAAGCGGGAGAGATGCACCACGTCTCAGAAAGGATAAAAAGGGATGGAGAACATCATGGCTGGGAAACTCTTCTAGGGTGGTCACCAACTACAACAGCGATTTATAATCACGTGTTGCACCCACTAGTAGTTGTGTTAACTTTAACTGTGTTATGCCTATTGCTTACGATCATATTATGCATAAGATTATGGAACGTGATAGCACGCCTTGAAAGGCTTCGAGAACTCTGTTTCAAGTATTAGCAGGGATGCTTCATAAAAACAAAGCGGGGAACTGTTAAAGAATAGCGAACTGAAACTGTCTAGAGGTAGCCGCTTAGCACAACTTCTCTAAAACTTGCTTAGCATGAGGAGCTAAATTTGCTGAAGCCTTAGGCCGCACTTAGCGAAAACAATGAACTTTTACTTAGTCCAGTAAGAAAAGGGCCTCAGAGCTGGTTCCAGCTGGGAAGATAAGGAAGTTACAAGCAGTCTGCATTCCTGCGTCTCACACTCCCAAAGGGAGGGTGTCAAGGCTTTGAAGTAAGACCAGTGCAGGGCATTAGGACCTTGAGGGGCAAAGCCTTAGCTCACTGCTGGGGCAGTGTTCATTGTTATGATTTAGAATCACCTCCTCCTCAGGACCTTGAGACACAACAGTAAGACCCCACAAAAACAGAGGTACAACCGTCAGCAGAGACTGCAAAAAACAAAAATAAGGAGAAAAACAGCTTACCTCAGAATGACAATGAGACACAATGAGGACCAAAAAATTACTATTGGTCTAACTACCACGTGAAGGGTGGGAAATGTACGTTGAAAAAACTATAATTGCCCAGGATTTGTTTATGTTAGGGTCCCTCTTCGGAGGCACCCAGCTCGAGCTGTAATTACTGCACGCGCGTCATTAATATTTAATTCTTTAATTTGTTTTGATTTGGCTCTGAATTTTTCTGCGGAAACCTAGCGTCGAGCCCTCTTATGGTGGCCAACAAGCCTAATTTCCATATAATTTCCATAACAATAACTGGGCATGGGCGCGGGAGCATTTGAGCCAGGAGGGAGGGAGGAAAGAAACCTGCCGAACGTAACACTTGTGCTAGCAGATACTAGTACCCCGGACTGTGCTCCAAAAGTTTCTGCTCCACCTGATATACCTGATGATCTCTCTGTCATTGCTTCTCCTTCTCCTCCTCCTTCTCCCTCTACTCCATTGGCTGCCGGACTCTATCCTATGATCCCCAACGTGCTGACTAACCCTGCCGCTTTACAGCCGGGGGGAAAGGGAGGGGCCAGTCCTCCACCTCCTGTGCTGCGGGTATTTACTAATCAGCCCTGGCACCCTGGCCATCTCGCCTTATGGGGGGGGAAAATGCAGAGATTAAGAAAAGATGCAGGGCGATGTGTCCAGTTATTTTCTAGTATCTGCACTGGGCACAACCCAAACTGGAGTGATACCCAAATTCTTTTGAGGGAATTATTTCAACCAAATGAAGGGGATAAGATAATTAAAGATGCGGAAGAAGCGCAGCAAGCCGGGGGAAATAGAAACCTCTGGCTAGCAAATGATCCAAATTGGGATTATAATAATGCAGGAGATAGAGCTGTGTGTCCAACAGGACTTTGAAATTTAGTAGAAGTAATTAGAGCATGCAGAGAGTTAGGAGTAAATTGGACTAGAGTGCAAGAATGCAGACAGTGATTAGATGAACACCCCCATGACTTCTGGGGACTTTTGCGGTAAGCCCCGCTAAAATAGGGAGGAATGACCCCACAAAACTTCAATGATGCTCTCGCAATTAGTGTTTTTATAGATCAAGCAGCCCCTGATACACAAAAGTATTTTAAAGAGCATATGGCAGGCTGGCAAGGGGAGGGGCGCGGAAGAACCAGGGGAGATAGATGGAATCAAAGTGAAGGGGGTGTACAATTAAGAGTTAATGATGTTTGTCATTCTTGGGGGGAACAAGGACACTGGAAGCAGGAATGCCCAGTGAGGCCCTGTGCACTTGGGAATAGAGGGGCCAGCATGAGGCAATCAAATATTGAGAAGGAGACCAGGCAATTCCCAGGCAGTCCACAATGACAGGAGATAGGAGACTCAGAAAATACTGTGGAAATGGGGGTAAATTTATGGGATGTAGATTTGGATTTGAAGGGCAGGTAATGGCAAATATAGAAGGCTTAGAAGTTCCCTTTCTAGTGGATACTGGAGCCACCCTTTCCCTTTTAAAGTTTGAGCCTAAAGGATGCAAGTCACCAGATAAAATAATGATGCAAGGAATAGCGGGAAAAGGCGAACGAATGTTATCTAAGCCCTTATTGCTTACTATTGGAGGTAAAAGAGCGTGGGGATGTATTATAATTTCCACAGACGCGCCCATGTGCCTTTTAGGGAGAGATCTCCTGCAAGCCTTGGATACTCAGATCTGCTTACAGCCAGAAGAGGTGGAATTAATAATTATGGGCTCATGTGTTCTGGCTAAGACACCAGAACCAGAGTCGACTAATCTGCAAATTCCAACAAGGTTAGAATCAGTTCCTAAACGGTTATGGAGCTCTTCAGGAATGGATGTGGGACTACTGAAATCAGCTAGTCCAGTCTCGATAAAAACAAAGGGGGGATTGCCTCCTGCAGTTAAGCAATACCCTATCCCAAAGGAAGCAGAGAAGAGCATCCAAAAACAAATCAATCATTATTTGAAACTGGGTATCCTTAGAGTCTGTGAATCCCCGTACAACACCCCAATTCTGCCAGTTAAAAAGAACAGGCAAGATTCTGATGGTGATCCAGAGTATCGCTTTGTACAAGACTTGAGGGCTATAAACCAACATGTAGTTGCTCCACATCCAGTAGTCCCTAACCCATCAACCATTTTACTACAGATACCCCTTTGGGCAACTTATTTTACTGTGATTGACCTAACGGCAGCTTTTTTTAGTATACCGATAGCTGAAGATAGCCAAGATCTCTTGGCTTTCACTTGGAAGGGACAACAATTAACTTGGACAAGGCTGCCACAGGGATTTACTGGGTCTCTGACTATTCTTTCGCGTATACTCAAAAATGACCTCTCAGATATCGAACTTCCAGGACATTCTGTAGTAATACAATATGTAGATGATATGTTATTAGCAAGTAAAGATTATGAGACATTTTTAAAAGACACTGTTTCTCCATGTAACGCTCTTGCAGAAAAAGGGCATCAGGCATCTCTGTCTAAACTCCAGCTGTGTCAAAGAGAGGTAAAATATTTGGGTTTTATCTGAAAAGAAGCACACAGGTTAGTTGATCCAGAACGAGTAAAGACAATTCTTGATATGCCTCGTCCTGTAACAAAAAAACAACACGGGATTTTTAGGAGCTGTAGGATTTTGCCAACCGTGGATTCCTGGGTTAGCAGAACTTACTAAGCCTTTAGTGCAGGCAACAAAAAAGGAGGAGATAGAGCCTGTGGCCTGGGGCCCAGAAAGGGAGAAAGCTTTTACATCTGTGAAAAAAGCGTTGGTTTCAGCCCCTGCTCTAGGGTTACCAGATTATAGCAAACCATTGGAATTATTTGTCCATGAACGACAGGGAGTAGCAAGTGGGGTACTCACCCAAAAACTAGGCCCTCACCACAGACCAGTGGCCTATTACTCCACGCAACTAGATGAGGTAGCTAAAGGCACTCCAGGATGCATCAGAGCAATAGCAGCTACGGCAGCTCTTACTGAAAAAAACATGACCTGTAGTTTTGGGTCACTCATTAACTGTGTATGTGCCACAGGGGTAAAAGCCTTACTGAAGGAAATCATACCCAGGTATAGAGTCCCAGAAGCCATGGATTCAGATAGGGGTGCCCATTTTATGGCAAGCATAATCACTCAATTATATAAATCATTAGGAATAAAAAGAAACCTATGTACCCCTTATCACCCACAATCTTCAGGACAAGTAGAAAGAACGAATAGCACATTAAAAGAAAAAATAGCAAGAATATGCAAACGTGCTAGCCTAAAATGGCCAGAAGCATTTAACTTGGCTCTATGGGATGTTTGAAATGTCCCACGGCAACCCATAGGACTAACACCAGCAGAAATTCTCTTTGGGAAACATTTAGCTGTACTAGGGACTTGTTATGCCAGCTAAGACTAGCCTGTTAGAGATGGACAACTAACCCAGTATGTTCTAACTATGCAAAAAGGTTTGAAAATCTTTGAAATAAATAAATATATGCTCAATGATATCAATCCACACCACCTGAAATAGAAGTGCCTGGTATACAGCCTGGGGATGAAGTTTTAGTTAAGGTATTTTCACAAAAATCCAAGTTAAAACCTAAATGGAACGGGCCATATACTGTCATACTGTGTTCTTATTTTGCTGTTCAAGTTGAACTGTACTTGTACATGTTAAAAAAAGAATGTGTATGTGTAAGAACACTTTGTAATCTTACATTCATAGATGGCATTGTTGTAGATACAAGTAATTAATTACTCAAATATTTGTATTTGTAACATTACCCAAAATTATGGGATGCGACTTTAATCATTCAGCTCCTATTAGATCTTATCAATTGTTACAATCTAATTATACATTAATTCAAAATTTACTACCTAACCCCATTGGAAAGAATCTCACACTAGTGAAGAAACTACTACAACATGACAGCCTGCGTCGACTGCTAGAACGTACCCGAAACAATGGACAAAAAACCCTCTAATCACCATTCATCATGAAGCGGAAGAGATGCACCACGTCTCGGAAAGGATAAAAAGGGATGGAGAACATCATGGCTGGGAAATTCTTCTAGGGTGGTCACCAACTACAACAGCGATTTATAATCACGTGTTGCACCCACTAGTAGTTGTGTTAACTTTAACTGTGTTATGCCTATTGCTTACGATCATATTATGCATAAGATTATGGAACGTGATAGCACACCTTGAAAGGCTTCGAGAACTCTGTTTCAAGTATTAGCAGGGATGCTTCATAAAAACAAAGCGGGGAACTGTTAAAGAATAGCGAACTGAAACTGTCTAGAGGTAGCCGCTTAGCACAACTTCTCTAAAACTTGCTTAGCATGAGGAGCTAAATTTGCTGAAGCCTTAGGCCGCACTTAGCGAAACTAATGAACTTTTACTTAGTCCAGTAAGAAAAGGGCCTCAGAGCTGGTTCCAGCTGGGAAGATAAGGAAGTTACAAGCAGTCTGCATTCCTGCGTCTCACACTCCCAAAGGGAGGGTGTCTGCAGCAATGCGTCTCACACTCCCAAAGGGAGGGTGTCAAGGCTTTGAAGTAAGACCAGTGCAGGGCATTAGGACCTTGAGGGGCAAAGCCTTAGCTCACTGCTGGGGCAGTGTTCATTGTTATGATTTAGAATCACCTCCTCCTCAGGACCTTGAGACACAACAGTAAGACCCCACAAAAACAGAGGTACAACCGTCAGCAGAGACTGCAAAAAACAAAAATAAGGAGAAAAACAGCTTACCTCAGAATGACGATGAGACCCAATGAGGACCAAAAAATTACTATTGGTCTAACTACCACGTGAAGGGTGGGAAATGTACGTTGAAAAAACTATAATTGCCCAGGATTTGTTTATGTTAGGGTCCCTCTTCGGAGGCACCCAGCTCGAGCTGTAATTACTGCACGCACGTCATTAATATTTAATTCTTTAATTTGTTTTGATTTGGCTCTGAATTTTTCTGCGGAAACCTAGGGTCAAGCCCTCTTATGGTGGCCAACAAGCCTAATTTCCATAGAATTTCCATAACAATAACTGGGCATGGGCGCGGGAGCATTTGAGCCAGGAGGGAGGGAGGAAAGAAACCTGCCGAACGTAACACTTGTGCTAGCAGATACTAGTACCCCGGACTGTGCTCCAAAAGTTTCTGCTCCACCTGATATACCTGATGATCTCTCTGTCATTACTTCTCCTTCTCCTCCTCCTTCTCCCTCTACTCCATTGGCTGCCGGACTCTATCCTATGATCCCCAACGTGCTGACTAACCCTGCCGCTTTACAGCCAGGGGGAAAGGGAGGGGCCAGTCCCCCTCCTCCTGTGCTGCGGGTATTTACTAATCAGCCCTGGCACCCTGGCCATCTCGCCTTATGGGGGGGGTAAAATGCAGAGATTAAGAAAAGATGCAGGGCGATGTGTCCAATTATTTTCTAATATCTGCACTGGGCACAACCCAAACTGGAGTGATACCCAAATTCTTTTGAGGGAATTATTTCAACCAAATGAAGGGGATAAGATAATTAAAGATGCAGAAGAAGCGCAGCAAGCCGGGGGAAATAGAAACCTCTGGCTAGCAAATGGTCCAAATTGGGATTGTAATAATGCAGGAGATAGAGCTGTGTGTCCAACAGGACTTTGAAATTTAGTAGAAGTAATTAGAGCATGCAGAGAGTTAGGAGTAAATTGGACTAGAGTGCAAGAATGCAGACAGTGATTAGATGAACACCCCCATGACTTCTGGGGACTTTTGCGGTAAGCCCCGCTAAAATAGGGAGGAATGACCCCACAAAACTTCAATGATGCTCTCGCAATTAGTGTTTTTATAGATCAAGCAGCCCCTGATACACAAAAGTATTTTAAAGAGCATATGGCAGGCTGGCAAGGGGAGGGGCGCGGAAGAACCAGGGGAGATAGATGGAATCAAAGTGAAGGGGGTGTACAATTAAGAGTTAATGATGTTTGTCATTCTTGGGGGGAACAAGGACACTGGAAGCAGGAATGCCCAGTGAGGCCCTGTGCACTTGGGAATAGAGGGGCCAGCATGAGGCAATCAAATATTGAGAAGGAGACCAGGCAATTCCCAGGCAGTCCACAATGACAGGAGATAGGAGACTCAGAAAATACTGTGGAAATGGGGGTAAATTTATGGGATGTAGATTTGGATTTGAAGGGCAGGTAATGGCAAATATAGAAGGCTTAGAAGTTCCCTTTCTAGTGGATACTGGAGCCACCCTTTCCCTTTTAAAGTTTGAGCCTAAAGGATGCAAGTCACCAGATAAAATAATGATGCAAGGAATAGCGGGAAAAGGCGAACGAATGTTATCTAAGCCCTTATTGCTTACTATTGGAGGTAAAAGAGCGTGGGGATGTATTATAATTTCCACAGACGCGCCCATGTGCCTTTTAGGGAGAGATCTCCTGCAAGCCTTGGATACTCAGATCTGCTTACAGCCAGAAGAGGTGGAATTAATAATTATGGGCTCATGTGTTCTGGCTAAGACACCAGAACCAGAGTCGACTAATCTGCAAATTCCAACAAGGTTAGAATCAGTTCCTAAACGGTTATGGAGCTCTTCAGGAATGGATGTGGGACTACTGAAATCAGCTAGTCCAGTCTCGATAAAAACAAAGGGGGGATTGCCTCCTGCAGTTAAGCAATACCCTATCCCAAAGGAAGCAGAGAAGAGCATCCAAAAACAAATCAATCATTATTTGAAACTGGGTATCCTTAGAGTCTGTGAATCCCCGTACAACACCCCAATTCTGCCAGTTAAAAAGAACAGGCAAGATTCTGATGGTGATCCAGAGTATCAGTTTATACAAGACTTAAGGGCTATAAACCAACAGGTAGTTGCTCCACATCCAGTAGTCCCTAACCCATCAACCATTTTACTACAGATACCCCTTTGGGCAACTTATTTTACTGTGATTGACCTAACGGCAGCTTTTTTTAGTATACCGATAGCTGAAGATAGCCAAGATCTCTTGGCTTTCACTTGGAAGGGACAACAATTAACTTGGACAAGGCTGCCACAGGGATTTACTGGGTCTCTGACTATTCTTTCGCGTATACTCAAAAATGACCTCTCAGATATCGAACTTCCAGGACATTCTGTATTAATACAATATGTAGATGATATGTTATTAGCAAGTAAAGATTATGAGACATTTTTAAAAGACACTGTTTCTCCATGTAACGCTCTTGCAGAAAAAGGGCATCAGGCATCTCTGTCTAAACTCCAGCTGTGTCAAAGAGAGGTAAAATATTTGGGTTTTATCTTAAAAGAAGGACACAGGTTAGTTGATCCAGAACGAGTAAAGACAATTCTTGATATGCCTCGTCCTGTAACAAAAAAACAACACGGGATTTTTAGGAGCTGTAGGATTTTGCCAACCGTGGATTCCTGGGTTAGCAGAACTTACTAAGCCTTTAGTGCAGGCAACAAAAAAGGAGGAGATAGAGCCTGTGGCCTGGGGCCCAGAAAGGGAGAAAGCTTTTACATCTGTGAAAAAAGCGTTGGTTTCAGCCCCTGCTCTAGGGTTACCAGATTATAGCAAACCATTGGAATTGTTTGTCCATGAACGACAGGGAGTAGCAAGTGGGGTACTCACCCAAAAACTAGGCCCTCACCACAGACCAGTGGCCTATTACTCCACGCAGCTAGATGAGGGAGCTAAAGGCACTCCAGGATGCATCAGAGCAATAGCAGCTACGGCAGCTCTTACTGAAAAAAACATGACCTGTAGTTTTGGGTCACTCATTGACTGTGTATGTGCCACATGAAGTAGAACTGTCAATGAAACAATACGTGACTCAAGCACTATCCCCACAGAGAGCTCACCGCTATGAACTGATAATACTGCATGCAGATAATGGGACCTTAAAGAGATGCAACATCTTAAATCCAGCAACACTATTGCCTCTACCTGAGGATGGAGAGCCACATCATTCCTGTGAGCAGCTGATCGTCAGCTCGAGCAAGCCCCGGGAGGACCTTAAAGACAAACCTTTGGAAAACCCAGACTTAGTTCCGTTTACAGATGGATCATCCTATTATTTGGACGGAAGGCACCACTCCGGCTATGCTGTCACTAACCTCTTTGAGGTACTTGAGGCCAATCCTTTGTCTCTGTCTGTAAGTGCTCAAGCAGCAGAATTAATAGCATTGACCCAAGCAGCAAAAATCGGTAAGAACCTGCAGGTAAATATCTATACCGATTCTAAAGATGCATTTGGAGTATGTCATGTAACAGGGATGTTATGGAAAGAGCGAGGATTCTTTTCGTCATCAGGAAAGAAATTAGCTAATGGAGAAGAAATACGTAATTTGCTGGAAGCAGTCCAACTGCCCAAAGAAATTGCTGTAATACACTGCCCAGCCCATACTAAAGACACTACAGAAATTAGCAGAGGAAATGCTTTAGCCGACGCTGCTGCGAAGGCTGCAGCTCGACAACCTCTGAGAGAATGTATGGGTGTAGTTCCAAGGATGGACCAGAGTGAATGGCCAATTTTAATAGACCCCAAAACCATGTATGAAAAAGACTGCTCAGTGGAAGAGAAAAAACAATGGGAGCAGTGGGAAGCAAAACAAAGTGATGATGGAATATGGACAATTGGAGGAAAACCAATTCTACAAAAAAAAAAAATAGTTAATTACTATAGCTAGGTGGTTTCACGATAAAGCTCATGGGGGAGCCGAGGCAATAGCTAAGCAGGTACAGAAAGTATGGGCCGCTTCAGGAATCTACGCGGCTGCAAAAAGAATAACAAATAGCTGCCCGACCTGCCAGAAGTTTTCAAATAACAAGCCAAGCTCAGAGTTAGGGGGACGGTCATGGGCCTACTTCCCTTTCCAGAAGCTACAAATAGATTATGCGGATATGCCATCTGCCAATGGCTACAAACACTTGTTAGTGATAGTAGATCAGTTATCAGGCTGGGTAGAAGCTTTCCCAACAAGAAAGGCCGACACACGGGGAGTGGTAAAAGCCTTACTGAAAGAAATCATACCCAGGTATGGGGTCCCAGAAGCCACTGATTCAGACAGGGGTGCCCATTTTACGGCAAGCATAATCACTCAGTTATATAAATCATTAGGCATAAAAAGAAACCTACAACCCCTTATCACCCACAATCTTCAGGACAAGTAGAAAGAATGAATAGAACACTAAAAGGAAAAATAGCAAGAATATGCGCACATGCTAGCCTAAAATGGCTGGGTAGGACTTTTCCCAACAAGAACGGCTGACGCAGGGCGGGTAGTAAAAGCCTTACTGAAAGAAATCATACCCAGGTATAGAGTCCCAGAAGCCATGGATTCAGACAGGGGTGTCCATTTTATGGCAAGCATAATCAGTCAGTTATATAAATCATGAGGAATAATGAACTTTTACCTAGTTCAGTAAGAAAAGGGACTGAGAGCTGGTTCAAGCTGGAATGATAAGGGAGTTGCAAGCAGTTCGCATTCCTGTGCTTCACGCTCTGGGAGGGAGGATATCAAGGCTTTGAAATAAGGCCTACTTGGGCACCAGGACCCTGGGAAACAAAGCCTCCTCTCACTGCTGAAACAGTGTTAATTAGGGGGTCTGGACTATCTCGGGGTCTGGATTATATCCCCTTCGTCAGGACCTTGGCAGATAACACCTATTGTCACTGCTGGGGCAGTGCTAATTGCTGGAACAACACCTCTTTGTCAGAGCCTGGAGAGACAAGGGCGGGACCCGAGGAATCAAGACACATCTGTCAACAAAAACCGTAACAATAAAGATAAACAGCCTGCCTAGGCACAGGGATGAGACCCAATAAGGAGCAGGAGACCCCAGACCTAAATATTACTATTGGTCCAAACTACTGCCTGAGGGGTGGAGAGCTTACATTGGAAGGTATAATTGCCCAGGCATTTCTTTGTTTGGGGTCCCTCTTCGGAGACACCCAGCTCGAGCTGTAATTACTGCACGCGTGTCATTAAAATTTCATTATTTCATTTGCCTTGATTTGGCGCCAAACTTTTCTGCGGGAACCTAGGGTCGGGCCCTGTTATGGTGGCTGACAAGCCTCATTTCCATAACACCGAGCCCGGGGCCCGTCCCCGTGTCCGGGGGGTCCCGCCTCGCCCTCACCTCTCCTCTCCAGCGCAGCCCTCCTGTACTCCATGTATCTCCACTGCCACTCCATGCAGCTCTTCTCCAGGTAGTGCTTCAGCCTCTCAGGCTCATTCTCTGCCTCCCACTTCCTCTTGGTGATTAGCGCAGCAGCATACGCCATGACGAATGTCAGCGTGTCCTTGTCAAAGGCGATGAAATCCTTCCCGTCGTAGGCATCCCGCAGAAACCCCCAGATCCCGCCGTCCTCCAGGAGCTCACAGCCGTACGTGCGCTGCACTGTGTGATACCCTGAGACACAAGCAGGGAGACGGGGGCTCAGGGGCAGCCCCGGCCCCGCACAGGGGCTTGGACACGGCACCCAGCACAGGGCCGGGGGCACCCCAGACCCGCAGCCCCCAGCGCTGACAGCGAGCAGCTGCCGCTGGGAGCCCCGGCCCGCGCTCACCCCCGCTCTGGTTGTAGCGCTTCTGCAGTGTGTCCAGCTCCACTCTGGAAGACTAATGATTGCCATATGCGTTCTGGGGCTGCCTGTCCCAGTAGTCCTGACCCTCCTGCTCCATCCAGGCCGCGCCCGGCACCGCCCTCTGCGTCTCGCTGTCGTAGCCATCGATGAGCTCTCCGTCCACGTAGCCCACGGAGACGAAGGCGGGCAGCCCCGGGCTGGGCTCCGTCACGGCGGTGTGGAAGTAGCGCAGGGAGTGGGGGCCTGCGGGGACACGGGGGGTGGTGAGGGGCCAGGGGGGCACGTTGGGGGGCATCCGGGGGATCAAGATGTCCCGGGGGGAGAAGTCGGGGGGGTCGGGGGGGGCAGCACGTCCCGGGGGGCAGGTCAGGGGGGCAGCACGACACAGGGGGGGCACGTCGGGGGGGCAGCACATTCCGGGAGGGCAGGTCGGGGGGCTCCGGGGGGGCAGCACGTCCCGGGGGGAAGATCGGGGGGGCAGCACCTCCCGGGGGCGGTTGCAGGCCGGTCCGTGGGGCCGCTGACGGGGAGCCCGGCGCCGGGGGAGGGGCAGAGGGGGGCCCGGGGGCCCCGCCCGCACTCACCGCTCGCCACCGCCACCGCCGCCGCCCAGCAGCAGCAGCCCCGGCCCCAGCGCCCGCCCCGCTACCGCCTCCTCGCTGCCAGCGCCCTCGCCCTCGCCCTCACCCGGCGCCGACGCCCACGGCGGCCACGCCCCCGCGCCGCCATTGGCTCCGCTGCGGCGCACTGCCATTGGCTGCGCTCTGTCCCGCCCGCCAATAGCGGCTCTCGTCGGCTGAGGCGTCCCCAGGTGCTGGGCTGATCCCGGCGCGGCGGGTTGGGAGAAGCGACAGCGAGGGCGCTTGCGGAGGGCGCTGCGCAGCGCCGAGCCGCGGCTCCCGCCCCGCCTTGTCGCACGGCCATTGGCCCCGCCGGCGGCCGCCCGCCAATGGCGAGGCGCGGCAGCGGTGACGCCCCCGGGCGCCGGGCGGATCTCCGCGGAGCGCGTGGTGGGCGGGAGCGCGGAGGCGATGTGGGAGGCCGAGGCCGATGTGGGGACGGAGACGACGTGGGGATGGGGATGCCATGGGGATGGGGCCACTGGGGGGATGGGACGCCGTGGGACTGGAGACGATGTGGTGATGGGGACAGCGTGGGGCTGGAGATGGAGTTGGCTCTGTCACAGGGACAGGGGGACACTGTGGGGATGGGGATGATGGGGGGATGGGGACACCATTGGGATGGGGATGGAGTTGGCTCTGTCACAGGGGCAGGGGGACGTGATGGGGACAGGGACACCGTGGGGACAGGGACACTGTGGTGCTGGAGATGGAGCTGACTCTGTCACAGGGGCAGGGGGATGTGGTGGGGACAGGGACACCGTGGGGACAGGGACACTGTGGGGCTGGAGATGGAGTTGGCTCTGTCACAGGGGCAGGGGGACGTGGTGGGGACAGGGACACCGTGGGGACAGGGACACCGTGGGGAAAGAGATGGAGTTGGCTCTGTCACAGGGATGGGGGGACGTGGTGGGGACAGGGGTCAGCTCCGGGGATGGAGTTTGGCTCGGCCAAGGGACGGGGACCCGGCGGTGGAGATGGGGACCCGAGGATGCAGGGCTGGGGGCAGGGATAGGGACAGGAGACCACGGGGACATGGCGATGGGGACACGGAGCCAGCAGTGGGAGCTCAGGGAGTGGCGCCCATCGAAGGCCGAGTGCTGGTAGGTGGCCCCCGGCCCACCCCCGGCACCCATAGGTCTACTGGAAGATGTGGAAACCTGCCCAAGGTGGCACCCATGGGTGAGGAGCTGCCTAGGGCCCCAGGCGTCTAGCCCCGTTGCACCCCTGGAGCCAGGCATCCAGTCCCATCAGCACCCACACCCATCCATGTGTTGTCCGAAAAGCGGGTTCGTTGCCTGGTGTGCGATAAGCCAATAATTACACACTCAGGAGAGACATTTGTTTATTTATTTCAGAGTTGCGCAAGCCTGGGTGCTCGGTGGTTTCCCACAAATCGAGCACACACACCCCAACTTTTCAAGTAGCATTTATACAAACAAATTGCCAGATTTGCGACTTTCCCTTTTACACTGATTGGTTAGTGATTTCTTCATTCCCTGGGTCCCACCCCTGCTTCTCAAGGTCCTGATCAATTAACACTGCCCCAGCTAGGTCAGTAGATGTTATCTCCCAAGGTCCTGAGGAAGAGGACATAATCCAGACCCCTTAATTAACACTGTTTCAACAGTGAGAGGAGGCTTTGCTTCCCAAGGTCCTGGCGCCCAAACAGGCCTTATTTCACAGCCTTGACATCCTCCCTTTCGGAGAGTGGGGCACAGGAATGCAGACTGCTTGTAACTCCCTTATCTTTCCAGCCTGCACCAGCTCTGGGGCCCTTTCTTACCGAACTAGGAGTGTGGCCTAAGGCTTCAGCAAATTTAGCTACTCATGCTAAGCAAGTGTGTGGCTACTCATGCTAAGCAAATTCTGTCTAAGATAGAAGTTATCCAAATCTACCTACTTCAAACATTCTTTCTGAGCTTCTCAGGGTTGTCTTGTAACAATTGCACCCGTGTTATCACCCATGGGCCCAGGTGGCCACCCATCAGCACCTGTGACCACCCATGGACCCAGGTGTCCAGCCCCATTGCACCCGTGTTAGCACACATGGGCCCAGGTGGCGGCCCTATCAGCACCCACCATCACCCATGGACCCAGGTGTCGACCCCCTTTGCACCCATGGACTCAGGCGTGAGGTCACATCAACACCCATGGACCCAGGCATTAGGTCCCATCAGCACCCATCAGCGCCCATGGACCCAGGTGTACACCCCCGTTGCACCCATGGACTCAGGCGTGAGGTCACATCACCACCCCTGAACCCAGGCCCCCCACCCCATTGCACCCATGGTCCCAGCCCCCTGGCCCATTGCACCTGTGTCCCCAGCCCCCCACCCCATTGCACCCACGTCCCCAGGCCCCTGCCCCATTATGTCCATATCCGGAGCTTCCCCGACTCATTGCACACATATCCCCAGCCCCCTGCCCCATTGCGCCCATGTCCCCAGGCCCCTGCCCAATTGCACCCACCTTCCCAGCCCCCCGCCCCAATGCACCCATATTCCCAGCCCCTCTGCCCCATTGCACCCACATCCCCAGGCCCCCGCCCTATTGCACCCATATCCCAGGCCCCCACCCCATTGCACCCTATCCCCAGCCCCCTGGCCCACGCAGATGGGGCCACACTGCAGCAAGCCCAGCGCAGGCCCCCAAGCTGCCTGGCAGCTGCAGCACAGCACACAGGAGCAGAGACCAAGGGTGCTGGCTTGGTGCAGCCGGCGGAAGAGAAGGCGTAGGGGGATCTCACTGCTGCCTGCAAGTGCCTAACGGGAGCGTGCAGAGAGCATGGAGCCAGAGACGTCCTGAGGGGCCTGGGGACAGGTTGAGGGCAACGGCACGGCTTGTGGCAGGGAAAAGTCCCCTCAGAGACTGCAAATGGCCTTGGAAGCCGAATGGTGGTGCAACACTGGAGCAGGGTGCCAGGGCCGTGCGGGAATCCATCGCCAGAGACAGTCAGAGCTCGACCCTGACAGGCCCTGCGAAACCTCCTCTGCTTGCCTCCACTTGCAGCAGGAGGTTGCAGCAGACACCTCCGGAAGACCCTTCCCACCCCAGCTGCTCTCTCACTCTGCGACTGCTTGTAGGGCTTTCTCTGCAGCCCTGACTGCCTTCCTTGGCAGCGCCTGCACTAGTCTTTCTCCTGACAGTTCCCTGACACCAAGTAACACAGCGGGAACAGCTGCCGAGGGTTTATTTGGAGCAGCACATGGGCTGTGGGACACGACGCAGTAGCATTGCTGTAGCAGCCAGGAGAGAGCCTCCGTCGCTCTGCCTCTTTGCTCTGCGCCATCTCCCATCTCGGGCCACCTGTCTGGCAGCTGCATCCTCGCGCTGTTCCTCTCACTGCCCTGAGTCACAGCGGCAGCTAAAAGCTCTGCGCAGAGCCCGAAGCGCTGCCCTGAGCCGCAATGGCCATCGCCTGGAAGGCGCAGCATGCGGGAGGGCGGTGATGCCTGTGGAGGAAGGAGAGCCGTGGGCGAGGGGCTGGGCAAGTGCAGGGCAAGCCTGAGGGTCTCTGGCTGCGGGGGAGGCCTCCGCCTTTGTTCCTGTGCTGGCTGATGGGGCCAGAGGCACACTGTCCCCCGCATCCTGGCAGCCTCCCGCCAGAGCAGATGCCGCTGCCTCGGCTCCTCGGGGCACTGCTGGGGCCAGAGGCGTGCTCTGCAGGTCACCAGCTGCCTCCCTGGCAGCATCTCTGCCCTTCACAACGGGTGAGCAGGGCACCTCCTCAGGACACGGCTCTGGGTCTGCCAAGAGGCTCCTGAGGCTCGGTCTGACCCAGCTCATGACCAAGGCCATGTTTTCCTCCAGCTCCTCCCATTCCAAAGGCTCTTCATCAACATCCTCTTCCTCATCGCTCCACTCCACGCCAGCATCCTCTGGCACTTCCCAGACTCTCTTCCCAGCTCCCAGCTCCCGCGCCCTCCCGCAGGGCCGGAGGGAAGACGATGACTTGTGCTCCTCTTTGGGCTCACAGGCAACCTGCATGGGGAGAGCAGGAACACAGCCCTGTGTGATATCAGCTGGCCATGCTCAGCATCCTGGTGCCCTGGGATATAGGAGGGGGCAAAGGGTTTGGGGTGGGGGGATGCTGTGAGTGGCCGCGAGCCCCAAGGGGAGGCACATGCAGCTGGCTGGGCAATGGCACAAGGCTTGTCTTGGGGCCGTAGCAGCAGGGCTGGGCCGGGGGCCACGACGGGCAGCGGGGGATGGAGGTGGCCGGGTACGTGGCACAAGGGGGCTGGCTCGCTGGCTGTGGGAGGCGGCTGCTGCTGGGGCTGCCCCTGCCCTCCTTGCTCAGCATCCATGCCCCAGGGCTGGATGCTGTGCAGGCCGGGGAGGGCACGTCAGCCCTGGGCCTCTGGCACTTGGAAACACAGAGCACCAGGCATCTTCCCCAGGACAGAGAGTGCAGAGCGCAAAGGGCTGGGGGGACAGCTTCTCACCACGGCCGCGGGGGACCCATGCAATGGGGCAGCTCTTCTCACCCACCCTGCACACCCCAGACGCTGCTCACACCGCACCTCCCTTTGGTGGTGGGTGCCGACGCCATGCTCCTTGCTCACCTGGTGAGGAAGGCCTGCGGCCAGGGCAGAGCCTTCTGCTGCGCTTTCTTCGGGCAATGGTGGTTGGAGAGGCAGGCTGTTGCTCTCCCCACAAGGGCCTCCGCACAACTGGGAGGCCTTTGGCGCAGCCTCTGCGGGAAGCGATGGAGGCAGAGGAGCATTTTCCCCTGCATCCTCAGGGCCTCTGGCTGCAGGGGAGGCCTCTGCCTTTGCTCCTGTGCTGGCCAGTGGAGCCAGAGGCACACTGTCCCCCGCGTCCTGGCAGCCTCCTGCCAAAGGAGATGCCGCTGCCACGGCTCCTCGGGGCACTGCTGGGGCCAGAGGCGTGCTCTGCAGGTCACCAGCTGCCTCCCTGGCAGCATCTCTGCCCTTCACAACGGGTGAGCAGGGCACCTCCTCAGGACACGGCTCTGGGTCTGCCAAGAGGCTCCTGAGGCTCGGTCTGACCCAGCTCATGACCAAGGCTGTGTTTTTCTCCAGCTCCTCCCATTCCAAAGGTTCTTCTTCAACGTCCTCTTCCTCATCGCTCCACTCCACGCCAGCATCCTCTGGTGCTCCCCGGACTCTCTTCCCAGCTCCCATCTTGCGCTCCCTCCTGGGCGCATGGGCGTACAGCCGCTCCAGCACCTCCCACTTGGACCTCGCATCCTTCAGGAGCTCCACTCGCGTCACCTCCGGTTGCCACAGGTTATAGAAGGAGTTTCTGGCACAGAGCTGAAGCCAGAGAGGGAGATTTGTGAAGGCAGCTGCTTTTCCCACCAGCAATGCCCCCCGTGGCCCTGCCAGCACTGCCACCATCACACTGTTGCAGCAGGGCGCAGCGGCTGGCCCCAGCACACGGAGGGTCACCATCTGCCCTGGCCCACCCTTTGCACTCACCTCCTTGGGGCGAACATTGAGGCATCCCGATGCTGTCAGGGAGAAACGTTTCCCCTTGCCCTCCTCTTCCTCGACCTCCCTCTCCTTTGGCCTCGGCTCCTTCCTCTCCAGAAAGGCTTCTCGCAGCTGAGCCAAGCTCTGCCCGGTGCGCGCCACGCAGCTCCTGTCGAGCTCCTCCAGCGTCTCTGTTTTGATTGAGAGCACGGCGAGATACTGCGAGGGGTTGTCGGGGTGTATGCGCAGTGGCGTGCCTTGAAGGCGACAGATGATGCCCAGAGGCTGCTGTTTGGGCCTCTGCACTGCAAGTTGCCATCCTAGTGTGACCAGTCCATGGCCCCTGCCCGGGGAAGCTGGTGCACCGGCCCCCATGACCTTCCTTTTGCCCCCACGCCTGTTGCAATCTGGCCCTTGCAGAGCTGTGGCAGCTGTGTTTTTGCCACGCTCCCTGCTCTCCTTCTGCAATGCGCTTGCCAGGCCTGCTAGAGCAATGGTGTATGCCAAGGTCCTTTGTGGCCCGGCTGCCCTGAGCTCCCGGCCATGTCCCGCACTCACATCATCAGGACGGCTCAAGGCTGCAGACGCGAGCGCCAGCAGTGCGTGCATCAGAGGTGTGGCAGGCAGTGCGGGGCTGTGTGCAGCAGGTCTCTGGTCCTCAGCCCTCATTTCCATGCACACATCTGCAAGGATGTTCTCAACAGCTTGCAGCATCCTTGCTTTTCCCAGCGCGGAAGACCCAGGCCTGGCCTCAGGCAAATAGGAGACAGGAGCTTGAATTGCTCGGGGGAGAGCGCCAGCTTCCTGCTTAGCTTTTGGAGAGGCAGGCACTCTCCTTGCCACATCCTCCAGAGCCTCAGCAGTGGCCGTGCATCTCAAAGAAGATCTGCAGGATTTTTCTGGAGGTCGACATGCGGATGCCGCTCTTTGACCTGTAGAGGCCTCCAGGCCTCCACGTGCCTGCCTAGCTGCCTTGGTTGCGTGAGGCGCTAAGCCGGGCCGATGCGGTGTCTCTGCTCTTGCACAAGGCCTGCTGTGCAGTGTCTCCCGGCGCCCCGGAGGAGCCTTCTTCACAAGGCTGCTGGAGGCATGAAGAGCTTGCACCGAGTCGAGAACCTCCCTCACAGTGTCCTCCGCCATCTGCAATCAAAGCCCATGAGGAAGGCCAAGTTACTGCTGCCCTTTACCCCTCCCCCCCAGCCTTCCCACATGCACACTCCCTGTGGCCCCTGAAACCCTCCACAACAGCAGCACTCTCCCACGCAGCTGGCTCCCAAAGGCTGCGTGGGGAGAAGGCTGGTCACCACTGGGCAAGAGATGGGCAAAGGCAGCTCCCTCGGAAACCTCGAGCCATGTCCTTGCCGACTGCCATGCAGAGCAGGCGCTCCTCCTGCTCCCTCCCACCACTTCCCGCCTGCTGCTTGGCAGCTATGCACAGTCAGGCAGAGGCTTTGCCACCATCGCTGCTCAGCTCGCTACCTTCGCGATGACGTCTTCAGGGTCTTGCCAGCTCTGTGGGCCGGGCAGCAACGGCCGCCTGTCCCTTTGCTGCGATGAAGTCGGGGTCGGGATGCGTTGCGTCACTGCATGCGGCTCCCGCTGGCCCCCCTGCAGGGAGAAGGAAGCACATGATGGAGGCGGTTGCGTTCGTACAAGCGGCCCCTCAGGCACAGGAAAGCCCGGCCCCATGGCAAAGGGAAGCTCATGGCCTAGCACGACCCAGCTGTGCTAAGCCTGGAGATGCTCTCTGACCCTCAGCACAGCTCACAGGCTCCATTTGGGCCTTGCAGCACCCCAGTCGGTGTGCTTTGTGCACCAGAAAATCCCCAGCACCAGCAAGAAATACCCCCTGGCCAGAGAAGATCAGGCCTGGCTCGCTTGCCCCACCTCCTCTTCCCCACCGTCCTCATGCTTTCCGTGCGGCTCCCAGCCCTGCTGCCTGCCTCTCCCTCCAGCCCCACCGCTCACCTTGCTTCTGCGCTTCGGCCTCACAGAAAGCCCATCCACGGGCTGGGAGCCGGCATTCGCCTGCCGCCCCTTGTCCATCAGCAGGAGCTTCTCCTGCGCACCTGCCACTCTGGCACTCAAGAGAGCTGCTCCCTCCTCAGCGAGCTGCTCTCCTCAGAGGGCACAGCCAGGGGCTCTGCTCCCAGCATGGACTCGGTCACCACGGGCACTGCCCCATCACAATGGCCTTGGGGGCATGATGCCACCCCCATCACAAAGCCCTGCACGTTGCCATGGGGACCCCCGTGACCACCTCCTGCTGGCCACCAGGGGCACCCGCATCACAAGGCCTTGCTGGTGACCGTGCTAGCACCGACATCACAAGGCCTTGCTGCTCACCGGGGGCACCTCCAGCACCAGGGCTTTGCCTCCCAGCCTCTGGTGCCAGCTTCTGAGCCCAGCTCCGAGCTGCCATCTGTGCCGCAGCAGGAATTTTCCTCTCCCCACCTCTCTGCCTCCTACACCGTGCAGATGCTGCCCTTCTTCAGGCCCTCTAGAGCACACAGCCAGCCACTGCAAGACCACTCCTCTTGCTCGGGCCACTAAGCCTCACCCATATGCCTCACCGTCCAGCCCTAGGCAGAGCGTCCTGCATTCCCGCTGCTTTCTCACAGAAAGGCCAACTGCCCCTCCGCACCTTCCCAGACGGGCCTTCCCAAAGAGGCTGCAGCCATCCACCGCAGCGCTCCAGGCATGCCACGCTGCAGGCCCGCAGCTGCACACAGACTGCAAAGTGCTCCTGTCTGGTCCCCAGGCTGCAGGCATTAGCGGACGGACCCCTGAGACAGGTGCCCGCCTCTGCAGATTTCCCACAAAAGCTGTCAGAGATTCATTTCTCCAGACTGTTGCTCTCTAAGCACTTCCCTATTGGCGTGCACGCACTGCGCTGGGCCCCTCCAGGCTTTCTTTGCTCCACATCACCCTGCACCTTTGCCTTGCCCTCCCACACCATCGCTTCCTCACTCTTCCATGCATCCTCCTCTCCCCTCAGGGGCACCGACTTTTGGGCTCTCCTCACCACCTTGGCCACCGGCTTGAGCCTCACGGCAGCACACGGGCACACTCTGCTTCCTGATGAAGCCTGACACCCCCCAGCCTTGGTGCCTCGCTGCTGGCTCGCCTTCGGGACGTCCAGCTGCTGGACCGCCAGGCCACCTGGGCAAGCAGGCCCTGCCCTCACCTGTGCACCTCTTCCTACTCACGGGGCTTGTGCTTTTCTTGCTTTTGCCCCCAGGGGGCACGTGGGGACCATCTCTCCACGCCAGCCTTCATGCACAAAGAGGGGCCCACGCTCATGAAAACAAAGCCCTGCTGCCAGCACCAGCTGCACACCCAGGGGCTGACCTGCTGGATCCAAGCACTGCTGCTCAAGCCCATTCCCCTCACTGGCAGCATGCAGGAAAAACCCCACCTGCCCTGCCAGGCCTACAGCCATGTCATCACACTTGGTACTTTCCAGGCAGGATCCTTGTGTTAAGGAAGAGCAAACTGAAACTGCCTACAGGCAGCCGCTTAGCACAACTTCTCTAAAACTTGCCTGGCATGAGGAGCTAAATTTGCTGAAGCCTTAGGCCGCACTTATCGAAAATAATGAACTTTTACTTAGTCCAGTAAGAAAAGGGCCTCAGAGCTGGTTCCAGCTGGGAAGATAAGGCAGTTACAAGCAGTCTGCATTCCTTGCAATTACTGTTTTTATAGATCAAGCAGCCCCTGATACACAAAAGTATTTTAAAGAGCATATGCCAGGCTGGCAAGGGGAGGGGGCGCGGAAGAACCAGGGGAGATAGATGGAGTCAAAGTGAAGGTGGTGTACAATTAAGAGTTAATGATGTTTGTCATTCTTGGGGGGAACAAGGACACTGGAAGCAGGAATGCCCAGTGAGGCCCTGTGCACTTGGGAATAGAGGGGCCAGCATGAGGCAATCAAATCAGTCCACAATGACAGGAGATAGGAGACTCAGAAAATACTGTGGAAATGGGGGTAAATTCATGGGATGTAGATTTGGATTTGAAGGGCAGGTAATGGCAAATATAGAAGGCTTAGAAGTTCCCTTTCTAGTGGATACTGGAGCCACCCTTTCCCTTTTAAAGTTTGAGCCTAAAGGATGCAAGTCACCAGATAAAATAATGATGCAAGGAGTAGCGGGAAAAGGCAAACGAATGTTATCTAAGCCCTTAGTACTCACTATTGGGGGTAAAACAGTGTGGGGATGTATTATAATTTCCACAGACGCGCCCATGTGCCTTTTAGGGAGAGATCTCCTGCAAGCCTTGGATACTCAGATCTGCTTACAGCCAGAAGAGGTGGAATTAATAATTATGGGCTCATGTGTTCTGGCTAAGACACCAGAACCAGAGTCAACTAATCTGCAAATTCCAACAGGTTTAGAACCAGTTTCTAAAAAGTTATGGAGCTCTTCAGGAATGGATGTGGGACTACTGAAATCAGCTAGTCCAGTCTGGATAAAAACAAAGGGGGGATTGCCTCCTGCAGTTAAGCAATACCCTATCCCAAAGGAAGCAGAGAAGAGCATCCAAAAACAAATCAATCATTATTTGAAACTGGGTATCCTTAGAGTCTGTGAATCCCCGTACAACACCCCAATTCTGCCAGTTAAAAAGAACAGACAAGACTCTGATGGTGATCCAGAGTATCAGTTTGTACAAGACTTAAGGGCTATAAACCAACAGGTAGTTGCTCCACATCCAGTAGTCCCCGACCTATCAACCATTTTACTACAGATACCCCTTTGGGCAACTTATTTTACTGTGATCGACCTAACGGCAGCCTTTTTTAGTATACCGATAGCTGAAGATAGCCAAGATCTCTTGGCTTTCACTTGGAAGGGACAACAATTAACTTGGACGAGGCTGCCACAGGGATTTACTGGGTCTCCGACTATTTTTTCGCGTATACTCAAGAATGACCTCTCAGATATCGAACTTCCAGGACATTCTGTATTAATACAATATGTAGATGATTTGTTATTAGCAAGTAAAGATTAACACTCTTGCAGAAAAAGGGCATCGAGCATCTCTGTCTAAACTCCAGCTGTGTCAAAGAGAGGTAAAATATTTGGGTTTTATCTTAAAAGAAGGACACAGGTTAGTTGATCCAGAACGAGTAAAGACAACTCTTGATATGCCTCGTCCTGTAACAAAAAAAACAACACGGGATTTTTAGGAGCTGTAGGATTTTGCCAACCGTGGATTCCTGGGTTAGCAGAACTTACTAAGCCTTTAGTGCAGGCAACAAAAAAGGAGGAGATAGAGCCTGTGGCCTGGGGCCCAGAAAGGGAGAAAGCTTTTACATCTGTGAAAAAAGCGTTGGTTTCAGCCCCTGCTCTAGGGTGACCAGATTATAGCAAACCATTCGAATTGTTTGTCCATGAGTGACAGGGAGTAGCAAGTGGGGTACTCACCCAAAAACTAGGCCCTCACCACAGACCAGTGGCCTATTACTCCACGCAGCTAGATGAGGTAGCTAAAGGCACTCCAGGATGCATCAGAGCAATAGCAGCTACGGCAGCTCTTACTGAAAAAAACATGACCTGTAGTTTTGGGTCACTCATTGACTGTGTATGTGCCACATGAAGTAGAACTGTTAATGAAACAATACGCGACTCAAGCACTATCCCCACAGAGAGCTCACCGCTATGAACTGATAATATTAAGGTCACATTATCTGCATGTAAAGAGATGCAACATCTTAAATCCAGCAACACTATTGCCTCTACCTGAGGATGGAGAACCACATCATTCCTGTGAGCAGGTGATCGTCAGCTCGAGCAAGCCCCGGGAGGACCTTAAAGACAAACCTTTGGAAAACCCAGACTTAGTTCCGTTTACAGATGGATCATCCTATTATTTGGACGGAAGGCACCACTCCGGCTATGCTGTCACTAACCTCTTTGAGGTACTTGAGGCCAATCCTTTGTCTCTGTCTGTAAGTGCTCAAGGAGCAGAATTAATAGCATTGACCCAAGCAGCAAAAATCGGTAAGAACCTGCAGGTAAATATCTATACCGAGTCTAAATATGCATTTGGAGTATGTCATGTAACAGGGATGTTATGGAAAGAGCGAGGATTCTTTTCGTCATCAGGAAAGAAATTAGCTAATGGAGAAGAAATACGTAATTTGCTGGAAGCAGTCCAACTGCCCAAAGAAATTGCTGTAATACACTGCCCAGCCCATACTAAAGACACTACAGAAATTAGCAGAGGAAATGCTTTAGCCGACGCTGCTGCAAAAGCTGCAGCTCGACAACCTCTGAAAGAATGTATGGGGGCGGTTCCAAGGATGGACCAGAGTGAGTGGCCAAATTTAATAGACCCCAAAACCATGTATGAAAAAGACTGCTCAGTGGAAGAGAAAAAACAATGGGAGCAGTGGGAAGCAAAACAAAGTGATGATGGAATATGGACAATTGGAGGAAAACCAATTCTACCAAAAAAAATAGTTAATTACTATAGCTAGGTGGTTTCATGATAAAGCTCATGGGGGAGCGGAGGCAATAGCTAAGCAGGTACAGAAAGTATGGGCTGCTCCAGGAATTTATGCAGCTGCTAAAAGAATAACAAACAGCTGCCTGACCTGCCAGAAGTTTTCAAATAACAAGCCAAGCTCAGAGTTCGGGTTGGGGGGCGCAACCATGGGCCTACTTCCCTTTCCAAAAGCTACAAATAGATTATGCGGATATGCCATCTGCCAATGGCTACAAACACTTGTTAGTGATAGTAGATCAGTTATCAGGCTGGGTAGAAGCTTTCCCAACAAGAAAGGCCGACACAGGGGGAGTGGTAAAAGCCTTACTGAAGGAAATCATACCCAGGTATGGGGTCCCAGAAGCCACTGATTCAGACAGGGGTGCCCATTTTACGGCAAGCATAATCACTCAGTTATATAAATCATGAGGAATAAAAAGAAACCTATTACCCCTTATCACCCACAATCTTCAGGACAAGTAGAAAGAATGAATAGAACACTAAAAGAAAAAACAGCAAGAATATGCACATGTCCTGGCCTAAAACGGCCAGAAACATTTAACTTAGCTCTATGGGATGTTTGAAATGTCCCATGGCAACCCATAGGACTAACACCAGCAGAAATTCTCTTTGGGAAACATTTAGCTGTACTAGGGACTTATTATTCCAGCTAAGACCAGCCTGTTAGACAGAGATGGACGACTAACCCAGTATGTTCTAAGTATGCAAAAAAGGTTTGAAAATCTTAAAAAATATATATATATGCGCTCAGTGATATCAATCCACACCACCTGAAATACAAGTGCTTGGTATACAGCCTGGGGATGAAGTTTTAGTTAAAGTATTTTCACAAAAATCCAAGTTAAAACCTAACTGCAACAGGCCATATACTGTCATACTATGTTCTTATTTTGCTGTTCAAGTTGAACTGTACTTGTATATGTTGCAAAAGAATGTGTATGTGTAAGAACACTTTGTAATCTTATATTCATAGATAACATTGGTGTAGATACAAGTAATCACTCAAATATTTGTATTTGTAACTTTACCAAAGATTATGGGATGCGACTTTAATTATTCAGCTCCTATTAGATCTTATCAATTGTTACAATCTAATTATACATTAATTCAAAATTTACTACCTAACCCCATTGGGATGAATCTCACCCTGGTATGGAAACTACTACAACATGATGATTTGAGTCGACTGCTAGAACGCATCCGAAACAATGGACAGAAAACTCTTAATCACCATTCATCATGAAGCGGGAGAGATGCACCACGTCTCAGAAAGGATAAAAAGGGATGGAGAACATCATGGCTGGGAAACTCTTCTAGGGTGGTCACCAACTACAACAGCGATTTATAATCACGTGTTGCACCCACTAGTAGTTGTGTTAACTTTAACTGTGTTATGCCTATTGCTTACGATCATATTATGCATAAGATTATGGAACGTGATAGCACGCCTTGAAAGGCTTCGAGAACTCTGTTTCAAGTATTAGCAGGGATGCTTCATAAAAACAAAGCGGGGAACTGTTAAAGAATAGCGAACTGAAACTGTCTAGAGGTAGCCGCTTAGCACAACTTCTCTAAAACTTGCTTAGCATGAGGAGCTAAATTTGCTGAAGCCTTAGGCCGCACTTAGCGAAAACAATGAACTTTTACTTAGTCCAGTAAGAAAAGGGCCTCAGAGCTGGTTCCAGCTGGGAAGATAAGGAAGTTACAAGCAGTCTGCATTCCTGCGTCTCACACTCCCAAAGGGAGGGTGTCAAGGCTTTGAAGTAAGACCAGTGCAGGGCATTAGGACCTTGAGGGGCAAAGCCTTAGCTCACTGCTGGGGCAGTGTTCATTGTTATGATTTAGAATCACCTCCTCCTCAGGACCTTGAGACACAACAGTAAGACCCCACAAAAACAGAGGTACAACCGTCAGCAGAGACTGCAAAAAACAAAAATAAGGAGAAAAACAGCTTACCTCAGAATGACAATGAGACACAATGAGGAGCAGGAGACCCCAGACCAAAAAATTACTATTGGTCTAACTACCACGTGAAGGGTGGGAAATGTACGTTGAAAAAACTATAATTGCCCAGGATTTGTTTATGTTAGGGTCCCTCTTCGGAGGCACCCAGCTCGAGCTGTAATTACTGCACGCACGTCATTAATATTTAATTCTTTAATTTGTTTTGATTTGGCTCTGAATTTTTCTGCGGAAACCTAGGGTCGAGCCCTCTTATGGTGGCCAACAAGCCTAATTTCCATATAATTTCCATAACAATAACTGGGCATGGGCGCGGGAGCATTTGAGCCAGGAGGGAGGGAGGAAAGAAACCTGCCGAACGTAACACTTGTGCTAGCAGATACTAGTACCCCGGACTGTGCTCCAAAAGTTTCTGCTCCACCTGATATACCTGATGATCTCTCTGTCATTGCTTCTCCTTCTCCTCCTCCTTCTCCCTCTACTCCATTGGCTGCCGGACTCTATCCTATGATCCCCAACGTGCTGACTAACCCTGCCGCTTTACAGCCGGGGGGAAAGGGAGGGGCCAGTCCCCCTCCTCCTGTGCTGCGGGTATTTACTAATCAGCCCTGGCACCCTGGCCATCTCGCCTTATGGGGGGGTAAAATGCAGAGATTAAGAAAAGATGCAGGGCGATGTGTCCAGTTATTTTCTAATATCTGCACTGGGCACAACCCAAACTGGAGTGATACCCAAATTCTTTTGAGGGAATTATTTCAACCAAATGAAGGGGATAAGATAATTAAAGATGCGGAAGAAGCGCAGCAAGCCGGGGGAAATAGAAACCTCTGGCTAGCAAATGATCCAAATTGGGATTATAATAATGCAGGAGATAGAGCTGTGTGTCCAACAGGACTTTGAAATTTAGTAGAAGTAATTAGAGCATGCAGAGAGTTAGGAGTAAATTGGACTAGAGTGCAAGAATGCAGACAGTGATTAGATGAACACCCCCATGACTTCTGGGGACTTTTGCGGTAAGCCCCGCTAAAATAGGGAGGAATGACCCCACAAAACTTCAATGATGCTCTCGCAATTAGTGTTTTTATAGATCAAGCAGCCCCTGATACACAAAAGTATTTTAAAGAGCATATGGCAGGCTGGCAAGGGGAGGGGCGCGGAAGAACCAGGGGAGATAGATGGAATCAAAGTGAAGGGGGTGTACAATTAAGAGTTAATGATGTTTGTCATTCTTGGGGGGAACAAGGACACTGGAAGCAGGAATGCCCAGTGAGGCCCTGTGCACTTGGGAATAGAGGGGCCAGCATGAGGCAATCAAATATTGAGAAGGAGACCAGGCAATTCCCAGGCAGTCCACAATGACAGGAGATAGGAGACTCAGAAAATACTGTGGAAATGGGGGTAAATTTATGGGATGTAGATTTGGATTTGAAGGGCAGGTAATGGCAAATATAGAAGGCTTAGAAGTTCCCTTTCTAGTGGATACTGGAGCCACCCTTTCCCTTTTAAAGTTTGAGCCTAAAGGATGCAAGTCACCAGATAAAATAATGATGCAAGGAGTAGCGGGAAAAGGCGAACGAATGTTATCTAAGCCCTTATTGCTTACTATTGGAGGTAAAAGAGCGTGGGGATGTATTACAATTTCCACAGACGCGCCCATGTGCCTTTTAGGGAGAGATCTCCTGCAAGCCTTGGATACTCAGATCTGCTTACAGCCAGAAGAGGTGGAATTAATAATTATGGGCTCATGTGTTCTGGCTAAGACACCAGAACCAGAGTCGACTAATCTGCAAATTCCAACAAGGTTAGAATCAGTTCCTAAACGGTTATGGAGCTCTTCAGGAATGGATGTGGGACTACTGAAATCAGCTAGTCCAGTCTCGATAAAAACAAAGGGGGGATTGCCTCCTGCAGTTAAGCAATACCCTATCCCAAAGGAAGCAGAGAAGAGCATCCAAAAACAAATCAATCATTATTTGAAACTGGGTATCCTTAGAGTCTGTGAATCCCCGTACAACACCCCAATTCTGCCAGTTAAAAAGAACAGGCAAGATTCTGATGGTGATCCAGAGTATCAGTTTATACAAGACTTAGGGGCTATAAACCAACATGTAGTTGCTCCACATCCAGTAGTCCCTAACCCATCAACCATTTTACTACAGATACCCCTTTGGGCAACTTATTTTACTGTGATTGACCTAACGGCAGCTTTTTTTAGTATACCGATAGCTGAAGATAGCCAAGATCTCTTGGCTTTCACTTGGAAGGGACAACAATTAACTTGGACAAGGCTGCCACAGGGATTTACTGGGTCTCTGACTATTCTTTCGCGTATACTCAAAAATGACCTCTCAGATATCGAACTTCCAGGACATTCTGTAGTAATACAATATGTAGATGATATGTTATTAGCAAGTAAAGATTATGAGACATTTTTAAAAGACACTGTTTCTCCATGTAACGCTCTTGCAGAAAAAGGGCATCAGGCATCTCTGTCTAAACTCCAGCTGTGTCAAAGAGAGGTAAAATATTTGGGTTTTATCTGAAAAGAAGCACACAGGTTAGTTGATCCAGAACGAGTAAAGACAATTCTTGATATGCCTCGTCCTGTAACAAAAAAACAACACGGGATTTTTAGGAGCTGTAGGATTTTGCCAACCGTGGATTCCTGGGTTAGCAGAACTTACTAAGCCTTTAGTGCAGGCAACAAAAAAGGAGGAGATAGAGCCTGTGGCCTGGGGCCCAGAAAGGGAGAAAGCTTTTACATCTGTGAAAAAAGCGTTGGTTTCAGCCCCTGCTCTAGGGTTACCAGATTATAGCAAACCATTGGAATTATTTGTCCATGAACGACAGGGAGTAGCAAGTGGGGTACTCACCCAAAAACTAGGCCCTCACCACAGACCAGTGGCCTATTATTCCACGCAGCTAGATGAGGTAGCTAAAGGCACTCCAGGATGCATCAGAGCAATAGCAGCTATGGCAGCTCTTACTGAAAAAAACATGACCTGTAGTTTTGGGTCACTCATTGACTGTGTATGTGCCACATGAAGTAGAACTGTCAATGAAACAATACGTGACTCAAGCACTATCCCCACAGAGAGCTCACCGCTATGAACTGATAATACTGCATGCAGATAATGTGACCTTAAAGAGATGCAACATCTTAAATCCAGCAACACTATTGCCTCTACCTGAGGATGGAGAACCACATCATTCCTGTGAGCAGGTGATCGTCAGCTCGAGCAAGCCCCGGGAGGACCTTAAAGACGAACCTTTGGGAAACCCAGACTTAGTTCCGTTTACAGATGGATCATCCTAGTATTTGGACGGAAGGCACCACTCCGGCTATGCTGTCACTAACCTCTTTGAGGTACTTGAGGCCAATCCTTTGTCTCCGTCTGTAAGTGCTCAAGCAGCAGAATTAATAGCATTGACCCAAGCAGCAAAAATTGGTAAGAACCTGCAGGTAAATATCTATACCGATTCTAAAGATGCATTTGGAGTAGGTCATGTAACAGGGATGTTATGGAAAGAGCGAGGATTCTTTTCGTCATCAGGAAAGAAATTAGCTAATGGAGAAGAAATACGTAATTTGCTGGAAGCAGTCCAACTGCCCAAAGAAATTGCTGTAATACACTGCCCAGACCATACTAAAGACACTACAGAAATTAGCAGAGGAAATGCTTTAGCCGACGCTGCTGCGAAGGCTGCAGCTCGACAACCTCTGAGAGAATGTATGGGGGCAGTTCCAAGGATGGACCAGAGTGAATGGCCAATTTTAATAGACCCCAAAACTACGTATGAAAAAGACTGCTCAGTGGAAGAGAAAAAACAATGGGAGCAGTGGGAAGCAAAACAAAGTGATGATGGAATATGGACACTTGGAAGAAAACCAATTCTACCAAAAAAAAAAAATTTAATTACTATAGCTAGGTGGTTTCACGATAAAGCTCATGGGGGAGCGGAGGCGGTGGCTAACCAGGTACAGAAAGTATGGGCTGCTCCAGGAATCTACGCGGCTGCAAAAAGAATAACAAATAGCTGCCCGACCTGCCAGAAGTTTTCAAATAACAAGCCAAGCTCAGAGTTAGGGGGACGGTCATGGGCCTACTTCCCTTTCCAAAAGCTACAAATAGATTATGCGGATATGCCATCTGCCAATGGCTACAAACACTTGTTAGTGATAGTAGATCAGTTATCAGGCTGGGTAGAAGCTTTCCCAACAAGAAAGGCCGACACACGGGGAGTGGTAAAAGCCTTACTGAAGGAAATCATATCCAGGTATGGGGTCCCAGAAGCCACTGATTCAGACAGGGGTGCCCATTTTACGGCAAGCATAATCACTCAGTTATAGAAATCATTAGGCATAAAAAGAAACCTACAACCCCTTATCACCCACAATCTTCAGGACAAGTAGAAAGAATGAATAGAACACTAAAAGGAAAAATAGCAAGAATATGCGCACATGCTAGCCTAAAATGGCTGGGTAGGACTTTTTCCAACAAGAACGGCTGACACAGGGCGGGTAGTAAAAGCCTTACTGAAAGAAATCATACCCAGGTACAGAGTCCCAGAAGCCATGGATTCAGACAGGGGTGTCCATTTTATGGCAAGCATAATCAGTCAGTTTTATAAATCATGAGGAATAATGAACTTTTACCTAGTTCAGTAAGAAAAGGGACTGAGAGCTGGTTCAAGCTGGAATGATAAGGGAGTTGCAAGCAGTTCGCATTCCTGTGCTTCACGCTCTGGGAGGGAGGATGTCAAGGCTTTGAAATAAGGCCTACTTGGGCACCAGGACCCTGGGAAACAAAGCCTCCTCTCATTGCTGAAACAGTGTTAATTAGGGGGTCTGGACTATCTCGGGGTCTGGATTATATCCCTTCATCAGGACCTTGGCAGATAACACCTATTGTCACTGCTGGGGCAGTGCTAATTGCTGGAACAACACCTCTTTGTCAGGGCCTGGAGAGACAAGGGCGGGACCCGAGGAACCAAGACACATCTGTCAACAAAAACCATAACAGTAAAGATAAACAGCCTGCCTAGGCACAGGGATGAGACCCAATAAGGAGCAGGAGACTCCAGGCCCAAATATTACTATTGGTCCAAACTACTGCCTGAGGGGTGGAGAGCTTACATTGGAAGGTATAATTGCCCAGGCATTTCTTTGTTTGGGGTCCCTCTTCGGAGACACCCAGCTCGAGCTGTAATTACCGCACGCGTGTCATTAAAATTTCATTATTTCATTTGCTTTGATTTGGCGCCAAACTTTTCTGCGGGAACCTAGGGTCGGGCCCTGTTATGGTGGCTGACAAGCCTCATTTCCATAACACCGAGCCCGGGGCCCGTCCCCGTGTCCGGGGGGTCCCGCCTCGCCCTCACCTCTCCTCTCCAGCGCAGCCCTCCTGTACTCCATGTATCTCCACTGCCACTCCATGCAGCTCTTCTCCAGGTAGTGCTTCAGCCTCTCAGGCTCATTCTCTGCCTCCCACTTCCTCTTGGTGATTAGCGCAGCAGCATACGCCATGACGAATGTCAGCGTGTCCTTGTCAAAGGCGATGAAATCCTTCCCGTCGTAGGCATCCCGCAGAAACCCCCAGATCCCACCGTCCTCCAGGAGCTCACAGCCGTACGTGCGCTGCACTGTGTGATACCCTGAGACACAAGCAGGGAGACGGGGGCTCAGGGGCAGCCCCGGCCCCGCACAGGGGCTTGGACACGGCACCCAGCACAGGGCTGGGGGCACCCCAGACCCGCAGCCCCCAGCGCTGACAGCGAGCAGCTGCCGCTGGGAGCCCCGGCCCGCGCTCACCCCCGCTCTGGTTGTAGCGCTTCTGCAGTGTGTCCAGCTCCACTCAGTAAGACTAATGATTGCCATATGCGTTCTGGGGCTGCCTGTCCCAGTGGTCCTGACCCTCCTGCTCCATCCAGGCCGCACCCGGCACCGCCCTCTGCATCTCGCTGTCGTAGCCATCGATGAGCTCTCCGTCCACGTAGCCCACGGAGACGAAGGCGGGCAGCCCCGGGCTGGGCTCCGTCACGGCGGTGTGGAAGTAGCGCAGGGAGTGGGGGCCTGCGGGGACACGGGGGGTGGTGAGGGGCCAGGGGGGCACGTTGGGGGGCATCCGGGGGATCAAGATGTCCCGGGGGGAGAAGTCGGGGGGGTCGGGGGGGGCAGCACGTCCCGGGGGGCAGGTCAGGGGGGCAGCACGACACAGGGGGGGCACGTCGGGGGGGCAGCACATTCCGGGAGGGCAGGTCGGGGGGCTCCGGGGGGGCAGCACGTCCCGGGGGGAAGATCGGGGGGGCAGCACCTCCCGGGGGCGGTTGCAGGCCGGTCCGTGGGGCCGCTGACGGGGAGCCCGGCGCCGGGGGAGGGGCAGAGGGGGGCCCGGGGGCCCCGCCCGCACTCACCGCTCGCCACCGCCACCGCCGCCGCCCAGCAGCAGCAGCCCCGGCCCCAGCGCCCGCCCCGCTACCGCCTCCTCGCTGCCAGCGCCCTCGCCCTCACCCGGCGCCGAAGCCCACGGCGGCCACGCCCCCGCGCCACCATTGGCTCCGCTGCGGCGCACCGCCATTGGCTGCCCCGCCCGCCAATAGCGGCTCTTGTCGGCTGAGGCGTCCCCAGGCGCTGGGCTGATCCCGGCGCGGCGGGTTGGGAGAAGCGACAGCGAGGGCGCTTGCGGAGGGCGCTGCGCAGCGCCGAGCCGCGGCTCCCGCTCCGCCTTGTCGCACGGCCATTGGCCCCGCCGGCGGCCGCCCGCCAATGGCGAGGCGCGGCAGCGGTGACGCCCCCGGGCGCCGGGCGGATCTCCGCGGAGCGCGTGGTGGGCGGGAGCGCGGAGGCGATGTGGGAGGCCGAGGCCGATGTGGGGACGGAGACGACGTGGGGATGGGAATGCCATGGGGATGGGGCCACTGGGGGGATGGGACGCCGTGGGGCTGGAGACGATGTGGGGATGGGGACACCGTGGGGCTGGAGATGGAGTTGGCTCTGTCACAGGGACAGGGGGACACTGTGGGGATGGGGATGATGGGGGGATGGGGACGATGTGGGGACGGGGACGCCATGGAGATGGGGACGATGTGGGGACGGGGACACCATTGGGATGGGGATGGAGTTGGCTCTGTCACAGGGGGGGACGCGGAGCCAGCAGTGGGAGCTCAGGGAGTGGCGCCCATCGAAGGCCGAGTGCTGGTAGGTGGTCCCCGGCCCACCCCGGCACCCATAGGTCTACTGGAAGATGTGGAAACCTGCCCAAGGTGGCACCCATGGGTGAGGAGCTGCCCAGGGCCCCAGGCGTCTAGCCCCGTTGCACCCCTGGAGCCAGGCATCCAATCCCATCAGCACCCACACCCATCCATGTGTTGTCCGAAAAGCGGATTCGTTGCCCGGTGTGCAATAAGCCAATAATTACACACTCAGGAGAGACATTTGTTTATTTATTTCAGAGTTGCGCAAGCCTGGGTGCTCGGTGGTTTCCCACAAATCGAGCACACACCCCCCAACTTTTCAAGTAGCATTTATACAAACAAATTGCCAGATTTGCGACTTTCCCTTTTACACTGATTGGTTAGTGATTTCTTCATTCCCTGGGTCCCACCCCTGCTTCTCAAGGTCCTGATCAATTAACACTGCCCCAGCTAGGTCAGTAGATGTTATCTCCCAAGGTCCTGAGGAAGAGGACATAATCCAGACCCCTTAATTAACACAGTTTCAACAGTGAGAGGAGGCTTTGCTTCCCAAGGTCCTGGCGCCCAAACAGGCCTTATTTCACAGCCTTGACATCCTCCCTTTCGGAGAGTGGGGCACAGGAATGCAGACTGCTTGTAACTCCCTTATCTTTCCAGCCTGCACCAGCTCTGGGGCCCTTTCTTACCGAACTAGGAGCGTGGCCTAAGGCTTCAGCAAATTTAGCTACTCATGCTAAGCAAGTGTGTGGCTACTCATGCTAAGCAAATTCTGTCTAAGATAGAAGTTATCCAAATCTACCTACTTCAAACATTCTTTCTGAGCTTCTCAGGGTTGTCTTGTAACAATTGCACCCATGTTATCACCCATGGGCCCAGGTGGCCACCCATCAGCACCTGTGACCACCCATGGACCCAGGTGTCCAGCCCCATTGCACCCGTGTTATCACACATGGGCCCAGGTGGCGGCCCCATCAGCACCCACCACCACCCATGGACCCAGGTGTCGACCCCCTTTGCACCCATGGACTCAGGCGTGAGGTCACATCACCACCCCTGAACCCAGGCCCCCCACCCCATTGCACCCATGGTCCCAGCCCCCTGGCCCATTGCACCTGTGTCCCCAGCCCCCCACCCCATTGCACCCACGTCCCCAGGCCCCTGCCCCTGCCCCATTACGCCCATATCCGGAGCTTCCCCGACTCATTGCACCCATATCCCCAGCCCCCTGCCCCTTTGCGCCCATGTCCCCAGGCCCCTGCCAATTGCAACCACCTCCCCAGGCCCCCTGCCCCATTGCACCCACATCCCCAGGCCCCCGCCCTATTGCACCCATATCCCAGGCCCCCACCCCATTGCACCCATATCCCCAGCCCCCTGGCCCACGCAGATGGGGCCACACTGCAGCAAGCCCAGCGCAGGCCCCCAAGCTGCCTGGCAGCTGCAGCACAGCACACAGGAGCAGAGACCAAGGGTGCTGGCTTGGTGCAGCCGGCAGAAGAGAAGGCGTAGGGGGATCTCACTGCTGCCTGCAAGTGCCTAACGGGAGCGTGCAGAGAGCATGGAGCCAGAGACGTCCTGAGGGGCCTGGGGACAGGTTGAGGGCAACGGCACGGCTTGTGGCAGGGAAAAGTCCCCTCAGAGACTGCAAATGGCCTTGGAAGCCGAATGGTGGTGCAACACTGGAGCAGGGTGCCAGGGCCGTGCGGGAATCCATCGCCAGAGACAGTCAGAGCTCGACCCTGACAGGCCCTGCGAAACCTCCTCTGCTTGCCTCCACTTGCAGCAGGAGGTTGCAGCAGACACCTCCGGAAGACCCTTCCCACCCCAGCTGCTCTCTCACTCTGCGACTGCTTGTAGGGCTTTCTCTGCAGCCCTGACTGCCTTCCTTGGCAGCGCCTGCACTAGTCTTTCTCCTGACAGTTCCCTGACACCAAGTAACACGGCGGGAACAGCTGCCGAGGGTTTATTTGGAGCAGCACATGGGCTGTGGGACACGACGCAGTAGCATTGCTGTAGCAGCCAGGAGAGAGCCTCCGTCGCTCTGCCTCTTTGCTCTGCGCCATCTCCCATCTCGGGCCACCTGTCTGGCAGCTGCATCCTCGCGCTGTTCCTCTCACTGCCCTGAGTCACAGCGGCAGCTAAAAGCTCTGCGCAGAGCCCGAAGCGCTGCCCTGAGCCGCAATGGCCATCGCCTGGAAGGCGCAGCATGCGGGAGGGCGGTGATGCCTGTGGAGGAAGGAGAGCCGTGGGCGAGGGGCTGGGCAAGTGCAGGGCAAGCCTGAGGGTCTCTGGCTGCGGGGGAGGCCTCCGCCTTTGTTCCTGTGCTGGCTGATGGGGCCAGAGGCACACTGTCCCCCGCATCCTGGCAGCCTCCCGCCAGAGCAGATGCCGCTGCCTCGGCTCCTCGGGGCACTGCTGGGGCCAGAGGCGTGCTCTGCAGGTCACCAGCTGCCTCCCTGGCAGCATCTCTGCCCTTCACAACGGGTGAGCAGGGCACCTCCTCAGGACACGGCTGTGGGTCTGCCAAGAGGCTCCTGAGGCTCGGTCTGACCCAGCTCATGACCAAGGCCATGTTTTCCTCCAGCTCCTCCCATTCCAAAGGCTCTTCATCAACATCCTCTTCCTCATCGCTCCACTCCACGCCAGCATCCTCTGGCACTTCCCAGACTCTCTTCCCAGCTCCCAGCTCCCGCGCCCTCCCGCAGGGCCAGAGGGAAGACGATGACTTGTGCTCCTCTTTGGGCTCACAGGCAACCTGCATGGGGAGAGCAGGAACACAGCCCTGTGTGATATCAGCTGGCCATGCTCAGCATCCTGGTGCCCTGGGATATAGGAGGGGGCAAAGGGTTTGGGGTGGGGGGATGCTGTGAGTGGCCGCGAGCCCCAAGGGGAGGCACATGCAGCTGGCTGGGCAATGGCACAAGGCTTGTCTTGGGGCCGTAGCAGCAGGGCTGGGCCGGGGGCCACGACGGGCAGCGGGGGATGGAGGTGGCCGGGTACGTGGCACAAGGGGGCTGGCTCGCTGGCTGTGGGAGGCGGCTGCTGCTGGGGCTGCCCCTGCCCTCCTTGCTCAGCATCCATGCCCCAGGGCTGGATGCTGTGCAGGCCGGGGAGGGCACGTCAGCCCTGGGCCTCTGGCACTTGGAAACACAGAGCACCAGGCATCTTCCCCAGGACAGAGAGTGCAGAGCGCAAAGGGCTGGGGGGACAGCTTCTCACCACGGCCGCGGGGGACCCATGCAATGGGGCAGCTCTTCTCACCCACCCTGCACACCCCAGACGCTGCTCACACCGCACCTCCCTTTGGTGGTGGGTGCCGACGCCATGCTCCTTGCTCACCTGGTGAGGAAGGCCTGCGGCCAGGGCAGAGCCTTCTGCTGCGCTTTCTTCGGGCAATGGTGGTTGGAGAGGCAGGCTGTTGCTCTCCCCACAAGGGCCTCCGCACAACTGGGAGGCCTTTGGCGCAGCCTCTGCGGGAAGCGATGGAGGCAGAGGAGCATTTTCCCCTGCATCCTCAGGGCCTCTGGCTGCAGGGGAGGCCTCTGCCTTTGCTCCTGTGCTGGCCAGTGGAGCCAGAGGCACACTGTCCCCCGCGTCCTGGCAGCCTCCTGCCAAAGGAGATGCCGCTGCCACGGCTCCTCGGGGCACTGCTGGGGCCAGAGGCGTGCTCTGCAGGTCACCAGCTGCCTCCCTGGCAGCATCTCTGCCCTTCACAACGGGTGAGCAGGGCACCTCCTCAGGACACGGCTGTGGGTCTGCCAAGAGGCTCCTGAGGCTCGGTCTGACCCAGCTCATGACCAAGGCTGTGTTTTTCTCCAGCTCCTCCCATTCCAAAGGTTCTTCTTCAACGTCCTCTTCCTCATCGCTCCACTCCACGCCAGCATCCTCTGGTGCTCCCCGGACTCTCTTCCCAGCTCCCATCTTGCGCTCCCTCCTGGGCGCATGGGCGTACAGCCGCTCCAGCACCTCCCACTTGGACCTCGCATCCTTCAGGAGCTCCACTCGCGTCACCTCCGGTTGCCACAGGTTATAGAAGGAGTTTCTGGCACAGAGCTGAAGCCAGAGAGGGAGATTTGTGAAGGCAGCTGCTTTTCCCACCAGCAATGCCCCCCGTGGCCCTGCCAGCACTGCCACCATCACACTGTTGCAGCAGGGCGCAGCGGCTGGCCCCAGCACACGGAGGGTCACCATCTGCCCTGGCCCACCCTTTGCACTCACCTCCTTGGGGCGAACATTGAGGCATCCCGATGCTGTCAGGGAGAAACGTTTCCCCTTGCCCTCCTCTTCCTCGACCTCCCTCTCCTTTGGCCTCGGCTCCTTCCTCTCCAGAAAGGCTTCTCGCAGCTGAGCCAAGCTCTGCCCGGTGCGCGCCACGCAGCTCCTGTCGAGCTCCTCCAGCGTCTCTGTTTTGATTGAGAGCACGGCGAGATACTGCGAGGGGTTGTCGGGGTGTATGCGCAGTGGCGTGCCTTGAAGGCGACAGATGATGCCCAGAGGCTGCTGTTTGGGCCTCTGCACTGCAAGTTGCCATCCTAGTGTGACCAGTCCATGGCCCCTGCCCGGGGAAGCTGGTGCACCGGCCCCCATGACCTTCCTTTTGCCCCCACGCCTGTTGCAATCTGGCCCTTGCAGAGCTGTGGCAGCTGTGTTTTTGCCACGCTCCCTGCTCTCCTTCTGCAATGCGCTTGCCAGGCCTGCTAGAGCAATGGTGTATGCCAAGGTCCTTTGTGGCCCGGCTGCCCTGAGCTCCCGGCCATGTCCCGCACTCACATCATCAGGACGGCTCAAGGCTGCAGACGCGAGCGCCAGCAGTGCGTGCATCAGAGGTGCGGCAGGCAGTGCGGGGCTGTGTGCAGCAGGTCTCTGGTCCTCAGCCCTCATTTCCATGCACACATCTGCAAGGATGTTCTCAACAGCTTGCAGCATCCTTGCTTTTCCCAGCGCGGAAGACCCAGGCCTGGCCTCAGGCAAATAGGAGACAGGAGCTTGAATTGCTCGGGGGAGAGCGCCAGCTTCCTGCTTAGCTTTTGGAGAGGCAGGCACTCTCCTTGCCACATCCTCCAGAGCCTCAGCAGTGGCCGTGCATCTCAAAGAAGATCTGCAGGATTTTTCTGGAGGTCGACGTGCGGATGCCGCTCTTTGACCTGTAGAGGCCTCCAGGCCTCCACGTGCCTGCCTAGCTGCCTTGGTTGCGTGAGGCGCTAAGCCGGGCCGATGCGGTGTCTCTGCTCTTGCACAAGGCCTGCTGTGCAGTGTCTCCCGGCGCCCCGGAGGAGCCTTCTTCACAAGGCTGCTGGAGGCATGAAGAGCTTGCACCGAGTCGAGAACCTCCCTCACAGTGTCCTCCGCCATCTGCAATCAAAGCCCATGAGGAAGGCCAAGTTACTGCTGCCCTTTACCCCTCCCCCCCAGCCTTCCCACATGCACACTCCCTGTGGCCCCTGAAACCCTCCACAACAGCAGCACTCTCCCACGCAGCTGGCTCCCAAAGGCTGCGTGGGGAGAAGGCTGGTCACCACTGGGCAAGAGATGGGCAAAGGCAGCTCCCTCGGAAACCTCGAGCCATGTCCTTGCCGACTGCCATGCAGAGCAGGCGCTCCTCCTGCTCCCTCCCACCACTTCCCGCCTGCTGCTTGGCAGCTATGCACAGTCAGGCAGAGGCTTTGCCACCATCGCTGCTCAGCTCGCTACCTTCGCGATGACGTCTTCAGGGTCTTGCCAGCTCTGTGGGCCGGGCAGCAACGGCCGCCTGTCCCTTTGCTGCGATGAAGTCGGGGTCGGGATGCGTTGCGTCACTGCATGCGGCTCCCGCTGGCCCCCCTGCAGGGAGAAGGAAGCACATGATGGAGGCGGTTGCGTTCGTACAAGCGGCCCCTCAGGCACAGGAAAGCCCGGCCCCATGGCAAAGGGAAGCTCATGGCCTAGCACGACCCAGCTGTGCTAAGCCTGGAGATGCTCTCTGACCCTCAGCACAGCTCACAGGCTCCATTTGGGCCTTGCAGCACCCCAGTCGGTGTGCTTTGTGCACCAGAAAATCCCCAGCACCAGCAAGAAATACCCCCTGGCCAGAGAAGATCAGGCCTGGCTCGCTTGCCCCACCTCCTCTTCCCCACCGTCCTCATGCTTTCCGAGCGGCTCCCAGCCCTGCTGCCTGCCTCTCCCTCCAGCCCCACCGCTCACCTTGCTTCTGCGCTTCGGCCTCACAGAAAGCCCATCCACGGGCTGGGAGCCGGCATTCGCCTGCCGCCCCTTGTCCATCAGCAGGAGCTTCTCCTGCGCACCTGCCACTCTGGCACTCAAGAGAGCTGCTCCCTCCTCAGCGAGCTGCTCTCCTCAGAGGGCACAGCCAGGGGCTCTGCTCCCAGCATGGACTCGGTCACCACGGGCACCGCCCCATCACAATGGCCTTGGGGGCATGATGCTACCCCCATCACAAAGCCCTGCACGTTGCCATGGGGACCCCCGTGACCACCTCCTGCTGGCCACCAGGGGCACCCGCATCACAAGGCCTTGCTGGTGACCGTGCTAGCACCGACATCACAAGGCCTTGCTGCTCACCGGGGGCACCTCCAGCACCAGGGCTTTGCCTCCCAGCCTCTGGTGCCAGCTTCTGAGCCCAGCTCCGAGCTGCCATCTGTGCCGCAGCAGGAATTTTCCTCTCCCCACCTCTCTGCCTCCTACACCGTGCAGATGCTGCCCTTCTTCAGGCCCTCTAGAGCACACAGCCAGCCACTGCAAGACCACTCCTCTTGCTCGGGCCACTAAGCCTCACCCATATGCCTCACCGTCCAGCCCTAGGCAGAGCGTCCTGCATTCCCGCTGCTTTCTCACAGAAAGGCCAACTGCCCCTCCGCACCTTCCCAGACGGGCCTTCCCAAAGAGGCTGCAGCCATCCACCGCAGCGCTCCAGGCATGCCACGCTGCAGGCCCGCAGCTGCACACAGACTGCAAAGTGCTCCTGTCTGGTCCCCAGGCTGCAGGCATTAGTGGACGGACCCCTGAGACAGGTGCCCGCCTCTGCAGATTTCCCACAAAAGCTGTCAGAGATTCATTTCTCCAGACTGTTGCTCTCTAAGCACTTCCCTATTGGCGTGCACGCACTGCGCTGGGCCCCTCCAGGCTTTCTTTGCTCCACATCACCCTGCACCTTTGCCTTGCCCTCCCACACCATCGCTTCCTCACTCTTCCATGCATCCTCCTCTCCCCTCAGGGGCACCGACTTTTGGGCTCTCCTCACCACCTTGGCCACCGGCTTGAGCCTCACGGCAGCACACGGGCACACTCTCCTCCTGATGAAGCGTGACACCCCCCAGCCTTGGTGCCTCGCTGCTGGCTCGCCTTCGGGACGTCCAGCTGCTGGACCGCCAGGCCACCTGGGCAAGCAGGCCCTGCCCTCACCTGTGCACCTCTTCCTACTCACGGGGCTTGTGCTTTTCTTGCTTTTGCCCCCAGGGGGCACGTGGGGACCATCTCTCCACGCCAGCCTTCATGCACAAAGAGGGGCCCACGCTCATGAAAACAAAGCCCTGCTGCCAGCACCAGCTGCACACCCAGGGGCTGACCTGCTGGATCCAAGCACTGCTGCTCAAGCCCATTCCCCTCACTGGCAGCATGCAGGAAAAACCCCACCTGCCCTGCCAGGCCTACAGCCATGTCATCACACTTGGTACTTTCCAGGCAGGATCCTTGTGTTAAGGAAGAGCAAACTGAAACTGCCTACAGGCAGCCGCTTAGCACAACTTCTCTAAAACTTGCCTGGCATGAGGAGCTAAATTTGCTGAAGCCTTAGGCCGCACTTATCGAAAATAATGAACTTTTACTTAGTCCAGTAAGAAAAGGGCCTCAGAGCTGGTTCCAGCTGGGAAGATAAGGCAGTTACAAGCAGTCTGCATTCCTTGCAATTACTGTTTTTATAGATCAAGCAGCCCCTGATACACAAAAGTATTTTAAAGAGCATATGCCAGGCTGGCAAGGGGAGGGGGCGCGGAAGAACCAGGGGAGATAGATGGAGTCAAAGTGAAGGTGGTGTACAATTAAGAGTTAATGATGTTTGTCATTCTTGGGGGGAACAAGGACACTGGAAGCAGGAATGCCCAGTGAGGCCCTGTGCACTTGGGAATAGAGGGGCCAGCATGAGGCAATCAAATCAGTCCACAATGACAGGAGATAGGAGACTCAGAAAATACTGTGGAAATGGGGGTAAATTCATGGGATGTAGATTTGGATTTGAAGGGCAGGTAATGGCAAATATAGAAGGCTTAGAAGTTCCCTTTCTAGTGGATACTGGAGCCACCCTTTCCCTTTTAAAGTTTGAGCCTAAAGGATGCAAGTCACCAGATAAAATAATGATGCAAGGAGTAGCGGGAAAAGGCAAACGAATGTTATCTAAGCCCTTAGTACTCACTATTGGGGGTAAAACAGTGTGGGGATGTATTATAATTTCCACAGACGCGCCCATGTGCCTTTTAGGGAGAGATCTCCTGCAAGCCTTGGATACTCAGATCTGCTTACAGCCAGAAGAGGTGGAATTAATAATTATGGGCTCATGTGTTCTGGCTAAGACACCAGAACCAGAGTCAACTAATCTGCAAATTCCAACAGGTTTAGAACCAGTTTCTAAAAAGTTATGGAGCTCTTCAGGAATGGATGTGGGACTACTGAAATCAGCTAGTCCAGTCTCGATAAAAACAAAGGGGGGATTGCCTCCTGCAGTTAAGCAATACCCTATCCCAAAGGAAGCAGAGAAGAGCATCCAAAAACAAATCAATCATTATTTGAAACTGGGTATCCTTAGAGTCTGTGAATCCCCGTACAACACCCCAATTCTGCCAGTTAAAAAGAACAGACAAGACTCTGATGGTGATCCAGAGTATCAGTTTGTACAAGACTTAAGGGCTATAAACCAACAGGTAGTTGCTCCACATCCAGTAGTCCCCGACCTATCAACCATTTTACTACAGATACCCCTTTGGGCAACTTATTTTACTGTGATCGACCTAACGGCAGCCTTTTTTAGTATACCGATAGCTGAAGATAGCCAAGATCTCTTGGCTTTCACTTGGAAGGGACAACAATTAACTTGGACGAGGCTGCCACAGGGATTTACTGGGTCTCCGACTATTTTTTCGCGTATACTCAAAAATGACCTCTCAGATATCGAACTTCCAGGACATTCTGTAGTAATACAATATGTAGATGATTTGTTATTAGCAAGTAAAGATTAACACTCTTGCAGAAAAAGGGCATCGAGCATCTCTGTCTAAACTCCAGCTGTGTCAAAGAGAGGTAAAATATTTGGGTTTTATCTTAAAAGAAGGACACAGGTTAGTTGATCCAGAACGAGTAAAGACAACTCTTGATATGCCTCGTCCTGTAACAAAAAAACAACACGGGATTTTTAGGAGCTGTAGGATTTTGCCAACCGTGGATTCCTGGGTTAGCAGAACTTACTAAGCCTTTAGTGCAGGCAACAAAAAAGGAGGAGATGGAGCCTGTGGCCTGGGGCCCAGAAAGGGAGAAAGCTTTTACATCTGTGAAAAAAGCGTTGGTTTCAGCCCCTGCTCTAGGGTGACCAGATTATAGCAAACCATTCGAATTGTTTGTCCATGAGTGACAGGGAGTAGCAAGTGGGGTACTCACCCAAAAACTAGGCCCTCACCACAGACCAGTGGCCTATTACTCCACGCAGATAGATGAGGTAGCTAAAGGCACTCCAGGATGCATCAGAGCAATAGCAGCTACGGCAGCTCTTACTGAAAAAAACATGACCTGTAGTTTTGGGTCACTCATTGACTGTGTATGTGCCACATGAAGTAGAACTGTCAATGAAACAATACGTGACTCAAGCACTATCCCCACAGAGAGCTCACCGCTATGAACTGATAATATTAAGGTCACATTATCTGCATGTAAAGAGATGCAACATCTTAAATCCAGCAACACTATTGCCTCTACCTGAGGATGGAGAACCACATCATTCCTGTGAGCAGGTGATCGTCAGCTCGAGCAAGCCCCGGGAGGACCTTAAAGACAAACCTTTGGAAAACCCAGACTTAGTTCCGTTTACAGATGGATCATCCTATTATTTGGACGGAAGGCACCACTCCGGCTATGCTGTCACTAACCTCTTTGAGGTACTTGAGGCCAATCCTTTGTCTCCGTCTGTAAGTGCTCAAGCAGCAGAATTAATAGCATTGACCCAAGCAGCAAAAATTGGTAAGAACCTGCAGGTAAATATCTATACCGATTCTAAATATGCATTTGGAGTAGGTCATGTAACAGGGATGTTATGGAAAGAGCGAGGATTCTTTTCATCATCAGGAAAGAAATTAGCTAATGGAGAAGAAATACGTAATTTGCTGGAAGCAGTCCAACTGCCCAAAGAAATTGCTGTAATACACTGCCCAGCCCATACTAAAGACACTACAGAAATTAGCAGAGGAAATGCTTTAGCCGACGCTGCTGCGAAGGCTGCAGCTCGACAACCTCTGAGAGAATGTATGGGTGTAGTTCCAAGGATGGACCAGAGTGAACGGCCAATTTTAATAGACCCCAAAACCATGTATGAAAAAGACTGCTCAGTGGAAGAGAAAAAACAATGGGAGCAGTGGGAAGCAAAACAAAGTGATGATGGAATATGGACACTTGGAAGAAAACCAATTCTACCAAAAAAAAAAATATTTAATTACTATAGCTAGGTGGTTTCACGATAAAGCTCTTGGGGGAGCGGAGGCAATAGCTAAGCAGGTACAGAAAGTATGGGCCGCTCCAGGAATCTACGCGGCTGCAAAAAGAATAACAAATAGCTGCCCGACCTGCCAGAAGTTTTCAAATAACAAGCCAAGCTCAGAGTTAGGGGGACGGTCATGGGCCTACTTCCCTTTCCAAAAGCTACAAATAGATTATGCGGATATGCCATCTGCCAATGGCTACAAACACTTGTTAGTGATAGTAGATCAGTTATCAGGCTGGGTAGAAGCTTTCCCAACAAGAAAGGCCGACACACGGGGAGTGGTAAAAGCCTTACTGAAAGAAATCATACCCAGGTATGGGGTCCCAGAAGCCACTGATTCAGACAGGGGTGCCCATTTTAGAGCAAGCATAATCACTCAGTTATAGAAATCATTAGGCATAAAAAGAAACCTACAACCCCTTATCACCCACAATCTTCAGGACAAGTAGAAAGAATGAATAGAACACTAAAAGGAAAAATAGCAAGAATATGCGCACATGCTAGCCTAAAATGGCTGGGTAGGACCTTTCCCAACAAGAACGGCTGACGCAGGGCGGGTAGTAAAAGCCTTACTGAAAGAAATCATACCCAGGTATAGAGTCCCAGAAGCCATGGATTCAGACAGGGGTGCCCATTTTATGGCAAGCATAATCAGTCAGTTCTATAAATCATGAGGAATAAAAGGAAATCTATGTACCCCTTATCACCCACAATCTTCAGGACAAGTAGAAAGAATGAACAGCACATTAAAAGAAAAAATAGCAAGAAATGCACACATGCTAGCCTCAAATGGCCAGAAGCATTAAACTTAGCTCTATGGGATGTTTGAAATGTCCCATGGCAACCCATAGGACTAACACCAGCAGAAATTCTCTTTGGGAAACATTTAGCTGTACTAGGGACTTGTTATGCCAGCTAAGACTAGCCTGTTAGACGGGGATGAATGACTAACCCAGTATGTTCTAAGTATGCAAAAAAGGTTTGAAAATCTTTGAAATAAATAAATATATGCTCAATGATATCAATCCACACCACCTGAAATACAAGTGCCTGGTATACAGCCTGGGGATGAAGTTTTAGTTAAAGTATTTTCACAAAAAATCCAGGTTAAAACCTAAATGGAACGGGCCATATACTATCATACTGTGTTCTTATTTTGCTGTTCAAGTTGAACTGTACTTGTACATGTTAAAAAAAGAATGTGTATGTGTAAGAACACTTTGTAATCTTACATTCATAGATGGCATTGGTGTAGATACAAGTAATTAATTACTCAAATATTTGTATTTGTAACATTACCCAAAATTATGGGATGCGACTTTAATCATTCAGCTCCTATTAGATCTTATCAATTGTTACAATCTAATTATACACTAATTCAAAATTTACTACCTAACCCCATTGGAAAGAATCTCACACTAGTGAAGAAACTACTACAACATGACAACCTGCGTCGACTGCTAGAACGTACCCGAAACAATGGACAAAAAACCCTCTAATCACCATTCATCATGAAGCAGAAGAGATGCACCACGTCTTGGAAAGGATAAAAAGGGATGGAGAACATCATGGCTGGGAAACTCTTCTAGGGTGGTCACCAACTACAACAGCGATTTATAATCACGTGTTGCACCCACTAGTAGTTGTGTTAACTTTAACTGTGTTATGCCTATTGCTTACGATCATATTATGCATAAGATTATGGAACGTGATAGCACACCTTGAAAGGCTTCGAGAACTCTGTTTCAAGTATTAGCAGGGATGCTTCATAAAAACAAAGCGGGGAACTGTTAAAGAATAGCGAACTGAAACTGTCTAGAGGTAGCCACTTAGCACAACTTCTCTAAAACTTGCTTAGCATGAGGAGCTAAATTTGCTGAAGCCTTAGGCCGCACTTAGCGAAAACAATGAACTTTTACTTAGTCCAGTAAGAAAAGGGCCTCAGAGCTGGTTCCAGCTGGGAAGATAAGGAAGTTACAAGCAGTCTGCATTCCTGCATCTCACACTCCCAAAGGGAGGGTGTCTGCAGGAATGCGTCTCACACTCCCAAAGGGAGGGTGTCAAGGCTTTGAAGTAAGACCAGTGCAGGGCATTAGGACCTTGAGGGGCAAAGCCTTAGCTCACTGCTGGGGCAGTGTTCATTGTTATGATTTAGAATCACCTCCTCCTCAGGACCTTGAGACACAACAGTAAGACCCCACAAAAACAGAGGTACAACCGTCAGCAGAGACTGCAAAAAACAAAAATAAGGAGAAAAACAGCTTACCTCAGAATGACGATGAGACCCAATGAGGAGCAGGAGACCCCAGACCAAAAAATTACTATTGGTCTAACTACCACGTGAAGGGTGGGAAATGTACGTTGAAAAAACTATAATTGCCCAGGATTTGTTTATGTTAGGGTCCCTCTTCGGAGGCACCCAGCTCGAGCTGTAATTACTGCACGCACGTCATTAATATTTAATTCTTTAATTTGTTTTGATTTGGCTCTGAATTTTTCTGCGGAAACCTAGCGTCGAGCCCTCTTATGGTGGCCAACAAGCCTAATTTCCATATAATTTCCATAACAATAACTGGGCATGGGCGCGGGAGCATTTGAGCCAGGAGGGAGGGAGGAAAGAAACCTGCCGAACGTAACACTTGTGCTAGCAGATACTAGTACCCCGGACTGTGCTCCAAAAGTTTCTGCTCCACCTGATATACCTGATGATCTCTCTGTCATTACTTCTCCTTCTCCTCCTCCTTCTCCCTCTACTCCATTGGCTGCCGGACTCTATCCTAGGATCCCCAACGTGCTGACTAACCCTGCCGCTTTACAGCCAGGGGGAAAGGGAGGGGCCAGTCCCCCTCCTCCTGTGCTGCGGGTATTTACTAATCAGCCCTGGCACCCCGGCCATCTCGCCTTATGGGGGGGTAAAATGCAGAGATTAAGAAAAGATGCAGGGCGATGTGTCCAATTATTTTCTAATATCTGCACTGGGCACAACCCAAACTGGAGTGATACCCAAATTCTTTTGAGGGAATTATTTCAACCAAATGAAGGGGATAAGATAATTAAAGATGCGGAAGAAGCGCAGCAAGCCGGGGGAAATAGAAACCTCTGGCTAGCAAATGGTCCAAATTGGGATTGTAATAATGCAGGAGATAGAGCTGTGTGTCCAACAGGACTTTGAAATTTAGTAGAAGTAATTAGAGCATGCAGAGAGTTAGGAGTAAATTGGACTAGAGTGCAAGAATGCAGACAGTGATTAGATGAACACCCCCAAGACTTCTGGGGACTTTTGCGGTAAGCCCCGCTAAAATAGGGAGGAATGACCCCACAAAACTTCAATGATGCTCTCGCAATTAGTGTTTTTATAGATCAAGCAGCCCCTGATACACAAAAGTATTTTAAAGAGCATATGGCAGGCTGGCAAGGGGAGGGGCGCGGAAGAACCAGGGGAGATAGATGGAATCAAAGTGAAGGGGGTGTACAATTAAGAGTTAATGATGTTTGTCATTCTTGGGGGGAACAAGGACACTGGAAGCAGGAATGCCCAGTGAGGCCCTGTGCACTTGGGAATAGAGGGGCCAGCATGAGGCAATCAAATATTGAGAAGGAGACCAGGCAATTCCCAGGCAGTCCACAATGACAGGAGATAGGAGACTCAGAAAATACTGTGGAAATGGGGGTAAATTTATGGGATGTAGATTTGGATTTGAAGGGCAGGTAATGGCAAATATAGAAGGCTTAGAAGTTCCCTTTCTAGTGGATACTGGAGCCACCCTTTCCCTTTTAAAGTTTGAGCCTAAAGGATGCAAGTCACCAGATAAAATAATGATGCAAGGAATAGCGGGAAAAGGCGAACGAATGTTATCTAAGCCCTTATTGCTTACTATTGGAGGTAAAAGAGCGTGGGGATGTATTATAATTTCCACAGACGCGCCCATGTGCCTTTTAGGGAGAGATCTCCTGCAAGCCTTGGATACTCAGATCTGCTTACAGCCAGAAGAGGTGGAATTAATAATTATGGGCTCATGTGTTCTGGCTAAGACACCAGAACCAGAGTCGACTAATCTGCAAATTCCAACAAGGTTAGAATCAGTTCCTAAACGGTTATGGAGCTCTTCAGGAATGGATGTGGGACTACTGAAATCAGCTAGTCCAGTCTCGATAAAAACAAAGGGGGGATTGCCTCCTGCAGTTAAGCAATACCCTATCCCAAAGGAAGCAGAGAAGAGCATCCAAAAACAAATCAATCATTATTTGAAACTGGGTATCCTTAGAGTCTGTGAATCCCCGTACAACACCCCAATTCTGCCAGTTAAAAAGAACAGGCAAGATTCTGATGGTGATCCAGAGTATCAGTTTATACAAGACTTAGGGGCTATAAACCAACAGGTAGTTGCTCCACATCCAGTAGTCCCTAACCCATCAACCATTTTACTACAGATACCCCTTTGGGCAACTTATTTTACTGTGATTGACCTAACGGCAGCTTTTTTTAGTATACCGATAGCTGAAGATAGCCAAGATCTCTTGGCTTTCACTTGGAAGGGACAACAATTAACTTGGACAAGGCTGCCACAGGGATTTACTGGGTCTCTGACTATTCTTTCGCGTATACTCAAAAATGACCTCTCAGATATCGAACTTCCAGGACATTCTGTAGTAATACAATATGTAGATGATATGTTATTAGCAAGTAAAGATTATGAGACATTTTTAAAAGACACTGTTTCTCCATGTAACGCTCTTGCAGAAAAAGGGCATCAGGCATCTCTGTCTAAACTCCAGCTGTGTCAAAGAGAGGTAAAATATTTGGGTTTTATCTTAAAAGAAGGACACAGGTTAGTTGATCCAGAACGAGTAAAGACAACTCTTGATATGCCTCGTCCTGTAACAAAAAAACAACACGGGATTTTTAGGAGCTGTAGGATTTTGCCAACCGTGGATTCCTGGGTTAGCAGAACTTACTAAGCCTTTAGTGCAGGCAACAAAAAAGGAGGAGATAGAGCCTGTGGCCTGGGGCCCAGAAAGGGAGAAAGCTTTTACATCTGTGAAAAAAGCGTTGGTTTCAGCCCCTGCTCTAGGGTTACCAGATTATAGCAAACCATTGGAATTATTTGTCCATGAACGACAGGGAGTAGCAAGTGGGATACTCACCCAAAAACTAGGCCCTCACCACAGACCAGTGGCCTATTATTCCACGCAGCTAGATGAGGTAGCTAAAGGCACTCCAGGATGCATCAGAGCAATAGCAGCTATGGCAGCTCTTACTGAAAAAAACATGACCTGTAGTTTTGGGTCACTCATTGACTGTGTATGTGCCACATGAAGTAGAACTGTCAATGAAACAATACGTGACTCAAGCACTATCCCCACAGAGAGCTCACCGCTATGAACTGATAATACTACATGCAGATAATGTGACCTTAAAGAGATGCAACATCTTAAATCCAGCAACACTATTGCCTCTACCTGAGGATGGAGAACCACATCATTCCTGTGAGCAGGTGATCGTCAGCTCGAGCAAGCCCCGGGAGGACCTTAAAGACGAACCTTTGGGAAACCCAGACTTAGTTCCGTTTACAGATGGATCATCCTAGTATTTGGACGGAAGGCACCACTCCGGCTATGCTGTCACTAACCTCTTTGAGGTACTTGAGGCCAATCCTTTGTCTCCGTCTGTAAGTGCTCAAGCAGCAGAATTAATAGCATTGACCCAAGCAGTAAAAATTGGTAAGAACCTGCAGGTAAATATCTATACCGATTCTAAATATGCATTTGGAGTAGGTCATGTAACAGGGATGTTATGGAAAGAGCGAGGATTCTTTTCGTCATCAGGAAAGAAATTAGCTAATGGAGAAGAAATACGTAATTTGCTGGAAGCAGTCCAACTGCCCAAAGAAATTGCTGTAATACACTGCCCAGCCCATACTAAAGACACTACAGAAATTAGCAGAGGAAATGCTTTAGCCGACGCTGCTGCGAAGGCTGCAGCTCGACAACCTCTGAGAGAATGTATGGGGGCAGTTCCAAGGATGGACCAGAGTGAATGGCCAATTTTAATAGACCCCAAAACCACGTATGAAAAAGACTGCTCAGTGGAAGAGAAAAAACAATGGGAGCAGTGGGAAGCAAAACAAAGTGATGATGGAATATGGACACTTGGAAGAAAACCAATTCTACCAAAAAAAAAAATATTTAATTACTATAGCTAGGTGGTTTCACGATAAAGCTCATGGGGGAGCGGAGGCGGTGGCTAACCAGGTACAGAAAGTATGGGCTGCTCCAGGAATCTACGCGGCTGCAAAAAGAATAACAAATAGCTGCCCGACCTGCCAGAAGTTTTCAAATAACAAGCCAAGCTCAGAGTTAGGGGGACGGTCATGGGCCTACTTCCCTTTCCAAAAGCTACAAATAGATTATGCGGATATGCCATCTGCCAATGGCTACAAACACTTGTTAGTGATAGTAGATCAGTTATCAGGCTGGGTAGAAGCTTTCCCAACAAGAAAGGCCGACACACGGGGAGTGGTAAAAGCCTTACTGAAGGAAATCATATCCAGGTATGGGGTCCCAGAAGCCACTGATTCAGACAGGGGTGCCCATTTTACGGCAAGCATAATCACTCAGTTATAGAAATCATTAGGCATAAAAAGAAACCTACAACCCCTTATCACCCACAATCTTCAGGACAAGTAGAAAGAATGAATAGAACACTAAAAGGAAAAATAGCAAGAATATGCGCACATGCTAGCCTAAAATGGCTGGGTAGGACTTTTCCCAACAAGAACGGCTGACACAGGGCGGGTAGTAAAAGCCTTACTGAAAGAAATCATACCCAGGTACAGAGTCCCAGAAGCCACTGATTCAGACAGGGGTGTCCATTTTATGGCAAGCATAATCAGTCAGTTTTATAAATCATGAGGAATAATGAACTTTTACCTAGTTCAGTAAGAAAAGGGACTGAGAGCTGGTTCAAGCTGGAATGATAAGGGAGTTGCAAGCAGTTCGCATTCCTGTGCTTCACGCTCTGGGAGGGAGGATGTCAAGGCTTTGAAATAAGGCCTACTTGGGCACCAGGACCCTGGGAAACAAAGCCTCCTCTCACTGCTGAAACAGTGTTAATTAGGGGGTCTGGACTATCTCGGGGTCTGGATTATATCCCTTCATCAGGACCTTGGCAGATAACACCTATTGTCACTGCTGGGGCAGTGCTAATTGCTGGAACAACACCTCTTTGTCAGGGCCTGGAGAGACAAGGGCGGGACCCGAGGAACCAAGACACATCTGTCAACAAAAACCATAACAGTAAAGATAAACAGCCTGCCTAGGCACAGGGATGAGACCCAATAAGGAGCAGGAGACTCCAGGCCCAAATATTACTATTGGTCCAAACTACTGCCTGAGGGGTGGAGAGCTTACATTGGAAGGTATAATTGCCCAGGCATTTCTTTGTTTGGGGTCCCTCTTCGGAGACACCCAGCTCGAGCTGTAATTACCGCACGCGTGTCATTAAAATTTCATTATTTCATTTGCTTTGATTTGGCGCCAAACTTTTCTGCGGGAACCTAGGGTCGGGCCCTGTTATGGTGGCTGACAAGCCTCATTTCCATAACACCGAGCCCGGGGCCCGTCCCCGTGTCCGGGGGGTCCCGCCTCGCCCTCACCTCTCCTCTCCAGCGCAGCCCTCCTGTACTCCATGTATCTCCACTGCCACTCCATGCAGCTCTTCTCCAGGTAGTGCTTCAGCCTCTCAGGCTCATTCTCTGCCTCCCACTTCCTCTTGGTGATTAGCGCAGCAGCATACGCCATGACGAATGTCAGCGTGTCCTTGTCAAAGGCGATGAAATCCTTCCCGTCGTAGGCATCCCGCAGAAACCCCCAGATCCCACCGTCCTCCAGGAGGTCACAGCCGTACGTGCGCTGCACTGTGTGATACCCTGAGACACAAGCAGGGAGACGGGGGCTCAGGGGCAGCCCCGGCCCCGCACAGGGGCTTGGACACGGCACCCAGCGCAGGGCCGGGGGCACCCCAGACCCGCAGCCCCCAGCGCTGACAGCGAGCAGCTGCCGCTGGGAGCCCCGGCCCGCGCTCACCCCCGCTCTGGTTGTAGCGCTTCTGCAGTGTGTCCAGCTCCACTCAGTAAGACTAATGATTGCCATATGCGTTCTGGGGCTGCCTGTCCCAGTGGTCCTGACCCTCCTGCTCCATCCAGGCCGCACCCGGCACCGCCCTCTGCGTCTCGCTGTCGTAGCCATCGATGAGCTCTCCGTCCACGTAGCCCACGGAGACGAAGGCGGGCAGCCCCGGGCTGGGCTCCGTCACGGCGGTGTGGAAGTAGCGCAGGGAGTGGGGGCCTGCGGGGACACGGGGGGTGGTGAGGGGCCGGGGGGGGCACGTTGGGGGGCATCCGGGGGATCAAGATGTCCCGGGGGGAGAAGTCGGGGGGGTCGGGGGGGGCAGCACGTCCCGGGGGGCAGGTCAGGGGGGCAGCACGACACAGGGGGGGCACGTCGGGGGGGCAGCACATTCCGGGAGGGCAGGTCGGGGGGCTCCGGGGGGGCAGCACGTCCCGGGGGGAAGATCGGGGGGGCAGCACCTCCCGGGGGCGGTTGCAGGCCGGTCCGTGGGGCCGCTGACGGGGAGCCCGGCGCCGGGGGAGGGGCAGAGGGGGGCCCGGGGGCCCCGCCCGCACTCACCGCTCGCCGCCGCCGCCCAGCAGCAGCAGCCCCGGCCCCAGCGCCCGCCCCGCTACCGCCTCCTCGCTGCCAGCGCCCTCGCCCTCACCCGGCGCCGAAGCCCACGGCGGCCACGCCCCCGCGCCACCATTGGCTCCGCTGCGGCGCACCGCCATTGGCTGCCCCGCCCGCCAATAGCGGCTCTTGTCGGCTGAGGCGTCCCCAGGCGCTGGGCTGATCCCGGCGCGGCGGGTTGGGAGAAGCGACAGCGAGGGCGCTTGCGGAGGGCGCTGCGCAGCGCCGAGCCGCGGCTCCCGCTCCGCCTTGTCGCACGGCCATTGGCCCCGCCGGCGGCCGCCCGCCAATGGCGAGGCGCGGCAGCGGTGACGCCCCCGGGCGCCGGGCGGATCTCCGCGGAGCGCGTGGTGGGCGGGAGCGCGGAGGCGATGTGGGAGGCCGAGGCCGATGTGGGGACGGAGACGACGTGGGGATGGGGATGCCATGGGGATGGGGCCACTGGGGGGATGGGACGCCGTGGGGCTGGAGACGATGTGGGGATGGGGACACCGTGGGGCTGGAGATGGAGTTGGCTCTGTCACAGGGACAGGGGGACACTGTGGGGATGGGGATGATGGGGGGATGGGGACGATGTGGGGACGGGGACGCCATGGAGATGGGGACGATGTGGGGACGGGGACACCATTGGGATGGGGATGGAGTTGGCTCTGTCACAGGGGGGGACGCGGAGCCAGCAGTGGGAGCTCAGGGAGTGGCGCCCATCGAAGGCCGAGTGCTGGTAGGTGGTCCCCGGCCCACCCCGGCACCCATAGGTCTACTGGAAGATGTGGAAACCTGCCCAAGGTGGCACCCATGGGTGAGGAGCTGCCCAGGGCCCCAGGCGTCTAGCCCCGTTGCACCCCTGGAGCCAGGCATCCAATCCCATCAGCACCCACACCCATCCATGTGTTGTCCGAAAAGCGGATTCGTTGCCCGGTGTGCAATAAGCCAATAATTACACACTCAGGAGAGACATTTGTTTATTTATTTCAGAGTTGCGCAAGCCTGGGTGCTCGGTGGTTTCCCACAAATCGAGCACACACACCCCAACTTTTCAAGTAGCATTTATACAAACAAATTGCCAGATTTGCGACTTTCCCTTTTACACTGATTGGTTAGTGATTTCTTCATTCCCTGGGTCCCACCCCTGCTTCTCAAGGTCCTGATCAATTAACACTGCCCCAGCTAGGTCAGTAGATGTTATCTCCCAAGGTCCTGAGGAAGAGGACATAATCCAGACCCCTTAATTAACACAGTTTCAACAGTGAGAGGAGGCTTTGCTTCCCAAGGTCCTGGCGCCCAAACAGGCCTTATTTCACAGCCTTGACATCCTCCCTTTCGGAGAGTGGGGCACAGGAATGCAGACTGCTTGTAACTCCCTTATCTTTCCAGCCTGCACCAGCTCTGGGGCCCTTTCTTACCGAACTAGGAGCGTGGCCTAAGGCTTCAGCAAATTTAGCTACTCATGCTAAGCAAGTGTGTGGCTACTCATGCTAAGCAAATTCTGTCTAAGATAGAAGTTATCCAAATCTACCTACTTCAAACATTCTTTCTGAGCTTCTCAGGGTTGTCTTGTAACAATTGCACCCATGTTATCACCCATGGGCCCAGGTGGCCACCCATCAGCACCTGTGACCACCCATGGACCCAGGTGTCCAGCCCCATTGCACCCGTGTTATCACACATGGGCCCAGGTGGCGGCCCCATCAGCACCCACCACCACCCATGGACCCAGGTGTCGACCCCCTTTGCACCCATGGACTCAGGCGTGAGGTCACATCACCACCCCTGAACCCAGGCCCCCCACCCCATTGCACCCATGGTCCCAGCCCCCTGGCCCATTGCACCTGTGTCCCCAGCCCCCCACCCCATTGCACCCACGTCCCCAGGCCCCTGCCCCTGCCCCATTACGCCCATATCCGGAGCTTCCCCGACTCATTGCACCCATATCCCCAGCCCCCTGCCCCTTTGCGCCCATGTCCCCAGGCCCCTGCCAATTGCAACCACCTCCCCAGGCCCCCTGCCCCATTGCACCCACATCCCCAGGCCCCCGCCCTATTGCACCCATATCCCAGGCCCCCACCCCATTGCACCCATATCCCCAGCCCCCTGGCCCACGCAGATGGGGCCACACTGCAGCAAGCCCAGCGCAGGCCCCCAAGCTGCCTGGCAGCTGCAGCACAGCACACAGGAGCAGAGACCAAGGGTGCTGGCTTGGTGCAGCCGGCAGAAGAGAAGGCGTAGGGGGATCTCACTGCTGCCTGCAAGTGCCTAACGGGAGCGTGCAGAGAGCATGGAGCCAGAGACGTCCTGAGGGGCCTGGGGACAGGTTGAGGGCAACGGCACGGCTTGTGGCAGGGAAAAGTCCCCTCAGAGACTGCAAATGGCCTTGGAAGCCGAATGGTGGTGCAACACTGGAGCAGGGTGCCAGGGCCGTGCGGGAATCCATCGCCAGAGACAGTCAGAGCTCGACCCTGACAGGCCCTGCGAAACCTCCTCTGCTTGCCTCCACTTGCAGCAGGAGGTTGCAGCAGACACCTCCGGAAGACCCTTCCCACCCCAGCTGCTCTCTCACTCTGCGACTGCTTGTAGGGCTTTCTCTGCAGCCCTGACTGCCTTCCTTGGCAGCGCCTGCACTAGTCTTTCTCCTGACAGTTCCCTGACACCAAGTAACACGGCGGGAACAGCTGCCGAGGGTTTATTTGGAGCAGCACATGGGCTGTGGGACACGACGCAGTAGCATTGCTGTAGCAGCCAGGAGAGAGCCTCCGTCGCTCTGCCTCTTTGCTCTGCGCCATCTCCCATCTCGGGCCACCTGTCTGGCAGCTGCATCCTCGCGCTGTTCCTCTCACTGCCCTGAGTCACAGCGGCAGCTAAAAGCTCTGCGCAGAGCCCGAAGCGCTGCCCTGAGCCGCAATGGCCATCGCCTGGAAGGCGCAGCATGCGGGAGGGCGGTGATGCCTGTGGAGGAAGGAGAGCCGTGGGCGAGGGGCTGGGCAAGTGCAGGGCAAGCCTGAGGGTCTCTGGCTGCGGGGGAGGCCTCCGCCTTTGTTCCTGTGCTGGCTGATGGGGCCAGAGGCACACTGTCCCCCGCATCCTGGCAGCCTCCCGCCAGAGCAGATGCCGCTGCCTCGGCTCCTCGGGGCACTGCTGGGGCCAGAGGCGTGCTCTGCAGGTCACCAGCTGCCTCCCTGGCAGCATCTCTGCCCTTCACAACGGGTGAGCAGGGCACCTCCTCAGGACACGGCTGTGGGTCTGCCAAGAGGCTCCTGAGGCTCGGTCTGACCCAGCTCATGACCAAGGCCATGTTTTCCTCCAGCTCCTCCCATTCCAAAGGCTCTTCATCAACATCCTCTTCCTCATCGCTCCACTCCACGCCAGCATCCTCTGGCACTTCCCAGACTCTCTTCCCAGCTCCCAGCTCCCGCGCCCTCCCGCAGGGCCGGAGGGAAGACGATGACTTGTGCTCCTCTTTGGGCTCACAGGCAACCTGCATGGGGAGAGCAGGAACACAGCCCTGTGTGATATCAGCTGGCCATGCTCAGCATCCTGGTGCCCTGGGATATAGGAGGGGGCAAAGGGTTTGGGGTGGGGGGATGCTGTGAGTGGCCGCGAGCCCCAAGGGGAGGCACATGCAGCTGGCTGGGCAATGGCACAAGGCTTGTCTTGGGGCCGTAGCAGCAGGGCTGGGCCGGGGGCCACGACGGGCAGCGGGGGATGGAGGTGGCCGGGTACGTGGCACAAGGGGGCTGGCTCGCTGGCTGTGGGAGGCGGCTGCTGCTGGGGCTGCCCCTGCCCTCCTTGCTCAGCATCCATGCCCCAGGGCTGGATGCTGTGCAGGCCGGGGAGGGCACGTCAGCCCTGGGCCTCTGGCACTTGGAAACACAGAGCACCAGGCATCTTCCCCAGGGCAGAGAGTGCAGAGCGCAAAGGGCTGGGGGGACAGCTTCTCACCACGGCCGCGGGGGACCCATGCAATGGGGCAGCTCTTCTCACCCACCCTGCACACCCCAGACGCTGCTCACACCGCACCTCCCTTTGGTGGTGGGTGCCGACGCCATGCTCCTTGCTCACCTGGTGAGGAAGGCCTGCGGCCAGGGCAGAGCCTTCTGCTGCGCTTTCTTCGGGCAATGGTGGTTGGAGAGGCAGGCTGTTGCTCTCCCCACAAGGGCCTCCGCACAACTGGGAGGCCTTTGGCGCAGCCTCTGCGGGAAGCGATGGAGGCAGAGGAGCATTTTCCCCTGCATCCTCAGGGCCTCTGGCTGCAGGGGAGGCCTCTGCCTTTGCTCCTGTGCTGGCCAGTGGAGCCAGAGGCACACTGTCCCCCGCGTCCTGGCAGCCTCCTGCCAAAGGAGATGCCGCTGCCACGGCTCCTCGGGGCACTGCTGGGGCCAGAGGCGTGCTCTGCAGGTCACCAGCTGCCTCCCTGGCAGCATCTCTGCCCTTCACAACGGGTGAGCAGGGCACCTCCTCAGGACACGGCTGTGGGTCTGCCAAGAGGCTCCTGAGGCTCGGTCTGACCCAGCTCATGACCAAGGCTGTGTTTTTCTCCAGCTCCTCCCATTCCAAAGGTTCTTCTTCAACGTCCTCTTCCTCATCGCTCCACTCCACGCCAGCATCCTCTGGTGCTCCCCGGACTCTCTTCCCAGCTCCCATCTTGCGCTCCCTCCTGGGCGCATGGGCGTACAGCCGCTCCAGCACCTCCCACTTGGACCTCGCATCCTTCAGGAGCTCCACTCGCGTCACCTCCGGTTGCCACAGGTTATAGAAGGAGTTTCTGGCACAGAGCTGAAGCCAGAGAGGGAGATTTGTGAAGGCAGCTGCTTTTCCCACCAGCAATGCCCCCCGTGGCCCTGCCAGCACTGCCACCATCACACTGTTGCAGCAGGGCGCAGCGGCTGGCCCCAGCACACGGAGGGTCACCATCTGCCCTGGCCCACCCTTTGCACTCACCTCCTTGGGGCGAACATTGAGGCATCCCGATGCTGTCAGGGAGAAACGTTTCCCCTTGCCCTCCTCTTCCTCGACCTCCCTCTCCTTTGGCCTCGGCTCCTTCCTCTCCAGAAAGGCTTCTCGCAGCTGAGCCAAGCTCTGCCCGGTGCGCGCCACGCAGCTCCTGTCGAGCTCCTCCAGCGTCTCTGTTTTGATTGAGAGCACGGCGAGATACTGCGAGGGGTTGTCGGGGTGTATGCGCAGTGGCGTGCCTTGAAGGCGACAGATGATGCCCAGAGGCTGCTGTTTGGGCCTCTGCACTGCAAGTTGCCATCCTAGTGTGACCAGTCCATGGCCCCTGCCCGGGGAAGCTGGTGCACCGGCCCCCATGACCTTCCTTTTGCCCCCACGCCTGTTGCAATCTGGCCCTTGCAGAGCTGTGGCAGCTGTGTTTTTGCCACGCTCCCTGCTCTCCTTCTGCAATGCGCTTGCCAGGCCTGCTAGAGCAATGGTGTATGCCAAGGTCCTTTGTGGCCCGGCTGCCCTGAGCTCCCGGCCATGTCCCGCACTCACATCATCAGGACGGCTCAAGGCTGCAGACGCGAGCGCCAGCAGTGCGTGCATCAGAGGTGCGGCAGGCAGTGCGGGGCTGTGTGCAGCAGGTCTCTGGTCCTCAGCCCTCATTTCCATGCACACATCTGCAAGGATGTTCTCAACAGCTTGCAGCATCCTTGCTTTTCCCAGCGCGGAAGACCCAGGCCTGGCCTCAGGCAAATAGGAGACAGGAGCTTGAATTGCTCGGGGGAGAGCGCCAGCTTCCTGCTTAGCTTTTGGAGAGGCAGGCACTCTCCTTGCCACATCCTCCAGAGCCTCAGCAGTGGCCGTGCATCTCAAAGAAGATCTGCAGGATTTTTCTGGAGGTCGACATGCGGATGCCGCTCTTTGACCTGTAGAGGCCTCCAGGCCTCCACGTGCCTGCCTAGCTGCCTTGGTTGCGTGAGGCGCTAAGCCGGGCCGATGCGGTGTCTCTGCTCTTGCACAAGGCCTGCTGTGCAGTGTCTCCCGGCGCCCCGGAGGAGCCTTCTTCACAAGGCTGCTGGAGGCATGAAGAGCTTGCACCGAGTCGAGAACCTCCCTCACAGTGTCCTCCGCCATCTGCAATCAAAGCCCATGAGGAAGGCCAAGTTACTGCTGCCCTTTACCCCTCCCCCCCAGCCTTCCCACATGCACACTCCCTGTGGCCCCTGAAACCCTCCACAACAGCAGCACTCTCCCACGCAGCTGGCTCCCAAAGGCTGCGTGGGGAGAAGGCTGGTCACCACTGGGCAAGAGATGGGCAAAGGCAGCTCCCTCGGAAACCTCGAGCCATGTCCTTGCCGACTGCCATGCAGAGCAGGCGCTCCTCCTGCTCCCTCCCACCACTTCCCGCCTGCTGCTTGGCAGCTATGCACAGTCAGGCAGAGGCTTTGCCACCATCGCTGCTCAGCTCGCTACCTTCGCGATGACGTCTTCAGGGTCTTGCCAGCTCTGTGGGCCGGGCAGCAACGGCCGCCTGTCCCTTTGCTGCGATGAAGTCGGGGTCGGGATGCGTTGCGTCACTGCATGCGGCTCCCGCTGGCCCCCCTGCAGGGAGAAGGAAGCACATGATGGAGGCGGTTGCGTTCGTACAAGCGGCCCCTCAGGCACAGGAAAGCCCGGCCCCATGGCAAAGGGAAGCTCATGGCCTAGCACGACCCAGCTGTGCTAAGCCTGGAGATGCTCTCTGACCCTCAGCACAGCTCACAGGCTCCATTTGGGCCTTGCAGCACCCCAGTCGGTGTGCTTTGTGCACCAGAAAATCCCCAGCACCAGCAAGAAATACCCCCTGGCCAGAGAAGATCAGGCCTGGCTCGCTTGCCCCACCTCCTCTTCCCCACCGTCCTCATGCTTTCCGTGCGGCTCCCAGCCCTGCTGCCTGCCTCTCCCTCCAGCCCCACCGCTCACCTTGCTTCTGCGCTTCGGCCTCACAGAAAGCCCATCCACGGGCTGGGAGCCGGCATTCGCCTGCCGCCCCTTGTCCATCAGCAGGAGCTTCTCCTGCGCACCTGCCACTCTGGCACTCAAGAGAGCTGCTCCCTCCTCAGCGAGCTGCTCTCCTCAGAGGGCACAGCCAGGGGCTCTGCTCCCAGCATGGACTCGGTCACCACGGGCACCGCCCCATCACAATGGCCTTGGGGGCATGATGCTACCCCCATCACAAAGCCCTGCACGTTGCCATGGGGACCCCCGTGACCACCTCCTGCTGGCCACCAGGGGCACCCGCATCACAAGGCCTTGCTGGTGACCGTGCTAGCACCGACATCACAAGGCCTTGCTGCTCACCGGGGGCACCTCCAGCACCAGGGCTTTGCCTCCCAGCCTCTGGTGCCAGCTTCTGAGCCCAGCTCCGAGCTGCCATCTGTGCCGCAGCAGGAATTTGCCTCTCCCCACCTCTCTGCCTCCTACACCGTGCAGATGCTGCCCTTCTTCAGGCCCTCTAGAGCACACAGCCAGCCACTGCAAGACCACTCCTCTTGCTCGGGCCACTAAGCCTCACCCATATGCCTCACCATCCAGCCCTAGGCAGAGCGTCCTGCATTCCCGCTGCTTTCTCACAGAAAGGCCAACTGCCCCTCCGCACCTTCCCAGACGGGCCTTCCCAAAGAGGCTGCAGCCATCCACCGCAGCGCTCCAGGCATGCCACGCTGCAGGCCCGCAGCTGCACACAGACTGCAAAGTGCTCCTGTCTGGTCCCCAGGCTGCAGGCATTAGCGGACGGACCCCTGAGACAGGTGCCCGCCTCTGCAGATTTCCCACAAAAGCTGTCAGAGATTCATTTCTCCAGACTGTTGCTCTCTAAGCACTTCCCTATTGGCGTGCACGCACTGCGCTGGGCCCCTCCAGGCTTTCTTTGCTCCACATCACCCTGCACCTTTGCCTTGCCCTCCCACACCATCGCTTCCGCACTCTTCCATGCATCCTCCTCTCCCCTCAGGGGCACCGACTTTTGGGCTCTCCTCACCACCTTGGCCACCGGCTTGAGCCTCACGGCAGCACACGGGCACACTCTCCTCCTGATGAAGCGTGACACCCCCCAGCCTTGGTGCCTCGCTGCTGGCTCGCCTTCGGGACGTCCAGCTGCTGGACCGCCAGGCCACCTGGGCAAGCAGGCCCTGCCCTCACCTGTGCACCTCTTCCTACTCACGGGGCTTGTGCTTTTCTTGCTTTTGCCCCCAGGGGGCACGTGGGGACCATCTCTCCACGCCAGCCTTCATGCACAAAGAGGGGCCCACGCTCATGAAAACAAAGCCCTGCTGCCAGCACCAGCTGCACACCCAGGGGCTGACCTGCTGGATCCAAGCACTGCTGCTCAAGCCCATTCCCCTCACTGGCAGCATGCAGGAAAAACCCCACCTGCCCTGCCAGGCCTACAGCCATGTCATCACACTTGGTACTTTCCAGGCAGGATCCTTGTGTTAAGGAAGAGCAAACTGAAACTGCCTACAGGCAGCCGCTTAGCACAACTTCTCTAAAACTTGCCTGGCATGAGGAGCTAAATTTGCTGAAGCCTTAGGCCGCACTTATCGAAAATAATGAACTTTTACTTAGTCCAGTAAGAAAAGGGCCTCAGAGCTGGTTCCAGCTGGGAAGATAAGGCAGTTACAAGCAGTCTGCATTCCTTGCAATTACTGTTTTTATAGATCAAGCAGCCCCTGATACACAAAAGTATTTTAAAGAGCATATGCCAGGCTGGCAAGGGGAGGGGGCACGGAAGAACCAGGGGAGATAGATGGAGTCAAAGTGAAGGTGGTGTACAATTAAGAGTTAATGATGTTTGTCATTCTTGGGGGGAACAAGGACACTGGAAGCAGGAATGCCCAGTGAGGCCCTGTGCACTTGGGAATAGAGGGGCCAGCATGAGGCAATCAAATCAGTCCACAATGACAGGAGATAGGAGACTCAGAAAATACTGTGGAAATGGGGGTAAATTTATGGGATGTAGATTTGGATTTGAAGGGCAGGTAATGGCAAATATAGAAGGCTTAGAAGTTCCCTTTCTAGTGGATACTGGAGCCACCCTTTCCCTTTTAAAGTTTGAGCCTAAAGGATGCAAGTCACCAGATAAAATAATGATGCAAGGAGTAGCGGGAAAAGGCAAACGAATGTTATCTAAGCCCTTATTGCTTACTATTGGAGGTAAAAGAGCGTGGGGATGTATTATAATTTCCACAGACGCGCCCATGTGCCTTTTAGGGAGAGATCTCCTGCAAGCCTTGGATACTCAGATCTGCTTACAGCCAGAAGAGGTGGAATTAATAATTATGGGCTCATGTGTTCTGGCTAAGACACCAGAACCAGAGTCGACTAATCTGCAAATTCCAACAAGGTTAGAATCAGTTCCTAAACGGTTATGGAGCTCTTCAGGAATGGATGTGGGACTACTGAAATCAGCTAGTCCAGTCTCGATAAAAACAAAGGGGGGATTGCCTCCTGCAGTTAAGCAATACCCTATCCCAAAGGAAGCAGAGAAGAGCATCCAAAAACAAATCAATCATTATTTGAAACTGGGTATCCTTAGAGTCTGTGAATCCCCGTACAACACCCCAATTCTGCCAGTTAAAAAGAACAGGCAAGATTCTGATGGTGATCCAGAGTATCAGTTTATACAAGACTTAAGGGCTATAAACCAACAGGTAGTTGCTCCACATCCAGTAGTCCCTAACCCATCAACCATTTTACTACAGATACCCCTTTGGGCAACTTATTTTACTGTGATTGACCTAACGGCAGCTTTTTTTAGTATACCGATAGCTGAAGATAGCCAAGATCTCTTGGCTTTCACTTGGAAGGGACAACAATTAACTTGGACAAGGCTGCCACAGGGATTTACTGGGTCTCTGACTATTCTTTCGCGTATACTCAAAAATGACCTCTCAGATATCGAACTTCCAGGACATTCTGTATTAATACAATATGTAGATGATATGTTATTAGCAAGTAAAGATTATGAGACATTTTTAAAAGACACTGTTTCTCCATGTAACGCTCTTGCAGAAAAAGGGCATCAGGCATCTCTGTCTAAACTCCAGCTGTGTCAAAGAGAGGTAAAATATTTGGGTTTTATCTTAAAAGAAGGACACAGGTTAGTTGATCCAGAACGAGTAAAGACAATTCTTGATATGCCTCGTCCTGTAACAAAAAAACAACACGGGATTTTTAGGAGCTGTAGGATTTTGCCAACCGTGGATTCCTGGGTTAGCAGAACTTACTAAGCCTTTAGTGCAGGCAACAAAAAAGGAGGAGATAGAGCCTGTGGCCTGGGGCCCAGAAAGGGAGAAAGCTTTTACATCTGTGAAAAAAGCGTTGGTTTCAGCCCCTGCTCTAGGGTGACCAGATTATAGCAAACCATTGGAATTATTTGTCCATGAACGACAGGGAGTAGCAAGTGGGGTACTCACCCAAAAACTAGGCCCTCACCACAGACCAGTGGCCTATTATTCCACGCAGCTAGATGAGGTAGCTAAAGGCACTCCAGGATGCATCAGAGCAATAGCAGCTATGGCAGCTCTTACTGAAAAAAACATGACCTGTAGTTTTGGGTCACTCATTGACTGTGTATGTGCCACATGAAGTAGAACTGTCAATGAAACAATACATGACTCAAGCACTATCCCCACAGAGAGCTCACCGCTATGAACTGATAATACTGCATGCAGATAATGGGACCTTAAAGAGATGCAACATCTTAAATCCAGCAACACTATTGCCTCTACCTGAGGATGGAGAACCACATCATTCCTGTGAGCAGGTGATCGTCAGCTCGAGCAAGCCCCGGGAGGACCTTAAAGACGAACCTTTGGAAAACCCAGACTTAGTTCCGTTTACAGATGGATCATCCTAGTATTTGGACGGAAGGCACCACTCCGGCTATGCTGTCACTAACCTCTTTGAGGTACTTGAGGCCAATCCTTTGTCTCCGTCTGTAAGTGCTCAAGCAGCAGAATTAATAGCATTGACCCAAGCAGTAAAAATTGGTAAGAACCTGCAGGTAAATATCTATACCGAGTCTAAATATGCATTTGGAGTAGGTCATGTAACAGGGATGTTATGGAAAGAGCGAGGATTCTTTTCGTCATCAGGAAAGAAATTAGCTAATGGAGAAGAAATACGTAATTTGCTGGAAGCAGTCCAACTGCCCAAAGAAATTGCTGTAATACACTGCCCAGCCCATACTAAAGACACTACAGAAATTAGCAGAGGAAATGCTTTAGCCGACGCTGCTGCGAAGGCTGCAGCTCGACAACCTCTGAGAGAATGTATGGGGGCAGTTCCAAGGATGGACCAGAGTGAATGGCCAATTTTAATAGACCCCAAAACCACGTATGAAAAAGACTGCTCAGTGGAAGAGAAAAAACAATGGGAGCAGTGGGAAGCAAAACAAAGTGATGATGGAATATGGACACTTGGAAGAAAACCAATTCTACCAAAAAAAAAAATTTAATTACTATAGCTAGGTGGTTTCACGATAAAGCTCATGGGGGAGTGGAGGCGGTGGCTAACCAGGTACAGAAAGTATGGGCTGCTCCAGGAATCTACGCAGCTGCAAAAAGAATAACAAATAGCTGCCCGACCTGCCAGAAGTTTTCAAATAACAAGCCAAGCTCAGAGTTAGGGGGACGGTCATGGGCCTACTTCCCTTTCCAAAAGCTACAAATAGATTATGCGGATATGCCATCTGCCAATGGCTACAAACACTTGTTAGTGATAGTAGATCAGTTATCAGGCTGGGTAGAAGCTTTCCCAACAAGAAAGGCCGACACACGGGGAGTGGTAAAAGCCTTACTGAAAGAAATCATACCCAGGTATGGGGTCCCAGAAGCCACTGATTCAGACAGGGGTGCCCATTTTAGAGCAAGCATAATCACTCAGTTATAGAAATCATTAGGCATAAAAAGAAACCTACAACCCCTTATCACCCACAATCTTCAGGACAAGTAGAAAGAATGAATAGAACACTAAAAGGAAAAATAGCAAGAATATGCGCACATGCTAGCCTAAAATGGCTGGGTAGGACTTTTCCCAACAAGAACGGCTGACACAGGGCGGGTAGTAAAAGCCTTACTGAAAGAAATCATACCCAGGTACAGAGTCCCAGAAGCCACTGATTCAGACAGGGGTGTCCATTTTATGGCAAGCATAATCAGTCAGTTTTATAAATCATGAGGAATAATGAACTTTTACCTAGTTCAGTAAGAAAAGGGACTGAGAGCTGGTTCAAGCTGGAATGATAAGGGAGTTGCAAGCAGTTCGCATTCCTGTGCTTTACGCTCTGGGAGGGAGGATGTCAAGGCTTTGAAATAAGGCCTACTTGGGCACCAGGACCCTGGGAAACAAAGCCTCCTCTCATTGCTGAAACAGTGTTAATTAGGGGGTCTGGACTATCTCGGGGTCTGGATTATATCCCTTCATCAGGACCTTGGCAGATAACACCTATTGTCACTGCTGGGGCAGTGCTAATTGCTGGAACAACACCTCTTTGTCAGGGCCTGGAGAGACAAGGGCGGGACCCGAGGAACCAAGACACATCTGTCAACAAAAACCATAACAGTAAAGATAAACAGCCTGCCTAGGCACAGGGATGAGACCCAATAAGGAGCAGGAGACTCCAGGCCCAAATATTACTATTGGTCCAAACTACTGCCTGAGGGGTGGAGAGCTTACATTGGAAGGTATAATTGCCCAGGCATTTCTTTGTTTGGGGTCCCTCTTCGGAGACACCCAGCTCGAGCTGTAATTACCGCACGCGTGTCATTAAAATTTCATTATTTCATTTGCTTTGATTTGGCGCCAAACTTTTCTGCGGGAACCTAGGGTCGGGCCCTGTTATGGTGGCTGACAAGCCTCATTTCCATAACACCGAGCCCGGGGCCCGTCCCCGTGTCCGGGGGGTCCCGCCTCGCCCTCACCTCTCCTCTCCAGCGCAGCCCTCCTGTACTCCATGTATCTCCACTGCCACTCCATGCAGCTCTTCTCCAGGTAGTGCTTCAGCCTCTCAGGCTCATTCTCTGCCTCCCACTTCCTCTTGGTGATTAGCGCAGCAGCATACGCCATGACGAATGTCAGCGTGTCCTTGTCAAAGGCGATGAAATCCTTCCCGTCGTAGGCATCCCGCAGAAACCCCCAGATCCCACCGTCCTCCAGGAGGTCACAGCCGTACGTGCGCTGCACTGTGTGATACCCTGAGACACAAGCAGGGAGACGGGGGCTCAGGGGCAGCCCCGGCCCCGCACAGGGGCTTGGACACGGCACCCAGCGCAGGGCCGGGGGCACCCCAGACCCGCAGCCCCCAGCGCTGACAGCGAGCAGCTGCCGCTGGGAGCCCCGGCCCGCGCTCACCCCCGCTCTGGTTGTAGCGCTTCTGCAGTGTGTCCAGCTCCACTCAGTAAGACTAATGATTGCCATATGCGTTCTGGGGCTGCCTGTCCCAGTGGTCCTGACCCTCCTGCTCCATCCAGGCCGCACCCGGCACCGCCCTCTGCGTCTCGCTGTCGTAGCCATCGATGAGCTCTCCGTCCACGTAGCCCACGGAGACGAAGGCGGGCAGCCCCGGGCTGGGCTCCGTCACGGCGGTGTGGAAGTAGCGCAGGGAGTGGGGGCCTGCGGGGACACGGGGGGTGGTGAGGGGCCGGGGGGGGCACGTTGGGGGGCATCCGGGGGATCAAGATGTCCCGGGGGGAGAAGTCGGGGGGGTCGGGGGGGGCAGCACGTCCCGGGGGGCAGGTCAGGGGGGCAGCACGACACAGGGGGGGCACGTCGGGGGGGCAGCACATTCCGGGAGGGCAGGTCGGGGGGCTCCGGGGGGGCAGCACGTCCCGGGGGGAAGATCGGGGGGGCAGCACCTCCCGGGGGCGGTTGCAGGCCGGTCCGTGGGGCCGCTGACGGGGAGCCCGGCGCCGGGGGAGGGGCAGAGGGGGGCCCGGGGGCCCCGCCCGCACTCACCGCTCGCCACCGCCGCCGCCGCCGCCCAGCAGCAGCAGCCCCGGCCCCAGCGCCCGCCCCGCTACCGCCTCCTCGCTGCCAGCGCCCTCGCCCTCACCCGGCGCCGAAGCCCACGGCGGCCACGCCCCCGCGCCACCATTGGCTCCGCTGCGGCGCACCGCCATTGGCTGCCCCGCCCGCCAATAGCGGCTCTTGTCGGCTGAGGCGTCCCCAGGCGCTGGGCTGATCCCGGCGCGGCGGGTTGGGAGAAGCGACAGCGAGGGCGCTTGCGGAGGGCGCTGCGCAGCGCCGAGCCGCGGCTCCCGCTCCGCCTTGTCGCACGGCCATTGGCCCCGCCGGCGGCCGCCCGCCAATGGCGAGGCGCGGCAGCGGTGACGCCCCCGGGCGCCGGGCGGATCTCCGCGGAGCGCGTGGTGGGCGGGAGCGCGGAGGCGATGTGGGAGGCCGAGGCCGATGTGGGGACGGAGACGACGTGGGGATGGGGATGCCATGGGGATGGGGCCACTGGGGGGATGGGACGCCGTGGGGCTGGAGACGATGTGGGGATGGGGACACCGTGGGGCTGGAGATGGAGTTGGCTCTGTCACAGGGACAGGGGGACACTGTGGGGATGGGGATGATGGGGGGATGGGGACGATGTGGGGACGGGGACGCCATGGAGATGGGGACGATGTGGGGACGGGGACACCATTGGGATGGGGATGGAGTTGGCTCTGTCACAGGGGGGGACGCGGAGCCAGCAGTGGGAGCTCAGGGAGTGGCGCCCATCGAAGGCCGAGTGCTGGTAGGTGGTCCCCGGCCCACCCCGGCACCCATAGGTCTACTGGAAGATGTGGAAACCTGCCCAAGGTGGCACCCATGGGTGAGGAGCTGCCCAGGGCCCCAGGCGTCTAGCCCCGTTGCACCCCTGGAGCCAGGCATCCAATCCCATCAGCACCCACACCCATCCATGTGTTGTCCGAAAAGCGGATTCGTTGCCCGGTGTGCAATAAGCCAATAATTACACACTCAGGAGAGACATTTGTTTATTTATTTCAGAGTTGCGCAAGCCTGGGTGCTCGGTGGTTTCCCACAAATCGAGCACACACACCCCAACTTTTCAAGTAGCATTTATACAAACAAATTGCCAGATTTGCGACTTTCCCTTTTACACTGATTGGTTAGTGATTTCTTCATTCCCTGGGTCCCACCCCTGCTTCTCAAGGTCCTGATCAATTAACACTGCCCCAGCTAGGTCAGTAGATGTTATCTCCCAAGGTCCTGAGGAAGAGGACATAATCCAGACCCCTTAATTAACACAGTTTCAACAGTGAGAGGAGGCTTTGCTTCCCAAGGTCCTGGCGCCCAAACAGGCCTTATTTCACAGCCTTGACATCCTCCCTTTCGGAGAGTGGGGCACAGGAATGCAGACTGCTTGTAACTCCCTTATCTTTCCAGCCTGCACCAGCTCTGGGGCCCTTTCTTACCGAACTAGGAGCGTGGCCTAAGGCTTCAGCAAATTTAGCTACTCATGCTAAGCAAGTGTGTGGCTACTCATGCTAAGCAAATTCTGTCTAAGATAGAAGTTATCCAAATCTACCTACTTCAAACATTCTTTCTGAGCTTCTCAGGGTTGTCTTGTAACAATTGCACCCATGTTATCACCCATGGGCCCAGGTGGCCACCCATCAGCACCTGTGACCACCCATGGACCCAGGTGTCCAGCCCCATTGCACCCATGTTATCACACATGGGCCCAGGTGGCGGCCCCATCAGCACCCACCACCACCCATGGACCCAGGTGTCGACCCCCTTTGCACCCATGGACTCAGGCGTGAGGTCACATCACCACCCCTGAACCCAGGCCCCCCACCCCATTGCACCCATGGTCCCAGCCCCCTGGCCCATTGCACCTGTGTCCCCAGCCCCCCACCCCATTGCACCCACGTCCCCAGGCCCCTGCCCCTGCCCCATTACGCCCATATCCGGAGCTTCCCCGACTCATTGCACCCATATCCCCAGCCCCCTGCCCCTTTGCGCCCATGTCCCCAGGCCCCTGCCAATTGCAACCACCTCCCCAGGCCCCCTGCCCCATTGCACCCACATCCCCAGGCCCCCGCCCTATTGCACCCATATCCCAGGCCCCCACCCCATTGCACCCATATCCCCAGCCCCCTGGCCCACGCAGATGGGGCCACACTGCAGCAAGCCCAGCGCAGGCCCCCAAGCTGCCTGGCAGCTGCAGCACAGCACACAGGAGCAGAGACCAAGGGTGCTGGCTTGGTGCAGCCGGCAGAAGAGAAGGCGTAGGGGGATCTCACTGCTGCCTGCAAGTGCCTAACGGGAGCGTGCAGAGAGCATGGAGCCAGAGACGTCCTGAGGGGCCTGGGGACAGGTTGAGGGCAACGGCACGGCTTGTGGCAGGGAAAAGTCCCCTCAGAGACTGCAAATGGCCTTGGAAGCCGAATGGTGGTGCAACACTGGAGCAGGGTGCCAGGGCCGTGCGGGAATCCATCGCCAGAGACAGTCAGAGCTCGACCCTGACAGGCCCTGCGAAACCTCCTCTGCTTGCCTCCACTTGCAGCAGGAGGTTGCAGCAGACACCTCCGGAAGACCCTTCCCACCCCAGCTGCTCTCTCACTCTGCGACTGCTTGTAGGGCTTTCTCTGCAGCCCTGACTGCCTTCCTTGGCAGCGCCTGCACTAGTCTTTCTCCTGACAGTTCCCTGACACCAAGTAACACAGCGGGAACAGCTGCCGAGGGTTTATTTGGAGCAGCACATGGGCTGTGGGACACAACGCAGTAGCATTGCTGTAGCAGCCAGGAGAGAGCCTCCGTCGCTCTGCCTCTTTGCTCTGCGCCATCTCCCATCTCGGGCCACCTGTCTGGCAGCTGCATCCTCGCGCTGTTCCTCTCACTGCCCTGAGTCACAGCGGCAGCTAAAAGCTCTGCGCAGAGCCCGAAGCGCTGCCCTGAGCCGCGATGGCCATCGCCTGGAAGGCGCAGCATGCGGGAGGGCGGTGATGCCTGTGGAGGAAGGAGAGCCGTGGGCGAGGGGCTGGGCAAGTGCAGGGCAAGCCTGAGGGTCTCTGGCTGCGGGGGAGGCCTCCGCCTTTGTTCCTGTGCTGGCTGATGGGGCCAGAGGCACACTGTCCCCCGCATCCTGGCAGCCTCCCGCCAGAGCAGATGCCGCTGCCTCGGCTCCTCGGGGCACTGCTGGGGCCAGAGGCGTGCTCTGCAGGTCACCAGCTGCCTCCCTGGCAGCATCTCTGCCCTTCACAACGGGTGAGCAGGGCACCTCCTCAGGACACGGCTGTGGGTCTGCCAAGAGGCTCCTGAGGCTCGGTCTGACCCAGCTCATGACCAAGGCCATGTTTTCCTCCAGCTCCTCCCATTCCAAAGGCTCTTCATCAACATCCTCTTCCTCATCGCTCCACTCCACGCCAGCATCCTCTGGCACTTCCCAGACTCTCTTCCCAGCTCCCAGCTCCCGCGCCCTCCCGCAGGGCCGGAGGGAAGACGATGACTTGTGCTCCTCTTTGGGCTCACAGGCAACCTGCATGGGGAGAGCAGGAACACAGCCCTGTGTGATATCAGCTGGCCATGCTCAGCATCCTGGTGCCCTGGGATATAGGAGGGGGCAAAGGGTGTGGGGTGGGGGGATGCTGTGAGTGGCCGCGAGCCCCAAGGGGAGGCACATGCAGCTGGCTGGGCAATGGCACAAGGCTTGTCTTGGGGCCGTAGCAGCAGGGCTGGGCCGGGGGCCACGACGGGCAGCGGGGGATGGAGGTGGCCGGGTACGTGGCACAAGGGGGCTGGCTCGCTGGCTGTGGGAGGCGGCTGCTGCTGGGGCTGCCCCTGCCCTCCTTGCTCAGCATCCATGCCCCAGGGCTGGATGCTGTGCAGGCCGGGGAGGGCACGTCAGCCCTGGGCCTCTGGCACTTGGAAACACAGAGCACCAGGCATCTTCCCCAGGACAGAGAGTGCAGAGCGCAAAGGGCTGGGGGGACAGCTTCTCACCACGGCCGCGGGGGACCCATGCAATGGGGCAGCTCTTCTCACCCACCCTGCACACCCCAGACGCTGCTCACACCGCACCTCCCTTTGGTGGTGGGTGCCGACGCCATGCTCCTTGCTCACCTGGTGAGGAAGGCCTGCGGCCAGGGCAGAGCCTTCTGCTGCGCTTTCTTCGGGCAATGGTGGTTGGAGAGGCAGGCTGTTGCTCTCCCCACAAGGGCCTCCGCACAACTGGGAGGCCTTTGGCGCAGCCTCTGCGGGAAGCGATGGAGGCAGAGGAGCATTTTCCCCTGCATCCTCAGGGCCTCTGGCTGCAGGGGAGGCCTCTGCCTTTGCTCCTGTGCTGGCCAGTGGAGCCAGAGGCACACTGTCCCCCGCGTCCTGGCAGCCTCCTGCCAAAGCAGATGCCGCTGCCACGGCTCCTCGGGGCACTGCTGGGGCCAGAGGCGTGCTCTGCAGGTCACCAGCTGCCTCCCTGGCAGCATCTCTGCCCTTCACAACGGGTGAGCAGGGCACCTCCTCAGGACACGGCTGTGGGTCTGCCAAGAGGCTCCTGAGGCTCGGTCTGACCCAGCTCATGACCAAGGCTGTGTTTTTCTCCAGCTCCTCCCATTCCAAAGGTTCTTCTTCAACGTCCTCTTCCTCATCGCTCCACTCCACGCCAGCATCCTCTGGTGCTCCCCGGACTCTCTTCCCAGCTCCCATCTTGCGCTCCCTCCTGGGCGCATGGGCGTACAGCCGCTCCAGCACCTCCCACTTGGACCTCGCATCCTTCAGGAGCTCCACTCGCGTCACCTCCGGTTGCCACAGGTTATAGAAGGAGTTTCTGGCACAGAGCTGAAGCCAGAGAGGGAGATTTGTGAAGGCAGCTGCTTTTCCCACCAGCAATGCCCCCCGTGGCCCTGCCAGCACTGCCACCATCACACTGTTGCAGCAGGGCGCAGCGGCTGGCCCCAGCACACGGAGGGTCACCATCTGCCCTGGCCCACCCTTTGCACTCACCTCCTTGGGGCGAACATTGAGGCATCCCGATGCTGTCAGGGAGAAACGTTTCCCCTTGCCCTCCTCTTCCTCGACCTCCCTCTCCTTTGGCCTCGGCTCCTTCCTCTCCAGAAAGGCTTCTCGCAGCTGAGCCAAGCTCTGCCCGGTGCGCGCCACGCAGCTCCTGTCGAGCTCCTCCAGCGTCTCTGTTTTGATTGAGAGCACGGCGAGATACTGCGAGGGGTTGTCGGGGTGTATGCGCAGTGGCGTGCCTTGAAGGCGACAGATGATGCCCAGAGGCTGCTGTTTGGGCCTCTGCACTGCAAGTTGCCATCCTAGTGTGACCAGTCCATGGCCCCTGCCCGGGGAAGCTGGTGCACCGGCCCCCATGACCTTCCTTTTGCCCCCACGCCTGTTGCAATCTGGCCCTTGCAGAGCTGTGGCAGCTGTGTTTTTGCCACGCTCCCTGCTCTCCTTCTGCAATGCGCTTGCCAGGCCTGCTAGAGCAATGGTGTATGCCAAGGTCCTTTGTGGCCCGGCTGCCCTGAGCTCCCGGCCATGTCCCGCACTCACATCATCAGGACGGCTCAAGGCTGCAGACGCGAGCGCCAGCAGTGCGTGCATCAGAGGTGCGGCAGGCAGTGCGGGGCTGTGTGCAGCAGGTCTCTGGTCCTCAGCCCTCATTTCCATGCACACATCTGCAAGGATGTTCTCAACAGCTTGCAGCATCCTTGCTTTTCCCAGCGCGGAAGACCCAGGCCTGGCCTCAGGCAAATAGGAGACAGGAGCTTGAATTGCTCGGGGGAGAGCGCCAGCTTCCTGCTTAGCTTTTGGAGAGGCAGGCACTCTCCTTGCCACATCCTCCAGAGCCTCAGCAGTGGCCGTGCATCTCAAAGAAGATCTGCAGGATTTTTCTGGAGGTCGACGTGCGGATGCCGCTCTTTGACCTGTAGAGGCCTCCAGGCCTCCACGTGCCTGCCTAGCTGCCTTGGTTGCGTGAGGCGCTAAGCCGGGCCGATGCGGTGTCTCTGCTCTTGCACAAGGCCTGCTGTGCAGTGTCTCCCGGCGCCCCGGAGGAGCCTTCTTCACAAGGCTGCTGGAGGCATGAAGAGCTTGCACCGAGTCGAGAACCTCCCTCACAGTGTCCTCCGCCATCTGCAATCAAAGCCCATGAGGAAGGCCAAGTTACTGCTGCCCTTTACCCCTCCCCCCCAGCCTTCCCACATGCACACTCCCTGTGGCCCCTGAAACCCTCCACAACAGCAGCACTCTCCCACGCAGCTGGCTCCCAAAGGCTGCGTGGGGAGAAGGCTGGTCACCACTGGGCAAGAGATGGGCAAAGGCAGCTCCCTCGGAAACCTCGAGCCATGTCCTTGCCGACTGCCATGCAGAGCAGGCGCTCCTCCTGCTCCCTCCCACCACTTCCCGCCTGCTGCTTGGCAGCTATGCACAGTCAGGCAGAGGCTTTGCCACCATCGCTGCTCAGCTCGCTACCTTCGCGATGACGTCTTCAGGGTCTTGCCAGCTCTGTGGGCCGGGCAGCAACGGCCGCCTGTCCCTTTGCTGCGATGAAGTCGGGGTCGGGATGCGTTGCGTCACTGCATGCGGCTCCCGCTGGCCCCCCTGCAGGGAGAAGGAAGCACATGATGGAGGCGGTTGCGTTCGTACAAGCGGCCCCTCAGGCACAGGAAAGCCCGGCCCCATGGCAAAGGGAAGCTCATGGCCTAGCACGACCCAGCTGTGCTAAGCCTGGAGATGCTCTCTGACCCTCAGCACAGCTCACAGGCTCCATTTGGGCCTTGCAGCACCCCAGTCGGTGTGCTTTGTGCACCAGAAAATCCCCAGCACCAGCAAGAAATACCCCCTGGCCAGAGAAGATCAGGCCTGGCTCGCTTGCCCCACCTCCTCTTCCCCACCGTCCTCATGCTTTCCGTGCGGCTCCCAGCCCTGCTGCCTGCCTCTCCCTCCAGCCCCACCGCTCACCTTGCTTCTGCGCTTCGGCCTCACAGAAAGCCCATCCACGGGCTGGGAGCCGGCATTCGCCTGCCGCCCCTTGTCCATCAGCAGGAGCTTCTCCTGCGCACCTGCCACTCTGGCACTCAAGAGAGCTGCTCCCTCCTCAGCGAGCTGCTCTCCTCAGAGGGCACAGCCAGGGGCTCTGCTCCCAGCATGGACTCGGTCACCACGGGCACCGCCCCATCACAATGGCCTTGGGGGCATGATGCTACCCCCATCACAAAGCCCTGCACGTTGCCATGGGGACCCCCGTGACCACCTCCTGCTGGCCACCAGGGGCACCCGCATCACAAGGCCTTGCTGGTGACCGTGCTAGCACCGACATCACAAGGCCTTGCTGCTCACCGGGGGCACCTCCAGCACCAGGGCTTTGCCTCCCAGCCTCTGGTGCCAGCTTCTGAGCCCAGCTCCGAGCTGCCATCTGTGCCGCAGCAGGAATTTGCCTCTCCCCACCTCTCTGCCTCCTACACCGTGCAGATGCTGCCCTTCTTCAGGCCCTCTAGAGCACACAGCCAGCCACTGCAAGACCACTCCTCTTGCTCGGGCCACTAAGCCTCACCCATATGCCTCACCGTCCAGCCCTAGGCAGAGCGTCCTGCATTCCCGCTGCTTTCTCACAGAAAGGCCAACTGCCCCTCCGCACCTTCCCAGACGGGCCTTCCCAAAGAGGCTGCAGCCATCCACCGCAGCGCTCCAGGCATGCCACGCTGCAGGCCCGCAGCTGCACACAGACTGCAAAGTGCTCCTGTCTGGTCCCCAGGCTGCAGGCATTAGCGGACGGACCCCTGAGACAGGTGCCCGCCTCTGCAGATTTCCCACAAAAGCTGTCAGAGATTCATTTCTCCAGACTGTTGCTCTCTAAGCACTTCCCTATTGGCGTGCACGCACTGCGCTGGGCCCCTCCAGGCTTTCTTTGCTCCACATCACCCTGCACCTTTGCCTTGCCCTCCCACACCATCGCTTCCGCACTCTTCCATGCATCCTCCTCTCCCCTCAGGGGCACCGACTTTTGGGCTCTCCTCACCACCTTGGCCACCGGCTTGAGCCTCACGGCAGCACACGGGCACACTCTCCTCCTGATGAAGCGTGACACCCCCCAGCCTTGGTGCCTCGCTGCTGGCTCGCCTTCGGGACGTCCAGCTGCTGGACCGCCAGGCCACCTGGGCAAGCAGGCCCTGCCCTCACCTGTGCACCTCTTCCTACTCACGGGGCTTGTGCTTTTCTTGCTTTTGCCCCCAGGGGGCACGTGGGGACCATCTCTCCACGCCAGCCTTCATGCACAAAGAGGGGCCCACGCTCATGAAAACAAAGCCCTGCTGCCAGCACCAGCTGCACACCCAGGGGCTGACCTGCTGGATCCAAGCACTGCTGCTCAAGCCCATTCCCCTCACTGGCAGCATGCAGGAAAAACCCCACCTGCCCTGCCAGGCCTACAGCCATGTCATCACACTTGGTACTTTCCAGGCAGGATCCTTGTGTTAAGGAAGAGCAAACTGAAACTGCCTACAGGCAGCCGCTTAGCACAACTTCTCTAAAACTTGCCTGGCATGAGGAGCTAAATTTGCTGAAGCCTTAGGCCGCACTTATCGAAAATAATGAACTTTTACTTAGTCCAGTAAGAAAAGGGCCTCAGAGCTGGTTCCAGCTGGGAAGATAAGGCAGTTACAAGCAGTCTGCATTCCTTGCAATTACTGTTTTTATAGATCAAGCAGCCCCTGATACACAAAAGTATTTTAAAGAGCATATGGCAGGCTGGCAAGGGGAGGGGCGCGGAAGAACCAGGGGAGATAGATGGAGTCAAAGTGAAGGTGGTGTACAATTAAGAGTTAATGATGTTTGTCATTCTTGGGGGGAACAAGGACACTGGAAGCAGGAATGCCCAGTGAGGCCCTGTGCACTTGGGAATAGAGGGGCCAGCATGAGGCAATCAAATCAGTCCACAATGACAGGAGATAGGAGACTCAGAAAATACTGTGGAAATGGGGGTAAATTCATGGGATGTAGATTTGGATTTGAAGGGCAGGTAATGGCAAATATAGAAGGCTTAGAAGTTCCCTTTCTAGTGGATACTGGAGCCACCCTTTCCCTTTTAAAGTTTGAGCCTAAAGGATGCAAGTCACCAGATAAAATAATGATGCAAGGAATAGCGGGAAAAGGCGAACGAATGTTATCTAAGCCCTTATTGCTTACTATTGGAGGTAAAAGAGCGTGGGGATGTATTATAATTTCCACAGACGCGCCCATGTGCCTTTTAGGGAGAGATCTCCTGCAAGCCTTGGATACTCAGATCTGCTTACAGCCAGAAGAGGTGGAATTAATAATTATGGGCTCATGTGTTCTGGCTAAGACACCAGAACCAGAGTCGACTAATCTGCAAATTCCAACAAGGTTAGAATCAGTTCCTAAACGGTTATGGAGCTCTTCAGGAATGGATGTGGGACTACTGAAATCAGCTAGTCCAGTCTCGATAAAAACAAAGGGGGGATTGCCTCCTGCAGTTAAGCAATACCCTATCCCAAAGGAAGCAGAGAAGAGCATCCAAAAACAAATCAATCATTATTTGAAACTGGGTATCCTTAGAGTCTGTGAATCCCCGTACAACACCCCAATTCTGCCAGTTAAAAAGAACAGGCAAGATTCTGATGGTGATCCAGAGTATCAGTTTATACAAGACTTAGGGGCTATAAACCAACAGGTAGTTGCTCCACATCCAGTAGTCCCTAACCCATCAACCATTTTACTACAGATACCCCTTTGGGCAACTTATTTTACTGTGATTGACCTAACGGCAGCTTTTTTTAGTATACCGATAGCTGAAGATAGCCAAGATCTCTTGGCTTTCACTTGGAAGGGACAACAATTAACTTGGACGAGGCTGCCACAGGGATTTACTGGGTCTCTGACTATTCTTTCGCGTATACTCAAAAATGACCTCTCAGATATCGAACTTCCAGGACATTCTGTATTAATACAATATGTAGATGATATGTTATTAGCAAGTAAAGATTATGAGACATTTTTAAAAGACACTGTTTCTCCATGTAACGCTCTTGCAGAAAAAGGGCATCAGGCATCTCTGTCTAAACTCCAGCTGTGTCAAAGAGAGGTAAAATATTTGGGTTTTATCTTAAAAGAAGGACACAGGTTAGTTGATCCAGAACGAGTAAAGACAATTCTTGATATGCCTCGTCCTGTAACAAAAAAACAACACGGGATTTTTAGGAGCTGTAGGATTTTGCCAACCGTGGATTCCTGGGTTAGCAGAACTTACTAAGCCTTTAGTGCAGGCAACAAAAAAGGAGGAGATAGAGCCTGTGGCCTGGGGCCCAGAAAGGGAGAAAGCTTTTACATCTGTGAAAAAAGCGTTGGTTTCAGCCCCTGCTCTAGGGTTACCAGATTATAGCAAACCATTGGAATTATTTGTCCATGAACGACAGGGAGTAGCAAGTGGGGTACTCACCCAAAAACTAGGCCCTCACCACAGACCAGTGGCCTATTATTCCACGCAACTAGATGAGGTAGCTAAAGGCACTCCAGGATGCATCAGAGCAATAGCAGCTACGGCAGCTCTTACTGAAAAAAACATGACCTGTAGTTTTGGGTCACTCATTAACTGTGTATGTGCCACAGGGGTAAAAGCCTTACTGAAGGAAATCATACCCAGGTATAGAGTCCCAGAAGCCATGGATTCAGATAGGGGTGCCCATTTTATGGCAAGCATAATCACTCAATTATATAAATCATTAGGAATAAAAAGAAACCTATGTACCCCTTATCACCCACAATCTTCAGGACAAGTAGAAAGAATGAACAGCACATTAAAAGAAAAAATAGCAAGAATATGCAAACGTGCTAGCCTAAAATGGCCAGAAGCATTTAACTTGGCTCTATGGGATGTTTGAAATGTCCCACGGCAACCCATAGGACTAACACCAGCAGAAATTCTCTTTGGGAAACATTTAGCTGTACTAGGGACTTGTTATGCCAGCTAAGACTAGCCTGTTAGAGATGGACAACTAACCCAGTATGTTCTAACTATGCAAAAAGGTTTGAAAATCTTTGAAATAAATAAATATATGCTCAATGATATCAATCCACACCACCTGAAATAGAAGTGCTTGGTATACAGCCTGGGGATGAAGTTTTAGTTAAGGTATTTTCACAAAAATCCAAGTTAAAACCTAAATGGAACGGGCCATATACTGTCATACTGTGTTCTTATTTTGCTGTTCAAGTTGAACTGTACTTGTACATGTTAAAAAAAGAATGTGTATGTGTAAGAACACTTTGTAATCTTACATTCATAGATGGCATTGTTGTAGATACAAGTAATTAATTACTCAAATATTTGTATTTGTAACATTACCCAAAATTATGGGATGCGACTTTAATCATTCAGCTCCTATTAGATCTTATCAATTGTTACAATCTAATTATACATTAATTCAAAATTTACTACCTAACCCCATTGGAAAGAATCTCACACTAGTGAAGAAACTACTACAACATGACAGCCTGCGTCGACTGCTAGAACGTACCCGAAACAATGGACAAAAAACCCTCTAATCACCATTCATCATGAAGCGGAAGAGATGCACCACGTCTCGGAAAGGATAAAAAGGGATGGAGAACATCATGGCTGGGAAATTCTTCTAGGGTGGTCACCAACTACAACAGCGATTTATAATCACGTGTTGCACCCACTAGTAGTTGTGTTAACTTTAACTGTGTTATGCCTATTGCTTACGATCATATTATGCATAAGATTATGGAACGTGATAGCACGCCTTGAAAGGCTTCGAGAACTCTGTTTCAAGTATTAGCAGGGATGCTTCATAAAAACAAAGCGGGGAACTGTTAAAGAATAGCGAACTGAAACTGTCTAGAGGTAGCCACTTAGCACAACTTCTCTAAAACTTGCTTAGCATGAGGAGCTAAATTTGCTGAAGCCTTAGGCCGCACTTAGCGAAAACAATGAACTTTTACTTAGTCCAGTAAGAAAAGGGCCTCAGAGCTGGTTCCAGCTGGGAAGATAAGGAAGTTACAAGCAGTCTGCATTCCTGCGTCTCACACTCCCAAAGGGAGGGTGTCTGCAGCAATGCCTCTCACACTCCCAAAGGGAGGGTGTCAAGGCTTTGAAGTAAGACCAGTGCAGGGCATTAGGACCTTGAGGGGCAAAGCCTTAGCTCACTGCTGGGGCAGTGTTCATTGTTATGATTTAGAATCACCTCCTCCTCAGGACCTTGAGACACAACAGTAAGACCCCACAAAAACAGAGGTACAACCGTCAGCAGAGACTGCAAAAAACAAAAATAAGGAGAAAAACAGCTTACCTCAGAATGACGATGAGACCCAATGAGGACCAAAAAATTACTATTGGTCTAACTACCACGTGAAGGGTGGGAAATGTACGTTGAAAAAACTATAATTGCCCAGGATTTGTTTATGTTAGGGTCCCTCTTCGGAGGCACCCAGCTCGAGCTGTAATTACTGCACGCGCGTCATTAATATTTAATTCTTTAATTTGTTTTGATTTGGCTCTGAATTTTTCTGCGGAAACCTAGCGTCGAGCCCTCTTATGGTGGCCAACAAGCCTAATTTCCATATAATTTCCATAACAATAACTGGGCATGGGCGCGGGAGCATTTGAGCCAGGAGGGAGGGAGGAAAGAAACCTGCCGAACGTAACACTTGTGCTAGCAGATACTAGTACCCCGGACTGTGCTCCAAAAGTTTCTGCTCCACCTGATATACCTGATGATCTCTGTCATTACTTCTCCTTCTCCTCCTCCTTCTCCCTCTACTCCATTGGCTGCCGGACTCTATCCTATGATCCCCAACGTGCTGACTAACCCTGCCGCTTTACAGCCGGGGGGAAAGGGAGGGGCCAGTCCCCCTCCTCCTGTGCTGCGGGTATTTACTAATCAGCCCTGGCACCCTGGCCATCTCGCCTTATGGGGGGGGGAAAATGCAGAGATTAAGAAAAGATGCAGGGCGATGTGTCCAGTTATTTTCTAGTATCTGCACTGGGCACAACCCAAACTGGAGTGATACCCAAATTCTTTTGAGGGAATTATTTCAACCAAATGAAGGGGATAAGATAATTAAAGATGCGGAAGAAGCGCAGCAAGCCGGGGGAAATAGAAACCTCTGGCTAGCAAATGATCCAAATTGGGATTATAATAATGCAGGAGATAGAGCTGTGTGTCCAACAGGACTTTGAAATTTAGTAGAAGTAATTAGAGCATGCAGAGAGTTAGGAGTAAATTGGACTAGAGTGCAAGAATGCAGACAGTGATTAGATGAACACCCCCATGACTTCTGGGGACTTTTGCGGTAAGCCCCGCTAAAATAGGGAGGAATGACCCCACAAAACTTCAATGATGCTCTCGCAATTAGTGTTTTTATAGATCAAGCAGCCCCTGATACACAAAAGTATTTTAAAGAGCATATGCCAGGCTGGCAAGGGGAGGGGCGCGGAAGAACCAGGGGAGATAGATGGAATCAAAGTGAACGTGGTGTACAATTAAGAGTTAATGATGTTTGTCATTCTTGGGGGGAACAAGGACACTGGAAGCAGGAATGCCCAGTGAGGCCCTGTGCACTTGGGAATAGAGGGGCCAGCATGAGGCAATCAAATATTGAGAAGGAGACCAGGCAATTCCCAGGCAGTCCACAATGACAGGAGATAGGAGACTCAGAAAATACTGTGGAAATGGGGGTAAATTTATGGGATGTAGATTTGGATTTGAAGGGCAGGTAATGGCAAATATAGAAGGCTTAGAAGTTCCCTTTCTAGTGGATACTGGAGCCACCCTTTCCCTTTTAAAGTTTGAGCCTAAAGGATGCAAGTCACCAGATAAAATAATGATGCAAGGAATAGCGGGAAAAGGCGAACGAATGTTATCTAAGCCCTTATTGCTTACTATTGGAGGTAAAAGAGCGTGGGGATGTATTATAATTTCCACAGACGCGCCCATGTGCCTTTTAGGGAGAGATCTCCTGCAAGCCTTGGATACTCAGATCTGCTTACAGCCAGAAGAGGTGGAATTAATAATTATGGGCTCATGTGTTCTGGCTAAGACACCAGAACCAGAGTCGACTAATCTGCAAATTCCAACAAGGTTAGAATCAGTTCCTAAACGGTTATGGAGCTCTTCAGGAATGGATGTGGGACTACTGAAATCAGCTAGTCCAGTCTCGATAAAAACAAAGGGGGGATTGCCTCCTGCAGTTAAGCAATACCCTATCCCAAAGGAAGCAGAGAAGAGCATCCAAAAACAAATCAATCATTATTTGAAACTGGGTATCCTTAGAGTCTGTGAATCCCCGTACAACACCCCAATTCTGCCAGTTAAAAAGAACAGGCAAGACTCTGATGGTGATCCAGAGTATCAGTTTATACAAGACTTAGGGGCTATAAACCAACAGGTAGTTGCTCCACATCCAGTAGTCCCTAACCCATCAACCATTTTACTACAGATACCCTTTGGGCAACTTATTTTACTGTGATTGACCTAACGGCAGCTTTTTTTAGTATACCGATAGCTGAAGATAGCCAAGATCTCTTGGCTTTCACTTGGAAGGGACAACAATTAACTTGGACAAGGCTGCCACAGGGATTTACTGGGTCTCTGACTATTCTTTCGCGTATACTCAAAAATGACCTCTCAGATATCGAACTTCCAGGACATTCTGTATTAATACAATATGTAGATGATATGTTATTAGCAAGTAAAGATTATGAGACATTTTTAAAAGACACTGTTTCTCCATGTAACGCTCTTGCAGAAAAAGGGCATCAGGCATCTCTGTCTAAACTCCAGCTGTGTCAAAGAGAGGTAAAATATTTGGGTTTTATCTTAAAAGAAGGACACAGGTTAGTTGATCCAGAACGAGTAAAGACAATTCTTGATATGCCTCGTCCTGTAACAAAAAAACAACACGGGATTTTTAGGAGCTGTAGGATTTTGCCAACCGTGGATTCCTGGGTTAGCAGAACTTACTAAGCCTTTAGTGCAGGCAACAAAAAAGGAGGAGATAGAGCCTGTGGCCTGGGGCCCAGAAAGGGAGAAAGCTTTTACATCTGTGAAAAAAGCGTTGGTTTCAGCCCCTGCTCTAGGGTTACCAGATTATAGCAAACCATTGGAATTATTTGTCCATGAACGACAGGGAGTAGCAAGTGGGGTACTCACCCAAAAACTAGGCCCTCACCATAGACCAGTGGCCTATTATTCCACGCAACTAGATGAGGTAGCTAAAGGCACTCCAGGATGCATCAGAGCAATAGCAGCTACGGCAGCTCTTACTGAAAAAAACATGACCTGTAGTTTTGGGTCACTCATTAACTGTGTATGTGCCACAGGGGTAAAAGCCTTACTGAAGGAAATCATACCCAGGTATAGAGTCCCAGAAGCCATGGATTCAGATAGGGGTGCCCATTTTATGGCAAGCATAATCACTCAATTATATAAATCATTAGGAATAAAAAGAAACCTATGTACCCCTTATCACCCACAATCTTCAGGACAAGTAGAAAGAACGAATAGCACATTAAAAGAAAAAATAGCAAGAATATGCAAACGTGCTAGCCTAAAATGGCCAGAAGCATTTAACTTGGCTCTATGGGATGTTTGAAATGTCCCACGGCAACCCATAGGACTAACACCAGCAGAAATTCTCTTTGGGAAACATTTAGCTGTACTAGGGACTTGTTATGCCAGCTAAGACTAGCCTGTTAGAGATGGACAACTAACCCAGTATGTTCTAACTATGCAAAAAGGTTTGAAAATCTTTGAAATAAATAAATATATGCTCAATGATATCAATCCACACCACCTGAAATAGAAGTGCTTGGTATACAGCCTGGGGATGAAGTTTTAGTTAAGGTATTTTCACAAAAATCCAAGTTAAAACCTAAATGGAACGGGCCATATACTGTCATACTGTGTTCTTATTTTGCTGTTCAAGTTGAACTGTACTTGTACATGTTAAAAAAAGAATGTGTATGTGTAAGAACACTTTGTAATCTTACATTCATAGATGGCATTGTTGTAGATACAAGTAATTAATTACTCAAATATTTGTATTTGTAACATTACCCAAAATTATGGGATGCGACTTTAATCATTCAGCTCCTATTAGATCTTATCAATTGTTACAATCTAATTATACATTAATTCAAAATTTACTACCTAACCCCATTGGAAAGAATCTCACACTAGTGAAGAAACTACTACAACATGACAGCCTGCGTCGACTGCTAGAACGTACCCGAAACAATGGACAAAAAACCCTCTAATCACCATTCATCATGAAGCGGAAGAGATGCACCACGTCTCGGAAAGGATAAAAAGGGATGGAGAACATCATGGCTGGGAAATTCTTCTAGGGTGGTCACCAACTACAACAGCGATTTATAATCACGTGTTGCACCCACTAGTAGTTGTGTTAACTTTAACTGTGTTATGCCTATTGCTTACGATCATATTATGCATAAGATTATGGAACGTGATAGCACGCCTTGAAAGGCTTCGAGAACTCTGTTTCAAGTATTAGCAGGGATGCTTCATAAAAACAAAGCGGGGAACTGTTAAAGAATAGCGAACTGAAACTGTCTAGAGGTAGCCACTTAGCACAACTTCTCTAAAACTTGCTTAGCATGAGGAGCTAAATTTGCTGAAGCCTTAGGCCGCACTTAGCGAAAACAATGAACTTTTACTTAGTCCAGTAAGAAAAGGGCCTCAGAGCTGGTTCCAGCTGGGAAGATAAGGAAGTTACAAGCAGTCTGCATTCCTGCGTCTCACACTCCCAAAGGGAGGGTGTCAAGGCTTTGAAGTAAGACCAGTGCAGGGCATTAGGACCTTGAGGGGCAAAGCCTTAGCTCACTGCTGGGGCAGTGTTCATTGTTATGATTTAGAATCACCTCCTCCTCAGGACCTTGAGACACAACAGTAAGACCCCACAAAAACAGAGGTACAACCGTCAGCAGAGACTGCAAAAAACAAAAATAAGGAGAAAAACAGCTTACCTCAGAATGACGATGAGACCCAATGAGGACCAAAAAATTACTATTGGTCTAACTACCACGTGAAGGGTGGGAAATGTACGTTGAAAAAACTATAATTGCCCAGGATTTGTTTATGTTAGGGTCCCTCTTCGGAGGCACCCAGCTCGAGCTGTAATTACTGCACGCGCGTCATTAATATTTAATTCTTTAATTTGTTTTGATTTGGCTCTGAATTTTTCTGCGGAAACCTAGCGTCGAGCCCTCTTATGGTGGCCAACAAGCCTAATTTCCATAGAATTTCCATAACAATAACTGGGCATGGGCGCGGGAGCATTTGAGCCAGGAGGGAGGGAGGAAAGAAACCTGCCGAACGTAACACTTGTGCTAGCAGATACTAGTACCCCGGACTGTGCTCCAAAAGTTTCTGCTCCACCTGATATACCTGATGATCTCTGTCATTACTTCTCCTTCTCCTCCTCCTTCTCCCTCTACTCCATTGGCTGCCGGACTCTATCCTATGATCCCCAACGTGCTGACTAACCCTGCCGCTTTACAGCCGGGGGGAAAGGGAGGGGCCAGTCCCCCTCCTCCTGTGCTGCGGGTATTTACTAATCAGCCCTGGCACCCTGGCCATCTCGCCTTATGGGGGGGGGAAATGCAGAGATTAAGAAAAGATGCAGGGCGATGTGTCCAGTTATTTTCTAGTATCTGCACTGGGCACAACCCAAACTGGAGTGATACCCAAATTCTTTTGAGGGAATTATTTCAACCAAATGAAGGGGATAAGATAATTAAAGATGCGGAAGAAGCGCAGCAAGCCGGGGGAAATAGAAACCTCTGGCTAGCAAATGATCCAAATTGGGATTATAATAATGCAGGAGATAGAGCTGTGTGTCCAACAGGACTTTGAAATTTAGTAGAAGTAATTAGAGCATGCAGAGAGTTAGGAGTAAATTGGACTAGAGTGCAAGAATGCAGACAGTGATTAGATGAACACCCCCATGACTTCTGGGGACTTTTGCGGTAAGCCCCGCTAAAATAGGGAGGAATGACCCCACAAAACTTCAATGATGCTCTCGCAATTAGTGTTTTTATAGATCAAGCAGCCCCTGATACACAAAAGTATTTTAAAGAGCATATGGCAGGCTGGCAAGGGGAGGGGCGCGGAAGAACCAGGGGAGATAGATGGAATCAAAGTGAAGGTGGTGTACAATTAAGAGTTAATGATGTTTGTCATTCTTGGGGGGAACAAGGACACTGGAAGCAGGAATGCCCAGTGAGGCCCTGTGCACTTGGGAATAGAGGGGCCAGCATGAGGCAATCAAATCAGTCCACAATGACAGGAGATAGGAGACTCAGAAAATACTGTGGAAATGGGGGTAAATTCATGGGATGTAGATTTGGATTTGAAGGGCAGGTAATGGCAAATATAGAAGGCTTAGAAGTTCCCTTTCTAGTGGATACTGGAGCCACCCTTTCCCTTTTAAAGTTTGAGCCTAAAGGATGCAAGTCACCAGATAAAATAATGATGCAAGGAGTAGCGGGAAAAGGCAAACGAATGTTATCTAAGCCCTTAGTACTCACTATTGGGGGTAAAACAGTGTGGGGATGTATTATAATTTCCACAGACGCGCCCATGTGCCTTTTAGGGAGAGATCTCCTGCAAGCCTTGGATACTCAGATCTGCTTACAGCCAGAAGAGGTGGAATTAATAATTATGGGCTCATGTGTTCTGGCTAAGACACCAGAACCAGAGTCGACTAATCTGCAAATTCCAACAAGGTTAGAATCAGTTTCTAAAAAGTTATGGAGCTCTTCAGGAATGGATGTGGGACTACTGAAATCAGCTAGTCCAGTCTCGATAAAAACAAAGGGGGGATTGCCTCCTGCAGTTAAGCAATACCCTATCCCAAAGGAAGCAGAGAAGAGCATCCAAAAACAAATCAATCATTATTTGAAACTGGGTATCCTTAGAGTCTGTGAATCCCCGTACAACACCCCAATTCTGCCAGTTAAAAAGAACAGGCAAGACTCTGATAGTGATCCAGAGTATCAGTTTATACAAGACTTAGGGGCTATAAACCAACAGGTAGTTGCTCCACATCCAGTAGTCCCTAACCCATCAACCATTTTACTACAGATACCCTTTGGGCAACTTATTTTACTGTGATTGACCTAACGGCAGCTTTTTTTAGTATACCGATAGCTGAAGATAGCCAAGATCTCTTGGCTTTCACTTGGAAGGGACAACAATTAACTTGGACAAGGCTGCCACAGGGATTTACTGGGTCTCTGACTATTCTTTCGCGTATACTCAAAAATGACCTCTCAGATATCGAACTTCCAGGACATTCTGTATTAATACAATATGTAGATGATATGTTATTAGCAAGTAAAGATTATGAGACATTTTTAAAAGACACTGTTTCTCCATGTAACGCTCTTGCAGAAAAAGGGCATCAGGCATCTCTGTCTAAACTCCAGCTGTGTCAAAGAGAGGTAAAATATTTGGGTTTTATCTTAAAAGAAGGACACAGGTTAGTTGATCCAGAACGAGTAAAGACAATTCTTGATATGCCTCGTCCTGTAACAAAAAAACAACACGGGATTTTTAGGAGCTGTAGGATTTTGCCAACCGTGGATTCCTGGGTTAGCAGAACTTACTAAGCCTTTAGTGCAGGCAACAAAAAAGGAGGAGATAGAGCCTGTGGCCTGGGGCCCAGAAAGGGAGAAAGCTTTTACATCTGTGAAAAAAGCGTTGGTTTCAGCCCCTGCTCTAGGGTTACCAGATTATAGCAAACCATTGGAATTATTTGTCCATGAACGACAGGGAGTAGCAAGTGGGGTACTCACCCAAAAACTAGGCCCTCACCATAGACCAGTGGCCTATTATTCCACGCAACTAGATGAGGTAGCTAAAGGCACTCCAGGATGCATCAGAGCAATAGCAGCTACGGCAGCTCTTACTGAAAAAAACATGACCTGTAGTTTTGGGTCACTCATTAACTGTGTATGTGCCACAGGGGTAAAAGCCTTACTGAAGGAAATCATACCCAGGTATAGAGTCCCAGAAGCCATGGATTCAGATAGGGGTGCCCATTTTATGGCAAGCATAATCACTCAATTATATAAATCATTAGGAATAAAAAGAAACCTATGTACCCCTTATCACCCACAATCTTCAGGACAAGTAGAAAGAACGAATAGCACATTAAAAGAAAAAATAGCAAGAATATGCAAACGTGCTAGCCTAAAATGGCCAGAAGCATTTAACTTGGCTCTATGGGATGTTTGAAATGTCCCACGGCAACCCATAGGACTAACACCAGCAGAAATTCTCTTTGGGAAACATTTAGCTGTACTAGGGACTTGTTATGCCAGCTAAGACTAGCCTGTTAGAGATGGACAACTAACCCAGTATGTTCTAACTATGCAAAAAGGTTTGAAAATCTTTGAAATAAATAAATATATGCTCAATGATATCAATCCACACCACCTGAAATAGAAGTGCTTGGTATACAGCCTGGGGATGAAGTTTTAGTTAAGGTATTTTCACAAAAATCCAAGTTAAAACCTAAATGGAACGGGCCATATACTGTCATACTGTGTTCTTATTTTGCTGTTCAAGTTGAACTGTACTTGTACATGTTAAAAAAAGAATGTGTATGTGTAAGAACACTTTGTAATCTTACATTCATAGATGGCATTGTTGTAGATACAAGTAATTAATTACTCAAATATTTGTATTTGTAACATTACCCAAAATTATGGGATGCGACTTTAATCATTCAGCTCCTATTAGATCTTATCAATTGTTACAATCTAATTATACATTAATTCAAAATTTACTACCTAACCCCATTGGAAAGAATCTCACACTAGTGAAGAAACTACTACAACATGACAGCCTGCGTCGACTGCTAGAACGTACCCGAAACAATGGACAAAAAACCCTCTAATCACCATTCATCATGAAGCGGAAGAGATGCACCACGTCTCGGAAAGGATAAAAAGGGATGGAGAACATCATGGCTGGGAAATTCTTCTAGGGTGGTCACCAACTACAACAGCGATTTATAATCACGTGTTGCACCCACTAGTAGTTGTGTTAACTTTAACTGTGTTATGCCTATTGCTTACGATCATATTATGCATAAGATTATGGAACGTGATAGCACGCCTTGAAAGGCTTCGAGAACTCTGTTTCAAGTATTAGCAGGGATGCTTCATAAAAACAAAGCGGGGAACTGTTAAAGAATAGCGAACTGAAACTGTCTAGAGGTAGCCACTTAGCACAACTTCTCTAAAACTTGCTTAGCATGAGGAGCTAAATTTGCTGAAGCCTTAGGCCGCACTTAGCGAAAACAATGAACTTTTACTTAGTCCAGTAAGAAAAGGGCCTCAGAGCTGGTTCCAGCTGGGAAGATAAGGAAGTTACAAGCAGTCTGCATTCCTGCGTCTCACACTCCCAAAGGGAGGGTGTCAAGGCTTTGAAGTAAGACCAGTGCAGGGCATTAGGACCTTGAGGGGCAAAGCCTTAGCTCACTGCTGGGGCAGTGTTCATTGTTATGATTTAGAATCACCTCCTCCTCAGGACCTTGAGACACAACAGTAAGACCCCACAAAAACAGAGGTACAACCGTCAGCAGAGACTGCAAAAAACAAAAATAAGGAGAAAAACAGCTTACCTCAGAATGACGATGAGACCCAATGAGGACCAAAAAATTACTATTGGTCTAACTACCACGTGAAGGGTGGGAAATGTACGTTGAAAAAACTATAATTGCCCAGGATTTGTTTATGTTAGGGTCCCTCTTCGGAGGCACCCAGTAATTACTGCACGCGCGTCATTAATATTTAATTCTTTAATTTGTTTTGATTTGGCTCTGAATTTTTCTGCGGAAACCTAGCGTCGAGCCCTCTTATGGTGGCCAACAAGCCTAATTTCCATATAATTTCCATAACAATAACTGGGCATGGGCGCGGGAGCATTTGAGCCAGGAGGGAGGGAGGAAAGAAACCTGCCGAACGTAACACTTGTGCTAGCAGATACTAGTACCCCGGACTGTGCTCCAAAAGTTTCTGCTCCACCTGATATACCTGATGATCTCTGTCATTACTTCTCCTTCTCCTCCTCCTTCTCCCTCTACTCCATTGGCTGCCGGACTCTATCCTATGATCCCCAACGTGCTGACTAACCCTGCCGCTTTACAGCCGGGGGGAAAGGGAGGGGCCAGTCCCCCTCCTCCTGTGCTGCGGGTATTTACTAATCAGCCCTGGCACCCTGGCCATCTCGCCTTATGGGGGGGGGAAATGCAGAGATTAAGAAAAGATGCAGGGCGATGTGTCCAGTTATTTTCTAGTATCTGCACTGGGCACAACCCAAACTGGAGTGATACCCAAATTCTTTTGAGGGAATTATTTCAACCAAATGAAGGGGATAAGATAATTAAAGATGCGGAAGAAGCGCAGCAAGCCGGGGGAAATAGAAACCTCTGGCTAGCAAATGATCCAAATTGGGATTATAATAATGCAGGAGATAGAGCTGTGTGTCCAACAGGACTTTGAAATTTAGTAGAAGTAATTAGAGCATGCAGAGAGTTAGGAGTAAATTGGACTAGAGTGCAAGAATGCAGACAGTGATTAGATGAACACCCCCATGACTTCTGGGGACTTTTGCGGTAAGCCCCGCTAAAATAGGGAGGAATGACCCCACAAAACTTCAATGATGCTCTCGCAATTAGTGTTTTTATAGATCAAGCAGCCCCTGATACACAAAAGTATTTTAAAGAGCATATGGCAGGCTGGCAAGGGGAGGGGCGCGGAAGAACCAGGGGAGATAGATGGAATCAAAGTGAAGGTGGTGTACAATTAAGAGTTAATGATGTTTGTCATTCTTGGGGGGAACAAGGACACTGGAAGCAGGAATGCCCAGTGAGGCCCTGTGCACTTGGGAATAGAGGGGCCAGCATGAGGCAATCAAATCAGTCCACAATGACAGGAGATAGGAGACTCAGAAAATACTGTGGAAATGGGGGTAAATTCATGGGATGTAGATTTGGATTTGAAGGGCAGGTAATGGCAAATATAGAAGGCTTAGAAGTTCCCTTTCTAGTGGATACTGGAGCCACCCTTTCCCTTTTAAAGTTTGAGCCTAAAGGATGCAAGTCACCAGATAAAATAATGATGCAAGGAGTAGCGGGAAAAGGCAAACGAATGTTATCTAAGCCCTTAGTACTCACTATTGGGGGTAAAACAGTGTGGGGATGTATTATAATTTCCACAGACGCGCCCATGTGCCTTTTAGGGAGAGATCTCCTGCAAGCCTTGGATACTCAGATCTGCTTACAGCCAGAAGAGGTGGAATTAATAATTATGGGCTCATGTGTTCTGGCTAAGACACCAGAACCAGAGTCGACTAATCTGCAAATTCCAACAAGGTTAGAATCAGTTTCTAAAAAGTTATGGAGCTCTTCAGGAATGGATGTGGGACTACTGAAATCAGCTAGTCCAGTCTCGATAAAAACAAAGGGGGGATTGCCTCCTGCAGTTAAGCAATACCCTATCCCAAAGGAAGCAGAGAAGAGCATCCAAAAACAAATCAATCATTATTTGAAACTGGGTATCCTTAGAGTCTGTGAATCCCCGTACAACACCCCAATTCTGCCAGTTAAAAAGAACAGGCAAGACTCTGATGGTGATCCAGAGTATCAGTTTGTACAAGACTTAAGGGCTATAAACCAACAGGTAGTTGCTCCACATCCAGTAGTCCCCGACCTATCAACCATTTTACTACAGATACCCCTTTGGGCAACTTATTTTACTGTGATCGACCTAACGGCAGCCTTTTTTAGTATACCGATAGCTGAAGATAGCCAAGATCTCTTGGCTTTCACTTGGAAGGGACAACAATTAACTTGGACGAGGCTGCCACAGGGATTTACTGGGTCTCCGACTATTTTTTCGCGTATACTCAAAAATGACCTCTCAGATATCGAACTTCCAGGACATTCTGTATTAATACAATATGTAGATGATTTGTTATTAGCAAGTAAAGATTAACACTCTTGCAGAAAAAGGGCATCGAGCATCTCTGTCTAAACTCCAGCTGTGTCAAAGAGAGGTAAAATATTTGGGTTTTATCTTAAAAGAAGGACACAGGTTAGTTGATCCAGAACGAGTAAAGACAACTCTTGATATGCCTCGTCCTGTAACAAAAAAACAACACGGGATTTTTAGGAGCTGTAGGATTTTGCCAACCGTGGATTCCTGGGTTAGCAGAACTTACTAAGCCTTTAGTGCAGGCAACAAAAAAGGAGGAGATGGAGCCTGTGGCCTGGGGCCCAGAAAGGGAGAAAGCTTTTACATCTGTGAAAAAAGCGTTGGTTTCAGCCCCTGCTCTAGGGTGACCAGATTATAGCAAACCATTCGAATTGTTTGTCCATGAGTGACAGGGAGTAGCAAGTGGGGTACTCACCCAAAAACTAGGCCCTCACCACAGACCAGTGGCCTATTACTCCACGCAGCTAGATGAGGTAGCTAAAGGCACTCCAGGATGCATCAGAGCAATAGCAGCTACGGCAGCTCTTACTGAAAAAAACATGACCTGTAGTTTTGGGTCACTCATTGACTGTGTATGTGCCACATGAAGTAGAACTGTTAATGAAACAATACGCGACTCAAGCACTATCCCCACAGAGAGCTCACCGCTATGAACTGATAATATTAAGGTCACATTATCTGCATGTAAAGAGATGCAACATCTTAAATCCAGCAACACTATTGCCTCTACCTGAGGATGGAGAACCACATCATTCCTGTGAGCAGGTGATCGTCAGCTCGAGCAAGCCCCGGGAGGACCTTAAAGACAAACCTTTGGAAAACCCAGACTTAGTTCCGTTTACAGATGGATCATCCTATTATTTGGACGGAAGGCACCACTCCGGCTATGCTGTCACTAACCTCTTTGAGGTACTTGAGGCCAATCCTTTGTCTCTGTCTGTAAGTGCTCAAGCAGCAGAATTAATAGCATTGACCCAAGCAGCAAAAATCGGTAAGAACCTGCAGGTAAATATCTATACCGAGTCTAAATATGCATTTGGAGTATGTCATGTAACAGGGATGTTATGGAAAGAGCGAGGATTCTTTTCGTCATCAGGAAAGAAATTAGCTAATGGAGAAGAAATACGTAATTTGCTGGAAGCAGTCCAACTGCCCAAAGAAATTGCTGTAATACACTGCCCAGCCCATACTAAAGACACTACAGAAATTAGCAGAGGAAATGCTTTAGCCGACGCTGCTGCAAAAGCTGCAGCTCGACAACCTCTGAAAGAATGTATGGGGGCGGTTCCAAGGATGGACCAGAGTGAGTGGCCAAATTTAATAGACCCCAAAACTCTGTATGAAAAAGACTGCTCAGTGGAAGAGAAAAAACAATGGGAGCAGTGGGAAGCAAAACAAAGTGATGATGGAATATGGACAATTGGAGGAAAACCAATTCTACCAAAAAAAATAGTTAATTACTATAGCTAGGTGGTTTCATGATAAAGCTCATGGGGGAGCGGAGGCAATAGCTAAGCAGGTACAGAAAGTATGGGCTGCTCCAGGAATTTATGCAGCTGCTAAAAGAATAACAAACAGCTGCCTGACCTGCCAGAAGTTTTCAAATAACAAGCCAAGCTCAGAGTTCGGGTTGGGGGGCGCAACCATGGGCCTACTTCCCTTTCCAAAAGCTACAAATAGATTATGCGGATATGCCATCTGCCAATGGCTACAAACACTTGTTAGTGATAGTAGATCAGTTATCAGGCTGGGTAGAAGCTTTCCCAACAAGAAAGGCCGACACAGGGGGAGTGGTAAAAGCCTTACTGAAGGAAATCATACCCAGGTATGGGGTCCCAGAAGCCACTGATTCAGATAGGGGTGCCCATTTTACGGCAAGCATAATCACTCAGTTATATAAATCATGAGGAATAAAAAGAAACCTATTACCCCTTATCACCCACAATCTTCAGGACAAGTAGAAAGAATGAATAGAACACTAAAAGAAAAAACAGCAAGAATATGCACATGTCCTGGCCTAAAACGGCCAGAAACATTTAACTTAGCTCTATGGGATGTTTGAAATGTCCCATGGCAACCCATAGGACTAACACCAGCAGAAATTCTCTTTGGGAAACATTTAGCTGTACTAGGGACTTATTATTCCAGCTAAGACCAGCCTGTTAGACAGAGATGGACGACTAACCCAGTATGTTCTAAGTATGCAAAAAAGGTTTGAAAATCTTAAAAAATATATATATATGCGCTCAGTGATATCAATCCACACCACCTGAAATACAAGTGCTTGGTATACAGCCTGGGGATGAAGTTTTAGTTAAAGTATTTTCACAAAAATCCAAGTTAAAACCTAACTGCAACAGGCCATATACTGTCATACTATGTTCTTATTTTGCTGTTCAAGTTGAACTGTACTTGTATATGTTGCAAAAGAATGTGTATGTGTAAGAACACTTTGTAATCTTATATTCATAGATAACATTGGTGTAGATACAAGTAATCACTCAAATATTTGTATTTGTAACTTTACCAAAGATTATGGGATGCGACTTTAATTATTCAGCTCCTATTAGATCTTATCAATTGTTACAATCTAATTATACATTAATTCAAAATTTACTACCTAACCCCATTGGGATGAATCTCACCCTGGTATGGAAACTACTACAACATGATGATTTGAGTCGACTGCTAGAACGCATCCGAAACAATGGACAGAAAACTCTTAATCACCATTCATCATGAAGCGGGAGAGATGCACCACGTCTCAGAAAGGATAAAAAGGGATGGAGAACATCATGGCTGGGAAACTCTTCTAGGGTGGTCACCAACTACAACAGCGATTTATAATCACGTGTTGCACCCACTAGTAGTTGTGTTAACTTTAACTGTGTTATGCCTATTGCTTACGATCATATTATGCATAAGATTATGGAACGTGATAGCACGCCTTGAAAGGCTTCGAGAACTCTGTTTCAAGTATTAGCAGGGATGCTTCATAAAAACAAAGCGGGGAACTGTTAAAGAATAGCGAACTGAAACTGTCTAGAGGTAGCCGCTTAGCACAACTTCTCTAAAACTTGCTTAGCATGAGGAGCTAAATTTGCTGAAGCCTTAGGCCGCACTTAGCGAAAACAATGAACTTTTACTTAGTCCAGTAAGAAAAGGGCCTCAGAGCTGGTTCCAGCTGGGAAGATAAGGAAGTTACAAGCAGTCTGCATTCCTGCGTCTCACACTCCCAAAGGGAGGGTGTCAAGGCTTTGAAGTAAGACCAGTGCAGGGCATTAGGACCTTGAGGGGCAAAGCCTTAGCTCACTGCTGGGGCAGTGTTCATTGTTATGATTTAGAATCACCTCCTCCTCAGGACCTTGAGACACAACAGTAAGACCCCACAAAAACAGAGGTACAACCGTCAGCAGAGACTGCAAAAAACAAAAATAAGGAGAAAAACAGCTTACCTCAGAATGACAATGAGACACAATGAGGACCAAAAAATTACTATTGGTCTAACTACCGCGTGAAGGGTGGGAAATGTACGTTGAAAAAACTATAATTGCCCAGGATTTGTTTATGTTAGGGTCCCTCTTCGGAGGCACCCAGCTCGAGCTGTAATTACTGCACGCGCGTCATTAATATTTAATTCTTTAATTTGTTTTGATTTGGCTCTGAATTTTTCTGCGGAAACCTAGCGTCGAGCCCTCTTATGGTGGCCAACAAGCCTAATTTCCATATAATTTCCATAACAATAACTGGGCATGGGCGCGGGAGCATTTGAGCCAGGAGGGAGGGAGGAAAGAAACCTGCCGAACGTAACACTTGTGCTAGCAGATACTAGTACCCCGGACTGTGCTCCAAAAGTTTCTGCTCCACCTGATATACCTGATGATCTCTCTGTCATTGCTTCTCCTTCTCCTCCTCCTTCTCCCTCTACTCCATTGGCTGCCGGACTCTATCCTATGATCCCCAACGTGCTGACTAACCCTGCCGCTTTACAGCCGGGGGGAAAGGGAGGGGCCAGTCCTCCACCTCCTGTGCTGCGGGTATTTACTAATCAGCCCTGGCACCCTGGCCATCTCGCCTTATGGGGGGGGGAAATGCAGAGATTAAGAAAAGATGCAGGGCGATGTGTCCAGTTATTCTCTAGTATCTGCACTGGGCACAACCCAAACTGGAGTGATACCCAAATTCTTTTGAGGGAATTATTTCAACCAAATGAAGGGGATAAGATAATTAAAGATGCGGAAGAAGCGCAGCAAGCCGGGGGAAATAGAAACCTCTGGCTAGCAAATGATCCAAATTGGGATTATAATAATGCAGGAGATAGAGCTGTGTGTCCAACAGGACTTTGAAATTTAGTAGAAGTAATTAGAGCATGCAGAGAGTTAGGAGTAAATTGGACTAGAGTGCAAGAATGCAGACAGTGATTAGATGAACACCCCCATGACTTCTGGGGACTTTTGCGGTAAGCCCCGCTAAAATAGGGAGGAATGACCCCACAAAACTTCAATGATGCTCTCGCAATTAGTGTTTTTATAGATCAAGCAGCCCCTGATACACAAAAGTATTTTAAAGAGCATATGGCAGGCTGGCAAGGGGAGGGGCGCGGAAGAACCAGGGGAGATAGATGGAATCAAAGTGAAGGGGGTGTACAATTAAGAGTTAATGATGTTTGTCATTCTTGGGGGGAACAAGGACACTGGAAGCAGGAATGCCCAGTGAGGCCCTGTGCACTTGGGAATAGAGGGGCCAGCATGAGGCAATCAAATCAGTCCACAATGACAGGAGATAGGAGACTCAGAAAATACTGTGGAAATGGGGGTAAATTCATGGGATGTAGATTTGGATTTGAAGGGCAGGTAATGGCAAATATAGAAGGCTTAGAAGTTCCCTTTCTAGTGGATACTGGAGCCACCCTTTCCCTTTTAAAGTTTGAGCCTAAAGGATGCAAGTCACCAGATAAAATAATGATGCAAGGAGTAGCGGGAAAAGGCAAACGAATGTTATCTAAGCCCTTAGTACTCACTATTGGGGGTAAAACAGTGTGGGGATGTATTATAATTTCCACAGACGCGCCCATGTGCCTTTTAGGGAGAGATCTCCTGCAAGCCTTGGATACTCAGATCTGCTTACAGCCAGAAGAGGTGGAATTAATAATTATGGGCTCATGTGTTCTGGCTAAGACACCAGAACCAGAGTCGACTAATCTGCAAATTCCAACAAGGTTAGAATCAGTTTCTAAAAAGTTATGGAGCTCTTCAGGAATGGATGTGGGACTACTGAAATCAGCTAGTCCAGTCTCGATAAAAACAAAGGGGGGATTGCCTCCTGCAGTTAAGCAATACCCTATCCCAAAGGAAGCAGAGAAGAGCATCCAAAAACAAACCGATCATTACCTGAAACTGGGTATCCTTAGAGTCTGTGAATCCCCATATAACACCCCAATTCTGCCAGTTAAAAAGAACAGACAAGACTCTGATGGTGATCCAGAGTATCGCTTTGTACAAGACTTGAGGGCTATAAACCAACAGGTAGTTGCTCCACATCCAGTAGTCCCCGACCCATCAACCATTTTACTACAGATACCCCTTTGGGCAACTTATTTTACTGTGATCGACCTAACAGCAGCCTTTTTTAGTATACCGATAGCTGAAGATAGCCAAGATCTCCTGGCTTTCACTTGGAAGGGACAACAATTAACTTGGACGAGGCTGCCACAGGGATTTACTGGGTCTCTGACTATTCTTTCGCACAAACTCAAAAATGACCTCTCAGATATCGAACTTCCAGGACATTCTGTATTAATACAATATGTAGATGATTTGTTATTAGCAAGTAAAGATTAACACTCTTGCAGAAAAAGGGCATCGAGCATCTCTGTCTAAACTCCAGCTGTGTCAAAGAGAGGTAAAATATTTGGGTTTTATCTTAAAAGAAGGACACAGGTTAGTTGATCCAGAACGAGTAAAGACAACTCTTGATATGCCTCGTCCTGTAACAAAAAAACAACACGGGATTTTTAGGAGCTGTAGGATTTTGCCAACCGTGGATTCCTGGGTTAGCAGAACTTACTAAGCCTCTAGTGCAGGCAACAAAAAAGGAGGAGATAGAGCCTGTGGCCTGGGGCCCAGAAAGGGAGAAAGCTTTTACATCTGTGAAAAAAGCATTGGTTTTAGCCCCTGCTCTAGGGTGACCAGATTATAGCAAACCATTGGAATTATTTGTCCATGAACGACAGGGAGTAGCAAGTGGGGTACTCACCCAAAAACTAGGTCCTCACCATAGACCAGTGGCCTATTACTCCACGCAGCTAGATGAGGTAGCTAAAGGCACTCCAGGATGCATCAGAGCAATAGCAGCTACGGCAGCTCTTACTGAAAAAAACATGACCTGTAGTTTTGGGTCACTCATTGACTGTGTATGTGCCACATGAAGTAGAACTGTCAATGAAACAATACGTGACTCAAGCACTATCCCCACAGAGAGCTCACCGCTATGAACTGATAATACTGCATGCAGATAATGGGACCTTAAAGAGATGCAACATCTTAAATCCAGCAACACTACTGCCTCTACCTGAGGATGGAGAGCCACATCATTCCTGTGAGCAGGTGATCATCAGCTCGAGCAAGCCCCGGGAGGACCTTAAAGACAAACCTTTGGAAAACCCAGACTTAGTTCCGTTTACAGATGGATCATCCTATTATTTGGACGGAAGGCACCACTCCGGCTATGCTGTCACTAACCTCTTTGAGGTACTTGAGGCCAATCCTTTGTCTCCGTCTGTAAGTGCTCAAGCAGCAGAATTAATAGCATTGACCCAAGCAGCAGAATTAATAGCATTGACCCAAGCAGCAAAAATTGGTAAGAACCTGCAGGTAAATATCTATACCGATTCTAAATATGCATTTGGAGTAGGTCATGTAACAGGGATGTTATGGAAAGAGCGAGGATTCTTTTCGTCATCAGGAAAGAAATTAGCTAATGGAGAAGAAATACGTAATTTGCTGGAAGCAGTCCAACTGCCCAAAGAAATTGCTGTAATACACTGCCCAGCCCATACTAAAGACACTACAGAAATTAGCAGAGGAAATGCTTTAGCCGACGCTGCTGCGAAGGCTGCAGCTCGACAACCTCTGAGAGAATGTATGGGTGTAGTTCCAAGGATGGACCAGAGTGAACGGCCAATTTTAATAGACCCCAAAACCATGTATGAAAAAGACTGCTCAGTGGAAGAGAAAAAACAATGGGAGCAGTGGGAAGCAAAACAAAGTGATGATGGAATATGGACACTTGGAAGAAAACCAATTCTACCAAAAAAAAAAAATATTTAATTACTATAGCTAGGTGGTTTCACGATAAAGCTCTTGGGGGAGCGGAGGCAATAGCTAAGCAGGTACAGAAAGTATGGGCCGCTCCAGGAATCTACGCGGCTGCAAAAAGAATAACAAATAGCTGCCCGACCTGCCAGAAGTTTTCAAATAACAAGCCAAGCTCAGAGTTAGGGGGACGGTCATGGGCCTACTTCCCTTTCCAGAAGCTACAAATAGATTATGCGGATATGCCATCTGCCAATGGCTACAAACACTTGTTAGTGATAGTAGATCAGTTATCAGGCTGGGTAGAAGCTTTCCCAACAAGAAAGGCCGACACACGGGGAGTGGTAAAAGCCTTACTGAAAGAAATCATACCCAGGTATGGGGTCCCAGAAGCCACTGATTCAGACAGGGGTGCCCATTTTACAGCAAGCATAATCACTCAGTTATAGAAATCATTAGGCATAAAAAGAAACCTACAACCCCTTATCACCCACAATCTTCAGGACAAGTAGAAAGAATGAATAGAACACTAAAAGGAAAAATAGCAAGAATATGCGCACATGCTAGCCTAAAATGGCTGGGTAGGACCTTTCCCAACAAGAACGGCTGACGCAGGGCGGGTAGTAAAAGCCTTACTGAAAGAAATCATACCCAGGTATAGAGTCCCAGAAGCCATGGATTCAGACAGGGGTGCCCATTTTATGGCAAGCATAATCAGTCAGTTCTATAAATCATGAGGAATAAAAGGAAATATATGTACCCCTTATCACCCACAATCTTCAGGACAAGTAGAAAGAATGAACAGCACATTAAAAGAAAAAATAGCAAGAAATGCACACATGCTAGCCTCAAATGGCCAGAAGCATTAAACTTAGCTCTATGGGATGTTTGAAATGTCCCATGGCAACCCATAGGACTAACACCAGCAGAAATTCTCTTTGGGAAACATTGAGCTGTACTAGGGACTTGTTATGCCAGCTAAGACTAGCCTGTTAGACGGGGATGAATGACTAACCCAGTATGTTCTAAGTATGCAAAAAAGGTTTGAAAATCTTTGAAATAAATAAATATATGCTCAATGATATCAATCCACACCACCTGAAATACAAGTGCCTGGTATACAGCCTGGGGATGAAGTTTTAGTTAAAGTATTTTCACAAAAAATCCAGGTTAAAACCTAAATGGAACGGGCCATATACTATCATACTGTGTTCTTATTTTGCTGTTCAAGTTGAACTGTACTTGTACATGTTAAAAAAAGAATGTGTATGTGTAAGAACACTTTGTAATCTTACATTCATAGATGGCATTGTTGTAGATACAAGTAATTAATTACTCAAATATTTGTATTTGTAACATTACCCAAAATTATGGGATGCGACTTTAATCATTCAGCTCCTATTAGATCTTATCAATTGTTACAATCTAATTATACACTAATTCAAAATTTACTACCTAACCCCATTGGAAAGAATCTCACACTAGTGAAGAAACTACTACAACATGACAACCTGCGTCGACTGCTAGAATGTACCCGAAACAATGGACAAAAAACCCTCTAATCACCATTCATCATGAAGCAGAAGAGATGCACCACGTCTTGGAAAGGATAAAAAGGGATGGAGAACATCATGGCTGGGAAACTCTTCTAGGGTGGTCACCAACTACAACAGCGATTTATAATCACGTGTTGCACCCACTAGTAGTTGTGTTAACTTTAACTGTGTTATGCCTATTGCTTACGATCATATTATGCATAAGATTATGGAACGTGATAGCACGCCTTGAAAGGCTTCGAGAACTCTGTTTCAAGTATTAGCAGGGATGCTTCATAAAAACAAAGCGGGGAACTGTTAAAGAATAGCGAACTGAAACTGTCTAGAGGTAGCCGCTTAGCACAACTTCTCTAAAACTTGCTTAGCATGAGGAGCTAAATTTGCTGAAGCCTTAGGCCGCACTTAGCGAAAACAATGAACTTTTACTTAGTCCAGTAAGAAAAGGGCCTCAGAGCTGGTTCCAGCTGGGAAGATAAGGAAGTTACAAGCAGTCTGCATTCCTGCGTCTCACACTCCCAAAGGGAGGGTGTCTGCAGCAATGCGTCTCACACTCCCAAAGGGAGGGTGTCAAGGCTTTGAAGTAAGACCAGTGCAGGGCATTAGGACCTTGAGGGGCAAAGCCTTAGCTCACTGCTGGGGCAGTGTTCATTGTTATGATTTAGAATCACCTCCTCCTCAGGACCTTGAGACACAACAGTAAGACCCCACAAAAACAGAGGTACAACCGTCAGCAGAGACTGCAAAAAACAAAAATAAGGAGAAAAACAGCTTACCTCAGAATGACAATGAGACACAATGAGGAGCAGGAGACCCCAGACCAAAAAATTACTATTGGTCTAACTACCACGTGAAGGGTGGGAAATGTACGTTGAAAAAACTATAATTGCCCAGGATTTGTTTATGTTAGGGTCCCTCTTCGGAGGCACCCAGCTCGAGCTGTAATTACTGCACGCACGTCATTAATATTTAATTCTTTAATTTGTTTTGATTTGGCTCTGAATTTTTCTGCGGAAACCTAGGGTCGAGCCCTCTTATGGTGGCCAACAAGCCTAATTTCCATATAATTTCCATAACAATAACTGGGCATGGGCGCGGGAGCATTTGAGCCAGGAGGGAGGGAGGAAAGAAACCTGCCGAACGTAACACTTGTGCTAGCAGATACTAGTACCCCGGACTGTGCTCCAAAAGTTTCTGCTCCACCTGATATACCTGATGATCTCTCTGTCATTACTTCTCCTTCTCCTCCTCCTTCTCCCTCTACTCCATTGGCTGCCGGACTCTATCCTATGATCCCCAACGTGCTGACTAACCCTGCCGCTTTACAGCCAGGGGGAAAGGGAGGGGCCAGTCCCCCTCCTCCTGTGCTGCGGGTATTTACTAATCAGCCCTGGCACCCCGGCCATCTCGCCTTATGGGGGGGTAAAATGCAGAGATTAAGAAAAGATGCAGGGCGATGTGTCCAATTATTTTCTAATATCTGCACTGGGCACAACCCAAACTGG